>NC_051863.1:140766560-141108226 GCF_015732765.1 Culex quinquefasciatus | reverse complement strand
TGTAAAGAGTTTCAATATCTTTTTGTGTTGTTTTACATTTTCTGAATAAATTGAGGTAAAATATAAAATATATAAAAGGAGTACACTGTCAAATTTTCGTGTCACGATTTTGCTTTTTGACAAATCCGATGTCTAATTTTAGTTCATAAAAATTTAACGTTAATTTAGAAACGATGTTCACAATCAACTCACTGAGAAATTCTCAATCAAAGGTACACCCAAAGGAAAAATATATCTCAAAATCTGCAACAGTGGATTTGCTGCAGAAAATGTCACATTTTATAACATTTTTTGCAGCAAGCCCGTAGATCATTTTTGCCCGCGTGTAAACATTTCAGCGATCTGCAGTTCTCACCAACACATATAAAGCTGGCCCGTCCCCGAGCAACACTCCAAAGAGAAAAATATGTTGGTGCCCTTTCACTCACATTTCATCAAGCGTCCATGGCGCGGTGGTATCGTGTCGGATCAATAACCAAGAAGTTGGTGGTTCAATCCTCGTTCTGTTAAGGTTTTTTTTTGTTAAATACAACCAAAAAGCCGTCGGTAATGTCGATAATTGTCGGTAGCGGGCAAAAATGTCATACCCCTATATCGCAAAAAATGCATGAGGACAGTTTTCATGCAGATTCTGATATACTTTCATAACATTTCACGGCTATCAACTGTGCGGATTTTTTCCTTACCGTAAGAATTTTCGACCCTCTTCGGAATTTTTGTAAATAATTTTCCACAAAATACGGATTTGTACGGAATTTTAACAACTTAAAAAAAAAATAATTGCATTTTTGATTTTGCCAAAACTTTTGCTAACTAGTCATTTTTATTTAACTGTCGGTTTGATTTCAAAGGGATAGATTTCCGGGTTTTCTTCAGTTTATAGTTTATCATGAATTATTTTTTTTTTAAATTCCTTACCCAATAAAAATCCAAAGGTTTTCTAAAGCTTGTGGAAACCTGTGAACATTTGTTTGTAAGCTGTAAAAACGACACATTTTTATATGTTTAATTCTCAGATTTCAAATTTATCTAAATAATTCTTTGACATTTTTTGTTATACCATGGTATCACATCGGCAAAGTTTACGGATTTTTGCTCAGCAAGACGTTGGTAGCCTTAATCAAAGTTAATTTTTTTCTGAACAATACCATACAAATAAAAAGGACTTTTTGTGTGCTCTCGCTAACCCCGTCACATGCTTTTGAGTTATTTGCGCAATCTTGTTTATTTTATTCTGTTTTTTTTTCTTCATTCAGCTGGTTGCCCAAGCCTCTTTCTTTTTTGGCAAACAGGCTCGCGAGACGTCTCGTGTCCGAAAGTATACACGGCAACAACCAAAATGGCAAAGAAAAAGAACAAACTTGTTTACTCATTAAAAATTGAAATATGACGCCATCGCACGAGATTGTTTCTCGTTCTGGGTGCGTTTCGGGTTCTTCTTTGTGGCATTTTGTTGGATTTTGCTTTATCCGAAAGTTTGTGAAAAATTCGCACTCAGAATCTCTCTTTCTCTTGCTTTAGGTCACTCAGAGCTACAGACGTTGGCATTTTATTCAATGTTTCGTATTGTGTTCGTGATCAAAAGCTTTCAACAGTGTAATGAACATCAACAACCCTTTGAAGGGTAAGATGCCCAATTTGTTTTAATTCCAAAACTTCAAAAATCAAGTCATAACATGAAAATGTTAAAAGAAGCTTAATCGATTAAAAACTGCACTAAATGCATTGATTTCCAACGTTTTATCAGTTTGGAAATATTTTCCAAAAAGATTCATAACAGGACTCTAACCCTTCTTCGCCATCAACTTGGTCCGGTCACCAATCGGGTGGCACCAAAATAGAACTTGCTTAAAATTGCCTCTAATTGAGCGCGTTTAAGGTTCACCCCGTCAGAATTGAAATAAATTGACAACACACAGTATCAATTGAATTTACATTCGCACGACGACGACGTGCCCCAAACCAACCGACCAAGTCTGGATCGTGCGATCAAAATAAAGAAATGAGGAAGGGGGGTTGGGTTGAAGAAAGTGGCGGGTGGTTGGTAGGAGGAAGAAACACACCACTTGAAATTTATTCATTGAAAAATGGGTGGCATCTTCATCCGGGGCAGATACTCTTGATTGTACAACGACATTCATACCGTTGAATGAGTTTGTTGGGAAATTTAGGGTTAAACAGCTAGCAGGTACTCGAATAAACTTTTTTGGAATTCCTTTGTGAAACTGTTCACCTTTCCAGTCTTTTTAGCATGACGTAACGGCCTACTTTTCAATACTCAACATAAGTGAAGTTCATTTTAGCACTCATTTAAGTGCTAAAAAGTTCAATTTTTCATACTATTTTGAAACAGCATATAAAAAGTAGAAAAAATCGTTGAAAACTCGCCTTATTCATGCAAATTCCTCCTCGGTAAACCACAATTAATGAATTTATGACTCGTCCAGATTTGTTTCTTTTTGCATCGAGTTGCACAAACTATTTAATAAAATGTTTCGATTGTATGTAGTTTCAAATTTGTACTAAAATTCAAGTGAAAAGTTAGAAAAAATTTCTAGGTTTGTTAAAAGAGTCCGTAAAGCTCCGCCTGTCCCTTTGGAAGCGCCCAATCAAAAACGGCAATATTCGTTCACTTTCATGCCTGTATGCCACACTTTGTACCCCCTTGTCTTGTCCAAAAGGCCGGTCCGATCCGGCCTGTAGTCCTCGAAACACGGTGCACCACTGAACCGGTTTCACAAAGAGGATTGAAATTTATGATTCTTGCCGGCGGTGACATTTAAACTTCTGCCTGGTCGTTTTACACAGCAGCCATTCGAGAGAGAGTCGGGTTGTGAGGGGGAAAAAGAAATCCTTCGACGGTGGAAAATTTAGCCAGTTTGGCCTACAAATTCATGCATCGAAATGCATCGTGGGCGCGATAGCATCTGTTCCGAATTGGCAAATAAATCAATTTAACGAAATTTAACAAAAAAAGAAAAAATCAAGAAATGGTCTGTTGATAAAGCACGTGTCCCATGGACACAAATTTCCATAAAGCGAGCAATCGAATCGACATAAACAATGTTATAAATAATCGCGTGCGACAAAAGGACAAACAGTATTTGGTGAAGCGACAAACAAACAGCTTAAAAAGCAAGCAAAAAAAAAAAACGATATCAAATCTGTCGTTTTGTGTGCATTTCGTCGTCAGCGTCACCAAGCATCGTTGTTGTTTTGTTTTCCGATAAAACCCATCGAATGGCGCTTCATTTGCCACACACACACACACAGTTGTCTCGAACTCGAATCGGTTTTATTTGGGAGAATTTGGGTAAGTTTTTGGCGCACGAATGTGCTGAAAGCCGCAGTTTATGGAGTCACGGAACTATTAAATACGGCCCGTGATGAGTGCTAGAATGGCATTTTTTTTTCGGCGATTAAATTGATTGCCAGTTGTCTTTGAGGATATTGTTTTATTTGCTATTTAAAGAATGCTTAAAACTGGGTGCAGAATAGTTGTCCGCAAAGCGGCCTCAATTTAGAACTGTCAAAGCGGAACCAATTTACTGTTCGCAAAATAATACCAAGAAGTGGCAAGTATTGTGATCGATCTATAATTTATTTTGTCAGGAATAAAAAAAGTCGATGGCGTCGAGCAATTAAGGTATTCGAAGTCAAAACATCTTAAGAAGACGGTTGAAATCGAGATTGGCATGATTCGTTGCTAACATTTCAAAATCGCTATGTCTCACGCAAAACCTATGTTTATGACGCTTTTTTAAATGTTAGCGACGAATTATCAATAAATATGAATGGTACCTGCCAAATAATATTGAATAATCTTACTCCGATATTATCACTGCACATCAAAAATACATAATCTCGGAACTTCCATTCGGTTGCTCTTCTGATTCACGAAATTCCACCCACCTTTGACACAATTATTCATCACTTGATAACAAAAAGGCCTCTTTTGGCCGCCCTTCGATTAGTATACGAAGAAAAAAGTGGGAAGCACTTAATTTTTCATCGAAAAAATCAACAGTTCCAAAATGTTTCAAAACAATTCACTTCATCAGCAAAAAATATGTCACGCTTCAGCTTGAACATAGCTTTCTACTTTGTTCATGTTTACAGCTGTAGTGCTGTTGTATTAGTGTAGAGCAGTGGTGAGCTTTCGAAAATCACGTTACGCATTCTGTCTGTTCAGCACCCAGGTCAATATGGGTGCTATTATGTAAAATTTTCTAGAAAATCGATGTGAAATCAGTAAAATAAGTGATATGGAAATGTGTCTATTTCAATGGCTTTCAGCAAAAGGAAAATTTGAGTATAACAGAAAATTTTAGGCAAATTTTCTATACGTTATAGGTATGTAATATAAGTATCGTTATTTAACTATTTTTTTAACATAGATTTGAAAATTAATCCAATCTAATCTAATCTAATCTAACACAAACGCAGCCAGTCCGATGAAAGCATGCTGGAAAGTCTTGTGATTAGATTACGCCTCAAGCACTCAAGCACCGCAGAGAGGATTCTGAGAACGGATCACATTTCACAGAATCTACAGGGGAGGAGGGATGCGTGGACATACCGTACCAAACGCTCCGATTTAACCTAGATTTGAAAATTAAACTGCTAAAGCTAGTTCACCTGGTTTTTCATTGATGTTTTTAAATTCGGTATTTTCATACACTTTAAATTTTCTCTTGCTTTTTTAAGCTTTTTCACTGGAAATTGCAATTGCAAAAAAAAAATGATGTTTCGATTCGATGTGAAAATTTGTCAAAAATCCAGTTTTCAACTAATTTTATGAAGGAAGAACACACACACACACAGTTGTCTCGAACTCGAATCGGTTTTATTTGGGAGAATTTGGGTAAGTTTTTGGCGCACGAATGTGCTGAAAGCCGCAGTTTATGGAGTCACGGAACTATTAAATACGGCCCGTGATGAGTGCTAGAATGGCATTTTTTTTTCGGCGATTAAATTGATTGCCAGTTGTCTTTGAGGATATTGTTTTATTTGCTATTTAAAGAATGCTTAAAACTGGGTGCAGAATAGTTGTCCGCAAAGCGGCCTCAATTTAGAACTGTCAAAGCGGAACCAATTTACTGTTCGCAAAATAATACCAAGAAGTGGCAAGTATTGTGATCGATCTATAATTTATTTTGTCAGGAATAAAAAAAGTCGATGGCGTCGAGCAATTAAGGTATTCGAAGTCAAAACATCTTAAGAAGACGGTTGAAATCGAGATTGGCATGATTCGTTGCTAACATTTCAAAATCGCTATGTCTCACGCAAAACCTATGTTTATGACGCTTTTTTAAATGTTAGCGACGAATTATCAATAAATATGAATGGTACCTGCCAAATAATATTGAATAATCTTACTCCGATATTATCACTGCACATCAAAAATACATAATCTCGGAACTTCCATTCGGTTGCTCTTCTGATTCACGAAATTCCACCCACCTTTGACACAATTATTCATCACTTGGATAACAAAAAAGGCCTCTTTTGGCCGCCCTTCGATTAGTATACGAAGAAAAAAGTGGGAAGCACTTAATTTTTCATCGAAAAAATCAACAGTTCCAAAATGTTTCAAAACAATTCACTTCATCAGCAAAAAATATGTCACGCTTCAGCTTGAACATAGCTTTCTACTTTGTTCATGTTTACAGCTGTAGTGCTGTTGTATTAGTGTAGAGCAGTGGTGAGCTTTCGAAAATCACGTTACGCATTCTGTCTGTTCAGCACCCAGGTCAATATGGGTGCTATTATGTAAAATTTTCTAGAAAATCGATGTGAAATCAGTAAAATAAGTGATATGGAAATGTGTCTATTTCAATGGCTTTCAGCAAAAGGAAAATTTGAGTATAACAGAATATTTTAGGCAAATTTTCTATACGTTATAGGTATGTAATATAAGTATCGTTATTTAACTATTTTTTTAACATAGATTTGAAAATTAATCCAATCTAATCTAATCTAATCTAACACAAACGCAGCCAGTCCGATGAAAGCATGCTGGAAAGTCTTGTGATTAGATTACGCCTCAAGCACTCAAGCACCGCAGAGAGGATTCTGAGAACGGATCACATTTCACAGAATCTACAGGGGAGGAGGGATGCGTGGACATACCGTACCAAACGCTCCGATTTAACCTAGATTTGAAAATTAAACTGCTAAAGCTAGTTCACCTGGTTTTTCATTGATGTTTTTAAATTCGGTATTTTCATACACTTTAAATTTTCTCTTGCTTTTTTAAGCTTTTTCACTGGAAATTGCAATTGCAAAAAAAAATGATGTTTCGATTCGATGTGAAAATTTGTCAAAAATCCAGTTTTCAACTAATTTTATGAAGGAAGAACTTTGAAATTTTAAGAAAACTAGGAGTTTGGTGATTTTTTCTGGTTTTATATGATTTTGCCGATGATTGACAAATGTTATTCTTCAGGGGACAGTTTTGGTTGTGTTTTTCAACAAGTATGCAGTAATTTCTGTTTTTTTCTCAAACTATGTCTAAACGAATTTTGATGCACTTCAAAATATAATGGTATAATTTCGAAGCAAAACATGTGAAAAACTTAAAAAAATGAAAAATGATTAGAAAAATATGAAAATGTATAAAGGCAAAAGATAATGATTGAAAATAAAATAATAAGCCTAATACTATCTAAAACAAACAAAAACGAAACATGAAAAATATAAAAATTGAATGAAGAAAAACATAAAACATCAGAAGTTCTTTGGAGAAAAAAAATTGCTTAAAATGTCTTCCCAAACAAGGACAAAAATAGAATTTTGGTAGTAGAAGGAGAAACATGTTAGACATAAATCGTTTGTCACCGTCATCAGGGGTGACATTGGAAAATACAAAAATGCTGAAATTTGTATGACCCAATCTCACCCCAGACCCAATGTCATACCTGATGACGGTACGTCATTTTCGGATTTTTATTCAAACTATTGAATTTATTGATTGATTTTTGAGTATAATAAGCTGAGGTTTTTTTTGTATTCACTTTTCAATTAGAAATTCATAAAATGTGACCGAATTTTTCAAAACTTTTTTCCATTTTCCAATTTCCTTTTCCTGCCATCCCTCGAGATAACAATCGATTTGCCCCATACGGAAATGCCTACCGGCCGACCGGCCAAAGACACGCCTTGGCATGTGGCATCACACGCCACCTCCGCCAATAAGTCAATTAGTGATCGATTTTTGTTCCACCACCGTCTGTATGTGACACATCCGGGCATATGTAACCATATCGATATGGTTATGTGTGGAGTACACTGCAGGTCAGACGACACAGTTTGGAGATATTTGGGGACGTTAGGATTTTTCGAGCTTTTTGTTTTAATTTGATTCTTGAAAAACGTTATATTAGCTAAATCGAAAATATGATTTATATGGAACCCAACAAGTAATGTCCTTCAGAGTTGAACCCAGTTTAATACTTTTTTGGTTCTGTTTGTCGCGCTGTGTAATTGAGCGCACACTCGCTTCGCGCGAGAACCGCGGAAGCCGCGTGTCGTTCCCGTTCATTTCCCGCCCAAGGTCACCCAGCACTTAACCCGCCTTCTCCCTGGTCAATAGACTGTGTAGGCAACTCAAATGCACTTTGCACTGACAACCATCCATCGATCTATAGCGCCAACCTACCCATCAGCGGAATTGATATTAATATTCAAAAGCGCATTTATTGATTACGATCTGCATGTTGTTCTTCTTCTTCTTCCAGGAATTCCAACGACTACGCTTGAAACTCAAAAACAAAGAAGAAGGAAGCAGAAGCAGCCACTTCCGGTCCCCCACCTCAGCCGAGGTGCAGGACATTCGACGACTTTTTGTGCTTTTTTGTTTTTTCAATTCCATCAATTCCGATATGAGCGTCGGGAAAGTGTTTACATTAGGGTTAAAGTGAAGAAAGTTGGTCGGTCACGTACGGACCACGTCAGATTGATCGGGTCGGAAAAACCGACGTCCAACGAGAGGGAGAGTGAGTTGTTTGAAGAAGAGCTAAAGCAAGAGAAGGAGAGAGTTGTTTGAAGAAAGGAAAATTTTGCGCGGAGAGTTTTCCGCGAAAGAGAGAGAGAGAGAGAGAGAGAGAAAAAAAACGCGCTGTGAGCTTTTGTTGACTTGTGAAGCCGCGGAATTTACTTGCTGTGAGCGTAAAGACGGACGGAGACCGTCCAAAGTAGTTGGATATTTACTGCGTAATACGCGGCAGAGTCGAGACCGAGAACGTCTGCCCGAATCGCTGACCTAGGACACAGTCATTCATCGACGGACGTGAAGAACGAGGAGCTGAAGGCAGTTACTCATCGAAGCTTGCAGCTATTGGTCAACAGGCTGCCTCGCGTCGGCTCCAGTCTCCTGAGCAGTAGTAGTTTGGCTAATCTCCCCGGAGGTTGCTGAAGGTCCTTCCGCGAATCTGTGCGCGACTCGCTGAAGAGCACCACTTCAAATCTGGGGCAGTCCAGGCGGTTCCCATGCTAAACTACCGCCTCGTGTCGACGCACTTCCTGAAACAGCCGTAGATCGTCCCGGGACCGGTCGTGAAAATGTGCAGAGATAGAGATATGCCACTTCGATGAATTAATTACGAGCCATTGTTCACTTGTTCACTACTGTCGCCTGTGAGACGGGCCTGAGATATTGAGAGATCGCGCGAGCTAGAGAGAGAGAGAGAGCTTCAAGGTGTCATCGCGCGCGCCACTAGTGTGTGTGTGTGTTCAATCTGTTGACCCGCGAAAATCCGAGTCTCTGCAACGGACGATAACTCGCCGCTGTGTGTAACAACATCTGCCAAAACCGTCGTCACACCTGACCAACTTGCGGAAAGGGAAATCTCATTTTCATTTTCAATAGAGGAAAAGATCTACGAGACGTGACACCTACCAACACACGTGCGTACAACCCTGTTGCACAGCGTCCACCTTCTCCATCATCAACCACCTCCATTGATTGCTGCCCCAAAGAAGAAGAAGAAGCCGATTAATAATTCAACCGCGAATCGAAGTGAAGGTGAACCGCGAAGTCGTGCGTGTGTGTGTGTTTTAAAGTGCCGGCAAATTAAACCGTCGTCGACTCGGAAGCAGCACCCGAACCCGGAGTACCCGCGGCGGCCACTCGCCGCGAAGCGTTCGGGGGGCCGTTTTTGCAGTTGCGGCGCAAAATTCCACCCAAAATTGAAGTATTTGCTAAAAACGTTTGGGAAACGGTTACAGCTTGTGTGGTGAGTACCCCTTGTAAATGGTTTTGAGTTTTTTTTTGTTGTTGCTGATTTTGTTTTGCACTCTGATGTGTTTTGCCGGTGACCGGCGCTATTTTTAGACTGCAATTTATCTCGGCGCGGTGTTGTTGTTGTTGTTATTGTCGTGGTAAAGAGAGGTGGTCATTTGACGGAGGATGCCATATGCCGATTGGTGAAGGGGTGGCTGTATCTAGTTTTGATCCAAAATTTAATTTAGAGAAATTGTTCTGGCCCATTACCTTATTATTCAAAAGTTTATTTTTATAAAAATATAAATTTCTGATATATCTGTCAAATTCGATCTAATTACATAGTTCCGAAGGAGAACACAATATGGCCATGGCAGAAATTCAGTTATTCATCAATTGACCGCTTTAACCAGTTCTGCTGAAACCGGAATTCTGGTCTAAGTCGAAGTTTGATGCTCTCAAAGTGCCTGTTTTTTTTTTGCTTTTTTTAACAGTTTTACACTAAGAAAAGTTAAAATTAGTTTCTAAGTTACATATAAAAATATTAGAATTCATTACATTTTCATATAGAACAATTATCTGTAGATTGGTTTTCGTGGCAATAAAAATTTAGTTTTTAATAACCAACATTGGTATGTAAATATTCGAAAATCTGTATCTTTTGAAGGATTGTTGAGGACTACTCTGAAAAAAATTATTACGCGGAAAAAATTGAGCGATTATCTAATTAACTTTTTTTTAACAAAAACTCAATATCCGAAAACAAATTTTTTTTTGAAACTTTTTGATAAGTTTTAGAGGACAAAAAACCAAAATGATTGAGCCATATAATACAGTACTTGTTCGGTAATTGGGCTGGGAACGTAGCCCAGTTACCGAATGCTGCTCGCTAACTGGGCTGAACGAAATATGGACAACCGAAGCATATTATTTTCTCTACAAAATGTTACAATAATGGTTGCATAGATTTTGCTTCCAGAGCTTATTTCCTTTAATTTTGACCTGAAATTAAAAAAAAACTTAAAATACGGTTTTCAATTTGTTAAACTTGCTTTTTGCATCTACGGGCCCCTCGATCCTTTAGGTTTGTTTTGGTATTTTGACGTTTGTCTGCTTTTTAAGTGGGCTACAGTCCAGTTATCGAGCGCCCAGTTAAACATAGGCCAGATATCGAACAAATAATGTAGCATGTACAAAAAAATTCCGCCAAGACTAACTTTTTTAAAAGGTTATTTATTCAATATTATACCATTTTGAAATGATTAAGTTGATTCCAACATTTTAAAAATATTGATTTCTAGCTCGAAAACGTGAAGAGATAGAAGTATGGTGACAAAGTTTTTTTTAAAGGTAAAATTGGACGCCCCATTTGATGGCATACTCCAAATTCCGTTTTTTTTTATTTTTCATCAAAAAAAGTTTGGAAATGTTTGTTCGATACACAACTGTAAAAAAAAATTAAAGACTGGTCTTTTTCTAGGAAACTTTATGTATATTTCGAATCTGCAATAACCCAAAGAGGTAATTTTTCATTTAGAGCAAAATGTTTCATTTGGAAATTTCGTGATTTTTGTGACTTTGCAGAGATATTGTTTAGAGTGTACACATGTTGTACAAAGTTGTAGAACAGACAAAAAAGCTTTTTTTTGTGTCTATGAGTATCGTATTCTTTATGTATTCTTTATGAGTTATCAGAATTTTACGAAAAAGTTTTTTTGTATGATCCCAAATCTATCGTACAATTGCGCAGTAGTCCAGATCGCAAAATTAAGTGGAAAATGGATTTTCCGAAAAATGGTGAAGTTTGGGAGCTTTGGTGTCTTGAGAAGAGTTGTTGCAAATGGAAAGGGGCAACTTTTGGTTTGGTTGAAAATCATGATGGTTCACTATTAGGGTGATTTTGAAAATCTATTTTTTCAGGAATATTTTTGGGAATTTTTTCGTCTTCTAAAAAGTTGTTGGACTCGCCAATCCAAGCAACTTTGTCCAAGACACCAAAATTTTATCTCGTAATCTACGCCTTCTACGACCAAATTTATAAAAAACATCTGTGCAAACCTTCAAAAATCAGTTTTTTGAACGTGGCAATTCAGGGTTAAGTTATGGAGAAAAGTGATATTCGGGGCACTTTTAGTGCACTAAAAAACAAACATTTATATTTTTTAACACGTCAATTTGGACAATTTGATAATTTGAGAAAACCATATAGGAGCACCCTAACGAAATTCGAAAATTGTTCAAATATATGTTTATCCATGTAATTTTGCCCGCTGAATCTGAATCTGCCCTCCGAATTGAGCCAAAATGTCGAAAAATCGATTTTTGGTCATATTTTGGATTTTCATGTAAAATTATCATTAAAACCCCTGAAAAGTTATATTTTCAAAATCATCCTAATAGTGAACCATCCTAATTGCCCCTTTCCATTTGCAACAACTTCTCTGAAGACACCAATGCTCCAAAACATCACCATTTTTTCGGAAAATCCATTTTCCACTTAATTTTGCGATCTGGACCACTGTGCATTGATGAAACTTAAGCGTGTACTGACATCAATATTAAAAATGTCGAATTGTGTTTTCCAACTACCGACAATATTATAACAACTTTTCAAAACTTTCGTCTTGCCCCATTAAATTGTTATTTTTCCACTCTCCTTCAGTTAATTTATTCGTTCCTAAAGTACTAACTGGTTTTCCATTGTAGTTTGATTAATTAGTTGCTAACAGGTATCCCTTAAATCATGATGTTGTAGTAACTAGTAGCTACATTGCTAATAAAAGAAATAAAATAGCCTAAATTTAGTTTTATAAACGACGAAAATATGCTATGAAAAGGCCAAATACACCCCCATTCACCCTACCAGATGATGCTTGAACAATCACGGTGCGTCACATTCGCGCGAACGTTCGGCTGACCGGCCGGATGGTGGCCCATGGCAATTTGCAGTGCAAAAAAAGTGGTTTATAGATCACCATATTTGGCTATACCATGTGTTTTCTTGCCTTTTGAATTGAAGAAAATTGTGAAATTTGCTTAAAAGATGATTAATTTAATTTTTATTCTGTTTTGCTAGATTTCGATTTTGTTTTTAGAAACAGAGCATTTCAATAAACCATTTTATATGAGTGAGAAATGTCATATTCTCTAAAGTGGATTATTGAGTCTGGCTTTTTTGGCCAACAACGCCGGCATGGTATCATTGAAAGGTAGATCGTTGCCATTTTTTTGTTGCTGTTTCGCTTTACAATGTTGTAGATTATTCGAGAAGCTAGCGATTTAATTTTCAAGGAAACGCCAAATCGATCTAATTAAGCTTGGAGCAATAGGTTACACATTTTTTGCATCGATTTATTCACTGGCGGAGCAGCTGTTGGGGATTTGCGCCATATCGATCATCATTTGACTTGGTGAATCTGGTTGAGAGGAAGCACTTTATGTGGTTGTCTCCATATTTAGATTTATCTTATATTGAGACTTTGCTGTTGTATCTTGTTATTTCTTTTTTCATTTCATTTTTTTATTATTCCTGGAGTCATTTATTCGTGTTTATAAGTTGTAATTTAAGGGTGTTTTTTTAAATAAAATCTCCACCAAATTTAACGTCAAATTTACGTCAGTATGAAATCATCCATTTCCGACATCCACAAATTCGTCAGACGTACATTTGCGTACGCAAATCCGTACGCAAAAAGGAGTAAAACAAAAACAACTGAAAATTGGCACAATGTTTATTTTCGGTTTCAAACGACTAACGAGAGCAAATTATTTCGCGTCAATTTCCTTCTGCTTCCCCCGTACCACCCCTTTTTTCTGCATCCTCCCACGATTTTCGACCGGCGGCTCTGTTTTTATTTATTTTTGTACACATTTTCCTCACCCCGTCCCCACTTCCCACTCTCTGGCCAAACCGACAAAATCCGGCCCCCAAAAACCGCCGCCAATGTTTGTTATGACCGTTCACTTTTTTCGGCGAGTTTTTCGTCAACACTTTTTCCGCCAACTTTCGGACGGCGGCATCTGTCTGCGAGATTAATGTGTAATTCTAAAATTAAAATTTGCCATTTGTTCCGCCTCCCGGGAAAACCATCTGCAGGGAAAATGTTGTTTTTCTTCCCACCCTTGGGGCGGTCATAAAAAAAATGCAATAAAACTATTTTCCTCGATTAGTCACACTTTTCAAACGCCGCCATTTTTAGTGTCCGCAAAGTGTCCAGAAAAGTGCCTCTCCCTCTCTCTCTCTCTTTTCTAGCACAGACGTCAAAATGTTTAAAGTTCAATCAACTGATGACCGACGCGTTTAGTTATGCATATTGCTGCCGGGTGAACGCCGGTACCGGTTTTACCACCCACCTCAGCTGAATTCGAATGTGTGTGTGTGTGTGTGTGTGTTTGGCACTTGTCAGGTTGAAACGAGTGGGTGGATGATTTCATTTTGTAAAGGGGTAAATGAAATTGTTTGTTTTTTTTTGTGTTTTGATCCCGCACATGAAACTGTGACTAAATTTGCAATTCATAATGCTGATGCAGTTTCCAGAGGCTTACAATGCAGGTCACTCGAGTGGCACTCTGGGTGTGGGAAATATTTGAAATAAAATAACAATCGAAATTGTAAACTGCTTAGGCATTGTGACTTGCACTTTTTTGAAGTAGTTGGAAGAAGATGATGCTTTCGGTTTTATTTCAGTGTCGAATATTGGCTTGAATTGTTGTTGACCAAATTCCAACTGACCTTGTTCTGGTTGAACTGTTTGGAAATTGATTATACTAGATGTGTGAGATATTTGGAAACATTTGGTAAATAGATGCTAGCTTTATCACATTCACAACACTTTAGTGAGACAATGTCTGTGAATCATGAATCCATTTTATATTTATTGTTAAAACTATTCGTTTAATTTGTGTGGAGCAAATTGTACCATAAACCATGTTTTAATTTGGTAACCAGAGGTAGATTGAAAGGAAGAAGAAATTTTAACAAATTTTGAAAAAAATCCAAAGATTGTTAACTTTAATAACAAAAACATTGATAAAAACGTTACTTAATCTACCTTAAGGCGGTTGGTGCCCTCCTCACATTAATGTACTTTTGAAAGAGTTGTCAGATTTTCAATCTATTGTAGTCATTGGAAATGTCTTTTGATTACGCATCCAACGATGGGTCCGGACACCATTTACATTGAAATATCTGAGATCCGGCCTCCAAAAAGTGTATATAAATAACACTTAAGTGCTAATAACTTTTGATATAATTGTCAGATTTTCGGTGTTTTAGGCTCATTGGAAAGGTCTTTCGAATACTTTTCTAAAAATATACAACAATGGGTTTTCTGATAAAAACCACCCCTTTTTTCTCTTCTTCATTTTTCGAGTGATTTTATAGCCTTTCCTCAGTAAGGTGAGGAAGGTAAAAGGATTAGGCTTCAATCATAAAATAACGCTAAATTTCCCCCCCCCCCCTTTGTCATGCATTTGTTTTTCTCAAAGTGTATTTTTTCTCAATGAAATGAAATTCAAACCGGAAAACGAACTGTATTATCAGGTTCAGTGGGAAAATTTTCACGAAGAACAGCTAAAAATAGTTTTAAAGGTGGGAGTTTTAAGTGTGGTTGAAAAAGATTTTAAAATTTTCAGATTTCTAAGCATTTTCAATTAAAACAAGTTTCATAACAAAAATGGAAAATTTATGAAACAGGAAAAAAAGGAGTAATCCAGCTGAGTATAAAAAGACTGAGCGTAAAATAAATTTTGCATTACTTTATGAAATATGTAGCCATATTTAGGGCATTCAAAAGGAAATATTGTTATAGAATAATCGATAACTAATTAAAATTGATCAAACTTGGAACTTTTTATTGACTTAACCTTAAATTTAAAAACATTTAAAAAAAATAGTAAACATTTCTAAACAAATATACACACTCGAAATCAATTTTTGAGTTCGGCAGAATATTATGCCGAGGTTACTCGGCAAAACAATATTCTGCCGAATTCTCGGAAGAAAATGACAATTTCTGTCAGATTATGCCGAGCACTCAGTTAAATGAGATTAGAATGCCGAGTCTCGGGTTTAGAGTGTGCCGAGCACCTCGGTACCATAAAAATCTTCCGAGTTCGGCAAAATTAACTGTCAAATTATATTAAAGTGCCGAGTTGCTCGGTTAAAATCAAGAGCAGCCATGTTTATTTTTTGGTAAAGTTATGTCAGGACAAATTTTACATGCTGAAATTGGAAGTGGTAAGTATTAGTTAAGTTTTCCAGATAACTAACACTAACATTTGCTAATTTTAATTTTATCATCTGACAAAACAGGACTCCACAATCAGTACAACTTCCTCAAGCTATCGTCAAGAAAATTCCTGTTGCGGAACAACTTTATGGGAATCCTCACTCAGAACAAATGAAAATGTTTTCTTAAGCAAAAAGTTAATTTACAGTGGTTTTACGTTAATGTATCTTGTAGTTTAAATAAATGGTAGTGTTTAAGTTAACAAAACAAATAAAATGTTTTTTCTATAGCTGAATCAAAACTGATTGAAATCTGCCGAGAATCTCGGTTAAAAATGTTTTTGGAAATACCGAGATTTTCGACACAGTATAAAACCGCTGTCAAAATTAAAATGCCGAGCGCTCGGCAATTTAATTTTCTGCCGAACAGTTTGCCGAGCGCTCAGTTGTTCTGATTTCGGCAGAATTCTGCCGAAGTTCGGCAGAAAAAACTGAGTGTGTACATACTCTTCAATTTGACGTAATAAATTCAGAAATTGTCAGAAATTGGTGAGAAAAACAGTGACTATCAAAGTCACCCTAACGTACATGATATAAAAATATAATTCTTGAGACAAATCTTACAGTTTGAAAAAAAAAATTGGAAAATAAATAGAAATTAACGTTAGTTAAAATATCGATGCATCTGTGCTCGATACGTAGAAAATTTCGAACCAACTAAATACTTTATGTTTTGTATTAAATTACAATTAAATGGTTCACCAAGCTTTATTTTAAACTTTGTATAAATTATTTTGTTAAAATTGGTAGAACTGTGATGATGTTCAAATTCTTTTTAATCTTCTACTCTTATTTTTTTTCTTTTTTTCTTTCTTTGAGAGGTTATTTTGAGCAATTGTATTCTACTAAAAACTTAACTTTTTCTTTTTATGTTTTCTCTTGAGAATTCAAATTTATCTTTTTAAGATTTAGATTCTCTTTTTGCTAGTCTATTTTACCACTTCCCGTCATTATCTTTTCAATTGCTCTTTTTTAAAAATCTTTTTCTAGGAACTTTTTCTTTTTCTTTTCTAGTCACTTTATGATTTTTTATCATGTTTCACATTTGTTTACTTTAAAATTACTCTGTTTGCTTTTAAGTTGCAATAAAGTTAATCTCAACATTAAATTATAAAAGTTACTGCATACTTAGTTTGACCTAAAATATGTTGGTTATTGATCAAAACACGGCCAAAGTTAACATAAAAAAACATTTTTCATAATATTGACCTGAAATTTAAAAAATGCATTTTTTTTAAATAGAAGCCTGTCTAGGGAGCATTTTTAACCTTTTAAAACAATGTTTTGAGAAGGCCATTTTAAGCAATTTATCTTCTCCGAAAAAACTTCTCTGTTCTATTTAAAAAATTTTTTATAAATGTTAGCATTTTTTATGCATTTATCATTGACTTATTATAGGGTAGAGGACCCCGAAATCAGCCATTTAATAGTGGAGCTTTTCAACCCGAAAATGTTAAAAAAATCCATTATTATATCGATAATCATGTTAAATTAGTTTTAATTAAGTTAGGCAATTACAACATTTTTTTCAATGTTTTGTCTTTCGGCCATGGTCGAGGTCGGAAAAAAAAATTAAATTTCAAGCCTTGATTTTCAAATAGCAGTTAGGTGACTGGCAAAAATAAGCAAAATTTCTTGCAACTTTTTTCGTTAAGTTCAACTTTTTTTCCGTCTCAAAATTCCAAATTTAAAAGCCCAAGAGTTGCCTATTTGATTTTAAATGCAAATATAAACGTTTGAATTCAAAGATTGTTGTCTTATTCATAAAGAAGAAACTATTCTATTTATAATTTTTCACCTTCTTTTTCATGTATTCGATACAGATAACAAATCAAAATTAATCGTGATTAGAAATGTTTGAAAAGAGCAGTTCTCTACGGAATCGGTCTTTTTTCTTCAATTTTAATTTTTGTATTTTTTAATCCGGCTGAAACTTTTTTGGTGCCTTCGGTATGCCCAAAGAAGCCATTTTGCATCATTAGTTCGTTCATATAATTTTCCATACACATTTGGTAGCTGTCCATACAAAAATGATATGTGAAAATTCAAAAATCTGTATCTTTTGAAGGAATTTTTTGATCGATTTGGTGTCTTCGGCAAAGTTGTAGGTATGGATATGGACTACACTGAAAAAAAATGATACACGGTAAAAAAATTGGTGATTTTTAATTTCACTTTTTGTCACTAAAACTTGATTTGCAAAAAAACACAACTTTATTTTTTTTTAATTTTCTGATATGTTTTAGAGGACATCAAATGCCAACTTTTGAGAAATTTCCAGAACGGCCAAAAAATCTTTGACTTATGATTTTTTGAATCAATTCCGATTTTTTCAAAAAATCGAAATATTGGTCACCAAAATTTTTCAACTTAATTTTTTGATTTAAAATTGAATTTGCTATCAAAATGTATTCAGTGAAATTTTGATAAAGTGTACCATTTTCAAATTATAGCCATTTTTAGGTAACTTTTTTGATAATAGTCGTTATTCATTTTTTTTTAAATTAGTGCCCGTGTTTGCATACCATTGAAACAAATATTTTTGAAAAGCTGAGAAAATTCTCTATATTTTGCTTTTTTGAACATTGTTGATACGACCCTTAAATTTAAAAACAGGAAAATTGATGTTTTCTAAGTCTCACCCAAACAACCCATGTCGATATCTCAACAACTAATGGTCCGATTTACAATCTTAAAATATGAATCATTCGTGAAATTTTCAGATCTTTTTGAAAACAATATTTTCAGTTGCAAAATGGTTTCTTTGGGCATACCAAAGGCATCAAAAAAGTTTCAGCCAGATTAAAAAAATACAAAAAATAAAATTAAAAAAAAGAGACCGATTTCGTAGAGAACTGCTCAAATTGGGTCCTAAAATGAAGCTTAGATTGCTGATATTATTGTTTACAGCGATAAAGCTTATTTTACTGAGTAAAATGTCCCTTTGTACGACCACCAAGAGTTTAAAATGGATTTTTAAATCAATTTTGAAAAATTAACCTCGCGGTCCTTCTTGACAGAAAAGTTCCTACTTGACAGCTCGTTCCAAGGGGACCATAGTTGATCCATCGAAAAAATGTTGTCTTGTCAAAAAAAAAATTGCATTAAAATGAAAAAAAGTGATCAGAAATGGTTTTTAATCAAAGGTCCTGATTTTCGGTTCAATGAACAGAAACCACTCACTCATCGCCTATCCAGTCGTCGCCTATTCTAACCCGCTAGCATTCATGAGCGAATGATACTCGCAAGCAGCCAGCGGAGTGGCCCGAACTGTTCACTCAGCGAACAAATACACCGTGAAAATTTTTGCCTACTCCGTCGCTCGACGACACTCACACACTACCATGCTAAGCGAAGAGCCATTCTCACAAAATGCCAGCGCGGCAGTCTTTTTGTCTTCACGCCCTCAGTTTGCCATCAATTTGATTTTTTCTTGGTGGAAGTTTCTTTGAAAGGTGTCTATAATGTTATGAAATCAAAATAAATGCACAATTTTATTGATAACATTGATTTTAGGCAACCCAAATCAATGAGTAAAACGCAGCGCATCAGAGAAAAAATGTTTTCAGTTCAGAGTGATCGGTGACGTTCGGCATGCATGAGCCGTTCGGAGACTGAGCCGATCAGAGAGAGAAGGAGAGTAGAAGCGAGAGTGTTCGGGAGCGAATGGTGAGAAAGTGACAAACAGTAGGAATTCATCAGGGCAGTATCGCGTCGCCTGCTATTTGTGCTCGCGAATGGAGTGGTCGATTTTGAACAGATAAACGATGTATAATGTAGTCTAACCAGTTTGCTATCTGTTCTACATTTTTTCCCCTTGACAAGGTATATTTTCAACAATCATTATTTGTTTGACTTCGATTTGTGTGTGAAAATTTTGGAGGGGGAAGGGTTGAAAATTTCATATTTTATTTTTATTTATTCCTTTTTTATTTACAACTGAAAGTGGAAGTTTAATTCAATTTTAAAATTAGAATTCAAAGTCACGCTTCGATCGGAGAGTTTGTAAATTTCTTCATGAGAATGAAACATTCTATTTTTAATTTATCACAGTCTTTTCCATTTTTATTTCATTTTTCATGCATTCATCACCAATAAAAAGAACAAATATCATTAGAAATGATTTCAAATAGTTTGTTTCAAAACATGTGGATTACCATAAGCTGCCGACTTACCTTTGTAATCAGGCATTCCTCATTCCTCAACGCGGCCAGAGAGTAGCCACTTTATTTGTAAACAGTTCAATCACGTTATCGCTCTTTCGCCCTACAAATGTAGTGCATGTGCAGCTCAGCCATAATGTCACGGTCGCCATCGGTATTTTGTCTGGTTAGGGCTGTGTGTGGAAATTCCACCAGTTTAAACAGGTTAAGCCTAATCGCGTCCAAAGTTCACTTCTGAAGGCTGGTGATTGATTCGAAAATGCTTGTCATCCTAACATTTTGCTCCGCAAAATTACACGGTAAAGTTCAAGTGAAATCACTTTTTTCACAGCGTGTTGGAGTTTCACCCGTGTTGAGGACTTATTTACAGCTCTCGATTTGATGTCGATCAAAAAACCTACAATTTTGCTCCGTCAATCATCGTGAGGGGGTAAAAGTGCAATCCGTGATATTTTCGCGCCACTTTTCCTCCCATCATTGCATGTTTTTCTTTTCCGTTGAATGAAATGGTTTGTGTTGGAAACGCTTAAGCCAGGGGTGGAGTTTCGTTTCAGTCAGTGGTTGTCAACCTGCTACATTGTTTTTTTTTTATTTTTGCAATTCTTTCAATCTTCAAATTGATATATTTTATTAATTTAAAATAATTACAATAACATATTTTAGCTACAAATATTGGCCAGCACTGCGTCTGGTCACGACTAAGAAGCTTTTTATAAATCGTCACCACCCCAAGACTGCGGCTGTTCGTGCTGAGTAGCAAAATCAGTTTATAAATTGCCACAGCTAAGAAACCGCACTGCATTTCCCCCCGTTTTCAACTTCCTACGGGGCGGGCATCCTGGGTGGGTGTTTCAGGAGCTCACACAAGTGGATAATGAACCGTCATTGACGTTGAAAATAAGTACCCCCGCCCCCCTTTACGAAGTGATGAGAGATGGTGGAAACCAGGAAAAGCATAATGTTTCGTTTATTTATAAACGCGCGAAGACCTTGGACGAAGCCTTGAGAAAGGTTTAAGCCGAGACTTTGATTTGCATTGGTTGAGGTCTTGTGGATTTCGTTGCACAATTGAATCATAAATTTCCAACATTTCGGAATTTAATTCGCATCTACGTAGGTGTTACTAACCCCCTCGTGATGTCTGGAGTGACGACTGCGCAAAAAAAAAAACAAGATTGTGGTGATACTATCTTTGGAAACCTCGACAAAGTCATTCACACAATTACCACCCAGTTGCTAATCCGAGTCTAACATCTCCCTCAAATATTAGAACGGCACGTCGCCCAAAAGTCCGAAAAAGATCCACCACACACGAGCCGCTCATTAGAACTGCTTTGAAGAGCTATTTTAAATCAACACCCAAGCTCTATACCTGGATGTACGAGGAACCCGGTTTGAGCTGTACCCAGCTGGTTAGCACCTGTTCGCCTATCTTTACCCCCTCGCAGTTGTTTTGCAGCAGGACACTTGCTACGCAATTTCCGTCAAAGAAATGTGACCACTTTCAATTTGTTTACTGCAAAATATAGCATTTGTTTGCATTGTTCCAGAACGTGCCTTTTTGGGTGAACCAATTGAGTGATTTTCGTTTATCTTATCGATTTTTGATTTTTGCACACAAATTGTATAACATCTAGAACAGATGTTGTTTTCAGATAAAGAACCAAGTTTAATTATAAGCTTTTCCGGGTTTGTATTAATATTTGAATTTTCAAAATAGTCAGCTATTACGAATAAATTTGTATTGATTAGTATAGTCCTCCACCAAGAAAGCTCCATCACTCCGTAATGAGTACACAAAACAACCCACCCAAGATTAGACAACAGTCAGTTTGCGCCAGTTTTTCAGCTGACGTCTCCTATCTCCTTCAAAGGGAGGGGGGAGAAGAAAATGAGTGCAAATGTGCAAAATGTCGTACTTGGACGGGAATGCTTGGCATGTGAGCGTGTGTGTATCCCAAGCCAGCCGGTGTCTGGTGGAATGAGTCAGTTTGGGTCAGATCAAGTCAAGCTGTCGCCGGTGATGCCGACGACGACGACGCCGCCGGAACGACTATCACGTATCATTAACTCTCAGCAAAAAAACCTCTCCCTCTAACGTCGGTGTGCGACTGTGTGTAATGCTGAACCTATTCTAAGTGGCCACAGTCTGTTTACATTTCACCTGTGTGTACCACCACGATTGTGCTGCGAGTGCTGATAAAGGGATCACTGCTCACGCCATTTAGCATTTTACTTGTGGATAATTAAAACGTTTCAGCAGGGCGAGTTGTTAGACGTTGCGCTTTTTGAAAGAATTTTATAATTGGGGGCGTTTCCTTAGTTATATGATAAGAGTATTGGAGTAGTTTTAATGATTTTAAAACTCGATAGTTGTGTTTTTTGTGGTCTTCTATGGCTACGCTCTTTAAAATATTTTTTTTTTATTTTAATGTATTTTTCCAATAACCATCGATCCGCTCTAATTTTTTTTTTAAATTTTCCTGTTGCTGTATATTTTAGAGGTCAAAAACGACAATTTTGATGTTATGCTCTGGCATAGGCAAACAACATTTGGAAGAGCAGTCATTTTTTTTAATTATTATTTTTTATTACATGAGCCGTATTGTTAACCTGAATTTGGTTGATCCGTGGTCGATTTTCTTGAAATAATTCGTTAGTACGAGCTGTCAAAAATCTACCACTTCGATCGCTTTAAAAACTGTGGTAGAAATGTATTTACCGTGATCAATTTTTGACAGTTCGACGCCACGAAATATGTCATGAAATCTTCCACGGTAAATTAAAATCACTTCAACAATACAACTATGCAAACCCATGGTTTATTTTGGAACTTAATTTTGATAAATTGTATCGTTTTTTGAAATAAATTTATCAATGTTTTATTTCCAGAAAACTTAACCCTTTTTTCAATAGTGCCTTAGTTCTCTTAGTTTCTTTGTAAAAATTCAAATTTAATTTTTAAATTAATCTTCTTAGAAACTTTGAAGTTTGGAATAATGTGTTCCATTTTGATACTATTTACTTTTCCTGTGACAAAATGGCCCACTTAACATGACCAGAAATAACACTGCTGAAAATTTAATAAAAAAAAATAATTCATTTAATTTGATTTGATTTGATTTGATTTGTTAACCAACAGGGCCACAAGGATGACCTATGTAGCGGTTGCCTAGAATTACAGTGGCTCAGACTTAAAGAGAGCATCTTCAAATTACTGCCGTATGAAGGGCCAAAAGGGGGTGGTTGGACGCGAACAAGCAAAATCACTCGCGGTGTCCTCAGGGGAAGAGAATCTCCTTCCGACAGTAACCTCCAATAACTCCGAAAAAAGTCTGACAAAGCTGAAAAACAGGGCTCGCACCCTGTTGGGGGCTTAAAAGGGCGCGGCAGACAGCTGGAGACTGACAGAGGTCAATAGATCTAGTAATTAGACAATCCTTTAGAATTGTATAATTAATAAACTATTTCCCCCTTGTGACGTAGTTCTGGTCTTCCACTATCCACATCCAGTCTCCGCCATTACAGCATACCGTCCACTGCCCTGATGCTCCCTCCCCGATCCCCGGCTTTGATTCTAACTACTGAAAAAAAAGGAAAATCATAGTTGAGAAAAGGTCAATGCGGATGGAGAGCAAATCGAGCTCAGTATCCCCTCACAAAGACTGGTAGTAAGTGTGAAAAAAGCAATGAAAAATGTAAAGAAAGATAAGAAGAAAAATGAAAAAATAGTATGTCAATGCGGATGGATCGATGATCCCCTCACAAGGACATAAAAGAGACAGATGGTAGGGAGAGCAAAAGAAAAATAGAATATCAGGGTAAGAAATAGTCAATGCAGATGGAGAGCAAATAGAGCTCTGTGTCCTTCCACAAGTTCAACACTTTAAATACTTAAAATACTTTAACAACCATAAATACTATTAATACGTTAATACTTTCAATACATCAAATACTCTTAATACTTTAAATACTTGAAATACTTAAAAAACATTAAATACTTTCAATACATAAAAAACTTTAAAAACTTTAAATATTTCAAATACTTTAGAAAAATTAAATACTTTAAATACTTGAAATATTTAAAATACTTTAAATACTTTGAAAACTCCACTTGAATATTTGAAATACTTGATATACATTAAAAACTTTAAATATTTTGAAAACTATAAATACTTTGTAAACTTTAAATACTTTAAAAACTTTAAATACTTTAGAGCTTTAAATAATTTAAAAACTTTAAATACCTAAAAAAAATTTAAAACTTCAAATACTTTAAATACTTTAATTTCTTTAAATACTTGAAATGCTATTAAAACTTTAAATACAATAAATACTTAGAATCCTTTGAATTGGTATTAAATTTGGATACATATTTTTACTTTGAATAATCAGAATACTTAAATTTCTTTGAATATATTCAATTATCCATGGAAATACTTTAATTAATTTAAATACTTAAAAACTTTAAATACACTATTTACTTTGAAAACTTTAAATACTTAAGAGACAATACATATTTTAAGTGCTTGAAATATTTCAGATAAATTAAATACTAAATTTTTGTTTAATATTTCAAAAACTTTGAATACTTTCAATACTTCTAATACCTTTCAATACTTCAAATAATTTGATTAAAAAAAAAAAAAAAAAAAAAAAAATAATTCATTTAATTACTCATTTAAGTGACAGATCCTGACTGGATAAATATAGGACTTGTGATGAAAAATTACCGTTTTGCAATTTTTGTCGATGATCTTTGCTGGAGAATAAAATCTATTGATATGATTTTCAATGTCAAAAACTTAAACTGTCGTGAATTTTCCTGATATTCTGATATAAATATGAGGCTATTGCAGAATTTATTTCAAGTTTTTGTCTCCTCCCTTCAAAATTTTCCTGAAAAATCGGTGGGAGAAAATAAATTATTGACTAAAAAAGAAATTTTTATAATCGTAAGAAAAATCATGCAAATATAGTGTTTTGGAATCGGGATGATGTCAGCTATCCATTGCACTTAAAATTACATGAAAATTTTCACAAAAATACGTGTTTGTCCTGTATTTTGAAAATGCCATGTTTCTCAAAAAATACTCAAAATTATTGTTATTGCAATATGGGTATCAAATGATCGGAATTGTTTCATACATTGCGAATGTAATACAATTTTTTTTATTGAATGTACTCAAAATTTTCACAAAACTACATATGTTCGAAAAAATACTCAAAATTTCGGTTTTTGACAATATGGGTGTCAAATGATCGGGATTTTTTCATACATTTCAAATGTAATAACAACATTTTTGGAAAATACTAAAAAAAATCACAAAACTACGTATTTTCGAAAAAATACTCAAGATTTCGGTTTTAACAATATGGGTGTCAAACGATCTGAATTTTTTCATACATTTCTAATGTAATAACAACATTTTTTTAAACTACTCAAAGTTTTCACAAAACTACGTATTTTCGAAAAAATATTCAAAAAATACTTTTGCTACCCATATCGTGAAAAACTGAAATCCTGTAAGCTTAACCGGTAACTCTATGTTGTCGACGATTATAAACATTGAAATGTTTTCTAAATCATCAACATTTTTTCCGATTTCGCTGTAAATGTTTTCAAAATCGACAACATTCTTGTTTAAAATTAAAAAAAAAAAATGATTTTGGAAACATTTCAGAGTTTATAAATTCAGCAACATAGATTTACCGTATAAGCTTACAGGGTTTCTATCCGTGTGTTTTTTTTTTATAGAAACCCAATATATGACCAAAATGAAGGAGCGGCTGTGGCTGAATGGTTACGGTGTTCGCTTTGTAAGCGAATGGTTCTGGGTTCGATTCCCATCTGCTCCCATCGAGAAAGTTAAGGACATAGAAATACTTGAAATGCTGAAAATGAACGAAAAATCAAAGTTGCTTGTGGCGGGGTTCGAACCCCCGTCCTTTGGATTGGTAAGCAAAAATGCTAACCACTAGGCCATGGCGACTTGTTGAGCCTAGACTGGAATTAGGAATACTGTTACAACCAACCCGCAACGCCTTTCGAGGTGTAGCCTAGGGTTCTACCTCTCCTACTAACATTGAGTCCAAAACCTCCCTACAAACATCTATACCACTAAGGTGACGTAGGGGTCCTTGCGCACTTTAGATAGGTGATTACTAACGATCCTCCCCTTCCCTGAGGATAGCTTGGACCCGGCCTGGACCCCCTTATGCCCTGGGTAGTATTACACACTCATAAAAAGATGCAGACATGGTATCTCCCGTGTTGGATTATTGTTCCGGATGAGGGTCTAACACAACCACACCAAACAGTGGGATAAGCGTTGTGGAGCCTTCCGGTGGTGGGGCGTCCTCCAAATGCTAATGCTAATGCTAATGCTAAACCCAATATATGACCAAAATCAATATTTTGATACTTTGGCTCAATTCTGAGGGCAGATTCGGATTCTGCGGTCAATATTACATGAAAAAAACACATAGTTGGCCAATTTTCGAATTTTGTTAGGGTTGTCTCATACACTTTTCCTTTGAAAATTACACATTTTCAAATGAAGATATTTTAAGTATAAAAAAATATCCCTGCAACCCTACGCTTACAATTAGGGATGCACTTTTTCAAGATATTTAAGTTTTAAAATTGCACCTTTTTTACCTTAAAAAGGCTGTAACATTTAATCCTAAAGTCCAAAACTGATTTTTCAAAAACGAAATTGTTTTTTTAGAGCTCTTAAAGTGCTCATAGCATCTTTTTCTCTAAAACTTTACCCTGAATTTCTCCGTTTAAAAAATTGATTTCTAAAGATTTGCTCTTATGCTACACGGAAAAAAATAATTCTCGAAATCGTGAACTGTGTTCATGAATTTGAGAACCACGAGGGATATATTTTTACGTTCATAGTGTGAATGCACCATATTCATGAATAAGTTCCTTCGTGGTTCTCGAATTGATGAACACAATTCACGATTACGAGTAATGACTTTTTTCTGTGTATTAACAAAATTAATCGTAGAAGACGTGAGAATGTTGACGTCTTCGACAAAGTTGCTTAAATTGGCTTGACCGCCAACTTTTCAGAAGTGAAAAAAAAAAAACAAAAATATTCCTGGAAAGATTCTAGATTTTATAAAACATCAAGCACCCTAATTTTCAACCAAACCAAAATTTCCATTTGCAACAACTATTCTGAAAACACCTGAGCTCCAAAATTTCCCGTTTTTCGGAAAATCTATTTTCTATTTAATTTTGCAATCTAGACCAACTAAAAAACCAAGCCGGTCAGATATTGACGATGAAATGGAAAAAGTGGCTCATTTGGAATCATGATTTGGGCACACAATTAAAAAAAAAACAATGATAAAATTTCATAATTAAGAATTGTTATTCCAGTAAATAATTGAGGATGGAAAATAAGTATTTAGTCAAATTATCGGGTAACCAACAATACCAACACGAGAAACATCTTCTCACCTATGGAGTATGAATTATCGTTTTATTAGAATGATACCAGCTTGCGGAAGAGACTGCAGATGGACAGTAAATCTGTGACATTGGTTGTATGACTAATATTTTGCAGAAGTTTTGGATATTTCCATTCAGCAAAAACATCGCAAAATCTGTTTTTTTAAAGGAGCTATACTTGACAAAAATCTTCTTTTGTAATTAAAGTTTTCCTTTAAAAAATCACATTTCAAAGTTTAATGAGTTTCGAAATCAGTCTAAGCATGTTTGTAAATAACACAAAAGATTTGAAGAGGAAATGAACTTAAGTTATCGTTGAAGATGTTCTATTTTTAAACCCTGATGCAATCAACCAATTCACTCTTCAACAAGCACTATTACTCAATCTAGTACAAGAAAGCAAAATTGCCTTCAAATCCGGAACACAAATCCTCTTGACCTATCGTCTACTTGAGCCTAAGGGGTGATAATAATCGCGCGAATCCCCCTAGACAGTGGCTGATAAGAATCATCTTTTTTATTCACCCTCACCATCACTCTGAGAGTGATAAGCCTTATTCTGTGCTCGTTGATAAGACATGAAGTCCCACACCAGCATGCTTGCAGAATGTCTATTTATTTCTTACATTACTAAATACACCAAAAGCTTCTAAAAATCAAAGTTTGAATATTTTAGTGTTAAACTTCTTTCTAGATAAAAAAAAGTTTAAACTGAAAGAAAAAAGAAGATTCCTTAATGATCTTTTCTGCCAACAAAGCCAAGTCAGTCGTTGATAAGACCTTACCTCAACACAATTTCTTACCATTTTTGTTGACGAGCTTGTGTGATATTCTTCAAGCTCATATCATTGTGTGCGTGCTGATAATGTTGCACCTCTTATAAAAACGAATCAGATCGCGGCCGCATCTCTCACAACGCTCACGAAAAGCGTCCAGTGAAGTCGTGCAAAATTAATTTCAGCGCCTTATTTTTTTCCGGAGAGCAAATTGATACTACCGCTAGTAGTCGCGCGAGAAAACTGAAAGTAGTATTTCGTCGTCCTCTGCATGTGTACGCGAGTAGTGGACGACCGGCGGGAAGGGATTGCTTTCGATTGCTCCCGCTCATTCCTTTGAGAGAACTCGCGTGATAAAGACGGTTTTTTGTTGGAGCGTGGCGCGAAAATAAAAATAAACATTCCGCGAATTTCGCAAAAAAAAAAGCAAAAGTGCCGACGGTTTTTTGCTCGGCACGTGAAGTGGACAGTTTTAATTGAACTTGGACATTTTTGTGTGTGAAGCTAGGAAGAGAGGCGGGACTATTTACATTGTGCCAAGTGATTTGAACTCTGCGGGAAGTGGAGGAGAGAGTCATGTTGTGTGTCCAACCGGGTGAACCGGCTGGTTTGATCCAGCGGTTCGTCTACGCCTGTCAACTGCGACAGTGGGAGAGCAAAGTAAGTGATCATTTAGAGGGGGGTGAGTGATAGATTGTTTCAAGTTCAATTGAAATAAAACGGGGGAACCTAATGGACTTTGTTTGCAAATATGAAAGTCACGTTGTGTCGAATGAGGATGGGTTAAATTGATCGACGGAAACACGCGAAGATTTAAATTTTCGATATAATAATAAAATACTATTTTTTGTTTGAGCTTTGATACCACTGCGACCAATTAGAGGAATATTGAATAAACTATCAGAATTCTGAGAACCATATTTTGAAAAACAAGAGAAGTATCTGAAGCATGGTGCGTCCCCACTACTTTGCAATAAAACTCAACTTGTTGATTCATGTTGCTCTAAGTTTATTTCCAGACATTTTTTTGATTAGGTCCTATAAACATAAGAAACACAATAGCTTATTGGACCTTTTAAAAAAAAAACTCAAGATTTGAAGCACGAAAATATAAGTCTTTTATGGTTTTTCTTACAAAAAAAAAGTTTCGTAGAATGTTAGAAAAAGTTCAATTAGACCTCTCTTGATTTGATCCTGCAGTTTATATGTGGAATAATAAATATAATAATAAATAACTTGCGACAGTCATATTACTTTTTAACCTTGCAGAGCACAAATATCTTTCTAAAACTGAACTATTCATTGTCAGATTTAGCATTCTATAAAAATATTTAATTTACTCATTATGTGTTTCTAATGCAATTTTTATCCTCTTTTCCTTTTTGTTTCTTCTGATAATTTTGGTTTTAGGTCTTTTCTAATTTTTTGGTTTTCATTTTTTTTGCTTATTTTTCTAAAATTTAAAATGTTCACCTGTTTTCCATTTTTGCAAGCTTAACATAAAACATAATATTTGAAGCAGGGGATTCCAAACATTTTCCCAGCTGACCAAGTGACAAAGACATTGGGTTCAGGCCAAATTCAACAATATTTAACCCTCTACAACCCAACCCCGCCTTTAGACGGGCTTCGATTCAAAAAATCGCCAAAAATCCATTTTTCAACCAAATTTAGATCTTTTAAAAGCATTGAAAAGAAGAACTCTTAAAATTTTAGATAATTTATGGGTTGGAAGTTTTACTTGTTTTATGTGACTTTGCCAATGTTTTTAAAAATGTAATTTTTTAGAGGTCAACTTTAGCAGTGTTTTTTTACTTACATTTCTTATATTTTAAGTAAAAAGAAGTATGCAGTAATTTTTCTTGTGCCCCAGACTATGACTCTACACATTTATTCACTATTTAAATGATAATGGTGCTATTTTATAGCAGAAAATGTAAAAAAACATGCATAAAATTGAAAAAGTTACTGTAAAAACATGAAAAAATTAGATAGGCAAAATGTAATTATAGAAGGTGGTAGAGTAGTCAAATACTACCAAAAACAATCATAAACTAAGCAAGATAAAAGTAGATTAAAATACTAAAAATGAAACAACAAAAACATAAAACAAGATAAGTAAAGTTGTTCGTAAAATAAAAGTTGTTCAAAATGACCCTTCTGAACACGGGAAAAATAAAAATTTCCGAAAAAAAATTTGGGCAGTAGAGGGTTAAGAAATAAATCAGTGTAATCCGTTGTACGTCTTATAGAATTCATAACTTTTTCACTATCATAAAGTTCCCTTTATTTTTTTAACCAACTGACAGGAATTTCCACGAACAAATATTCAAAAAACATTGAGTAAAATTAATATATCTATAGAATATATATTTATATAATATTGAAACATATTAAAATTAACATAAAAATCTTATGATAAAATTACACAATTATTTTTAATTCAAAGGTCTTCAAAGGGCTTTTTCAACCTGATCATTACGCTCAGTGATATTTCACGCTCAATAATTGCAATTTTCAGGGACCATTTTGCAACATATTTGCTTTATGAAGCTAAAAAGTTTTCTCTGATTCGCTTCTATTGTATCTATTTGAATTCCAAATCAAAACGTAATTTTATAGTCTTGTCTAGCCAAAATGATTAGTTTAACTTGAGTTTTTTTTGAACACTTTGAAAGACTATTTATTGAAGTCCAATTCCATATTTCTAAAAGTTTTCATTTCCTACATAAACAATTTCATCAAAATATATAATCTGTAAATAAAACTTATTACTTTTTACAACGCTTTTCAAATGTTAATTTATACAATTCACATAAAAAGTCTTTTTGTATGGAATATTTGTTGAATTTTGATTTTGAAGTGTTGTTTTTTTAATGTTTCGGGGTTTCACGGATCTTTCAAAATTCATTCACTAACCCTACTGATCATTTCAAAACGGTTCTTGGACTATAAATTGATATGTACTGATTTGAAATTCAAGCTCTTGGAACATTTGCCTATAGAATAACAAAAAAAACTTATTTCAATCATAAACGTGGAAAATTTATATAAAATCTTTGATAAAGGGTGTTTTTTCAGAACGTCAATTCGTTTTAACTTCCACTTATATATTTATTTTTTTATGATAGGCCTCGTCTACAAGCTAATTCACAAAATAATATACCAATGCTAAATAAATACACGTAAAACTTACAAATCAACACAAACATAGTGAAAGTATACAGCTATTCCATATGAAAGTTTAAACTCAACTAATTTGACGTGTATTTTTTGTATTTGGTAATCATACCTTTTTACTATACAATAAATTGAATTGAGTTTTTAAGAGATATATTTTTGTGATAACTAAAAATGTCATTCTATTCAAAAATTATTAGAAGATTTAATGCGAACTTAGAACTGAAGATTATGTGTACCCAAAACTCGATTTTGTTAAAAGTTTTAGATCCTGCATTTACTTTTAAATTGCCTCAATTCGGCAACATTGTATGAAATGAGAAGAATCGTCTCTCCAGTCTCCTGGCAGTCAAAATAAGTTGTCTTGATTTGAATAGACATTTGAGTTTGATTTTTCAATCTTCCAAACTTTTTATTTCTCTGCTTTAAAATAGCTGAGCAGATCAAAGTTTGTCAAATGTACGTCATTTGGAAATTAACATTTAATCTACCATCAATCAAGTACACTCGTTACAATTAAACTGTCGAAATGGGAACCAATTTGATCGAGGCTGGTCCACCTCGTAATTATTACCAAAATAGCTGCTGTACCTCATATTCAATACTGCCGGGACAGTCCTTGCCCCAGCACCGTTTTCTCAACCTATGAAGCGATGAATAAATAATCACTATCGCTGGAAAAATGTATAAAACGATTACACGAGTTCTTCAACGCTACATCACGTGCAAGCGATCCCATCGCCGCTCCACCCCGAAAAAGACTGTCAATCACACTTGGCTTGTTCTATCAAAATAGCGCCGCCACACTACAATAAAGTGTTACACAGAGGAAAATTTGTATTTGTTTTTTTTAATTTTGATTCAAGATTTTTTAAAGAAAAGCATTTTTGATTAAAACGATGATGTTTAAATTTTAATAATTTTTCCGTGTCCCTATGATGATCACGCCCATCAACCAAATGTTTACACGCAGAAAAAGCGCTGCCCCCAAAATAACTCACAAAAAGGTCCAGCGGTGTGAAGCGATAGCCTCCCCATTCTAGAGGTCAGGTTGATTAGAGCTTGTGGCAGCAACACCAGTTTGTTCCTGCTCGAGCAGTTTGACGGTGGCAACTCTCCGAAATTTGGTGGTGATTATGACGTAATGTCGCATGTTTCAATGAGTATTGTGAGTGTGTTTTAGGCGCGATAAGAATTGGCAAATCAGCCCAAGTTTGCATAATAATTTAAATCACACACAAAAAATGAATTTCCCACGCAGTTGCTACGTCACCACTCAAGAAGAACTACCTAGTTGGTGATTAGATTGTCGAACCAAACAAACCTGGTGCAAAACAATGACTTTCTGCGAGAAGTCGCGCCGGCCGGCCGAATACTTGTGCTTTTGTTTGGCAGGTCTACAATTCTAAGTGGTGCCATACTACCTACTGACATGGATTTTGAGAAGTGGGCTGTTTATTGATGGATGGACGTGATTTTTGCAAACTCAGCATGTAGTAAAACGTGATTGATGCGGGGCATTTCTTTGCAGTAGATAGCATTGTGTTCAGGACTCGTTTAAATCGTGATTAGCAGTTTGAATGAAGTGCGTCACTCAAGTTTTTATTGGGGGAGACGCGTGGCATTGTTTCGGGAAAATTGGAGAAATTAAATTTAGAGTGGTGTAAAATAATTTGTTGATAATATTTGACTATTTCTCAGAGAGTGATTCTCAACCAATCTAAACAAAATGGAGCCACTCGGTGTTCCATAAAGTCCAACAAATTCCCGCCCTCAGAGCTGCTAGATTTTGCAAATTGGCACGTATTTATTACCCCCCCTAGAAACAAGCAAATGTACAAACAAACAACCTGAAGCGCATCGGCAAATACTGTCGCCGCTTGCTTGTTTATCCAGAAATGCACTTTCCAACGACTCGAGTGTAAACAGCGCTCTTTCTCTTGCGAGAGAGCGTTCCTCCCGAGGACAGCGACTATAGTGTACAAATCCTTGACAGTGGAAACTGCCACTACTTAAGGCTAATACAGTGCTTTTAAGGGGTATTTTGTTACCAGCTCCAGATTATTCCCCACACCTTGACCGCCTTCAAAATCAGTGTGGGTGACAAATCGGTCAAGCTCAGGCACCTAATTTTGTCTCACGAAAGCAGCTCAATCAACCTGACACGATCCAGCAATCATACGGCAGCAAGTGGGCCACAAAGTCAACGAAATGGCAATTATCAGCAAACCCGTATAAGTCGATTTGAGATGCAATCGGATGTGTAGTAAAACAAGCGCCCGCGTGTGACGAAACTCCTAGTCGAGACGTAGTATAGATAAGTGCAAGTGCTAGGACGGTAATTTAGTTGCAAATTGGGCTGGCCATAAGTCGTCGTCGTCGTTAGATTAGCAAATAATGGAACACAATCGAGAGAGATGGTAACGCCAAATTGGACGGCGATAATCGGGGGCTCGTGGCAAACAATGTGATTTAAGGGGACGTTTTGGACAAGGTAGATTGCTGGAAAAATAAATGTCAATCAAACCACGACCAAAATTACTTGCATTGGATTTCAGAAAAGCTCGCTTATCAAGAAGTTCTTTCAGCTAAAAACAGACCCGGGTGTTAACTTATTTTACTTTATTTCATTAAATGTTAGTTAAAATTACATACAGAAATATGTAGCCCGTTACTATGAAAAACCTACTTGACCTTCAATGTAACGCGCATATTAGATATTATCCTTCCTTCTTTTTGTGCGGTAAAAATGCTAATTCGGTGTGTAACGTATTTTCTCACAAAGGTGATGTTAATGATTTTGCTTGCAATTTTAACATCAGAGTTATTGCTGTAGTTATTTGAAAATTTTGATGTAATTGTTGTAATTTGAAAGGTATTATTGTAAACTAGAAACACGCGTTTTGGAATAGTTTTTAAGTAAAGTTGTATTACTGCGACAAATATGAAAATAGCAACCGAAAAAAAACAAACAAAACAACACTGTCAGGGAATGTGAGGGAGACAAACAACAATCACTTGTTATCATGATACAATACATATTTCGTCATGGTAGATTTGTTATACTGTTCTAAATTTAAGATGAAAGCAAATATGTTTTATCGGTTATCTCAAACTTTGTATTCGTCCGAACTGATCGATTTACTGTCTTCGGCAAATTTTTAGGTATAGTTATGAAGAATCCAAGAAAAAATGGTTCCACTCTGAAAAAAAAAACGCTTTTTATTTATATTTGTATATTCTTAGAACTTTGGGCATGGTTTTGCCAAATTTATCATTTTTTAGATTTGAAATCGGTAAATATTTTACGTAATTTTTGATAAAGTGTTTTTATGCATTTTTTTTAACTAGTCATTCCGAACTTCTCATAAACAAAATATTATCAAAGTTTTTCAAGCATGATCATGCCTCCTACAGGTAAAATAGTCGATATTTATACAAAAAGTCACTTTTGGGTGGATATATCTATAAAAAGATGCACTTTCTACAACATAATAAAAATACTTTTCGATCTTTAATTCAATTTTGAATCAAAAATTCAATTGTAAATTTTATTTTCGAAATTTTAAGGTCTAGCTGATTATTTGAAAATGTAAAAAAGCCCATTTGAAAAGTTATTTTTGATTATAAAATTTTGCACAATTTTTATTGTTAAAAAAGCATGGAAATTCTATTTTTTTTAGTTTTTTAACATTGAAAATTTTACAATTAGTACCCGGAATATCGGTAATAAAAAAAAACGAGGGCAAAACTGAGAGAATCCATTTTTTTATCTTTGTTTGTGAATGAAAAAAGGTTGAGAATTTTCTCTGCTATTCTACATTATTTTATTCTAGAAAATGTAAAACCTAGATTTTTTCCAAAAAAGTTGCCCGAATAATAGCTCTATCTTCAAAATGGTGCACTTTATCAAAATTGCATTGAAGTACTTTTTGATTGCAAATTTGATTTTTAGTGAAAAATGAAGTGAAAAAATATGATTAATCTTTGTTATATTGTAGAAAACAACTTTAAATTAGGCACAGATTTTGGTACTGTCTGGAATTCTGAACAGCGGCGCCCAACCTTTCGGTCCTGCGGGCCACATTCGATTTTTTTGAAGCAGTGGCAGTGTCGGGCCGGAAGTAATGTTTGATAACAGTTGAGAAAGCAAACAATTTTTCTCACAATTTTTTTTTAATTATTTTTTTAGTAAACAAATTAATAAATAGTGATGCAAATATGATTGACATATTTTCAAAATAACTTCCAATAATTGGACTTAAATTATTTATTTTGATTTGTTTATAATTAAATTAAATACTCTGATATCAATAACTTTTCAAAAACTTTCTGAATTAATTGGTCGTTGCAAGTGTCTGAAAGTTTAGTTTCCTTAGCACAAAAATGCAAAAAAATCAAAATTTATTGAAGTGAAATTTGGATGCAAATTAAAGTTATTTTAAAATCACAAAAATTTAAACAGTGTAGAGAAATATATACAGAATAGTTTTCAAAGTCGATATTCTGTCTGAATTTCTTAGTTTATTAAAAAATAGTGTTCCTTCCTGATTTCTTCACTCATTTTGGGTTTTTTAATTTTAAAAAATATTCGCAGCAATCTTCATTTTAAGTGTGATCAATTCACTTTTTTAACCACTTTTCAAACGAAACTAAATTGCTTAAACTTGTTTTGAAAAAATACATTATTGCTCGCTCAAACATTAAAAAAAACAATTTTAATCATGTTCCTCAAGTAAAAACTGATTAAAATTTAAACTTAGTGTCTTTCTGTGCATTTTAAGACAACAATCCTAGTGTTTTCATATAGATATTTCACACATTTTCATTTGTTTTCTTGCGCCATTTTTTAGATTCTGAAAATATCAAAATAGAAATGATAATTAAATTTGAAAACAAAAAAATAGACATAAAAACTAGGGTAACCCAAATAATAAGCTGAATTAGCAATATTTTATTTCTGTTTTTTTATTTGGATACTGGACTTATTTATTCAATATTTCACGAACAGCCTTAAGAGCCTGTCTAAGAACTATTTTGAAAAAAAAAAAAACATTTACGGCTTATAATTTTTTTCCAAAACGATCTGAAAAATGGCTTCTCATGCATACATCAAAATTTTTATGACCGTTCCTGATATTTGTAAGAAAAATTGCAATTTGTTGATATATAAATAAAAAAAGTAGAATCATACTTTGTCGAATTCTCTTAGTAGTTAGTGCCCATACATACCTGATGGACACATTTGATCTCTGGATTATAAATAATAAAAAAAATCAAATATGAATTAACACAAGATTAATCAAATTCCTTATTGTTATTAACAATTTGATAAAATAAATTTTGAAATACCGCAATATTAATTCCAATTTTTTCTTCTTCTCCTTTCCAGTGCGGCATGCGTCGCCCTTCACTGGGACAGAATGAAGACGACCTTAGTCGTCTCACAACAGTAATTTCCCCGACGACGGCCAGCTTATCTTCGGCGCAAACGGAACACGATGAAGGATGTGACAACGGCAACAACGGTAACTGCGGTAACGGCGGCGGCGACTGTGGCGGCAAGCAACACCTGCTGCAGCAGCATGGCGGCAGCAGTGACAGCAATGGAGCAATATCGACGGTTTCGCAGTATTTGCCCAACCTAATTAATTCATCCGAGTGGCAAAATTGTCGGAAACGCAAGGAACGCCAGGACAGCACTTCGTCCATCAGCCAGGACCGGAAGCTGATCCGGTCAAACAGTGAGGAGCACCTGCCGAACTGTGGCGAGGTCATACGGCGCGTGTCCTCGCACGAGGACTTTAAGAAGCCCGCGCCGCTGATTGAAATCAGCGTCAACAAGGAGAACATAATCGAGGAAGCTGCCGAGGAGCAGCACCTGCAGCTAGAGGAGGAACAGCAGCAGCAAATCTTCGAGAAGAATCTTAAGAATAGTTCGGAGAATCTGAAAAAGTTCTTCATCGGCAGCGAGAGCCTTTGCGCGGCTAGCCGAGAGCAGGTCGATGGCGGTCAAACGACCACGGCCAAATCCGACCATCAACATCATCATCTGACCCAGAGCAATCATCTGAGCCATCACAATCATTACAACCGGCACCGACTGTCGCCATGCCGTGACGTGTTGCGCTCCCGCAAGGACTCCGACTCGGAGCTTGACGGCGAGCACGAGCGTCGTCGGCACTGTGAGCGGTTCTCCAAGACGCGGCCTCCGCCGGGTCGCAAGTCGGTGTCACCGCGAAACCGCACCAAACACTCGAAGCATTCTTCGTCGTCGGGCAAGGACAAGAGTGGTGGTGGCGGCGGCGGAAATGATCACTTTTACTCCAAGCACGACTCCCACCACTCGATCAAGCACGAGCGTCGCGGGTATGGCAAGCGAGATAAGGCGTCCGAGCGGGACAAAACTCCGGAACCGGACGCGGGACTTCTCGCCGACTTCAACGACAACAACCTGCTCGAGAAGGGCAACGAATCGCCGCGCGAGAAGCAACTGCCGTGGGACCAGTCCTTCCAGGATGACACCGGTCCGGTCGTTTGCCAGCGCTTTGCCGACCACAACTTCGAGCACGCCACCAAGATGGGCGGGTTCGGCGAAGTTCGCAGTCTACCGCCGAATGCCACCATGAAGCACCACATCAGCTATCGGAGCACGGATCTGCACCCGGCAGCCGCCCAGAAACCCATCGTCCCCGAAGCGAACAACATGTTCGACGAGCGCATCAAAGCCATTAATCGGAAGCTGAGCACGCTCAAGAAGAAGCTCAACTCGTACGAGGATCGGTTCGAGCGGGATAACGGCTTCCGGCCGGCGCACGGGGACAAAACCAGCGACAGCTCGATCCGGCCCGTCGTCGTGGAGATCCACAAGCTGCGCAAGGAAAAGAACCAGATCAAGGCGGACCTGGCGGTGTTTAATGCCAAGGCTGCGAAGCTGGCCGCAGCGGCACCGGCGGCCAGTCCGGCCGGAACACCTGGGGACGATGAGACGGGCAAGCTGTACCAGATGAAGGATACCATCGCTGATATCGAGAAGGTGAGTGAGCGTTGTTTTGTAGGGGGGGAGGCGCCGCTGGTCTGTTGGGATTTGGTACGATTGCGGTGAACCGCATGATTGGCGTGCTAAACAAATGAGGCAATACGGTTCAGCAGTAAGCTCTTAGTGTCCGTCATCGATTTCAGGGGGATTTATTTAAGAAAAATGTACCGGAATGTGTGTTACCTAAAATTTTAAATTGTTACTGCAAACAAGTTTGATAAAAAAAACAAAGTAAAACAACATAAATTTTATTTTAGAAATACAGTACGCGTACTCGATAAACTCGATTATCCGAAGTTTTCTATAGAGACTTTTGAGCTGTAGGTTTCCTCATACATTGTAAAATAAAATGTTACGATATCCTAATGCAGACATCTCACACAGTAAAAAAATCATGGTAATATTACATCTGAGAATGAGTACATATTTTATGTCAGAAAAATGTGTAATTTTCACTTTTTCGTTGTAAAACCACCTTTTCAGTTTGAATTGAGGTAATATTACATCATGAAGATGTAATATTAAACCTTACAATTTTAAATCTTCCAAATTAAAAAAAAAGCTGCGTGCAAAGTGAAAAAAAATCATGGTAATATTACAACTGGGAAGAGGTATATTTTTATATCAGAAAGGTCAGAAAAAATGTGTAATGTGAATGTGTAACCTTCCAAATTTACACATTTTTTTACTGTGTACCTTACACATAATCAGATCACTTTGGAGCATTTCAATTTTTGAGATGGAAGACCTAAATACTGAAGAAAAAAAGTAAAGATAAATATATCTTTCTGGTTTTGGCGAGCAGTCTTGTCGAAAAAGAAAAACACAATCACAACTGAACCAATCCACCTGACAGTTAGCAATTAGACGTTGTACAGTACAAAGTGACCCAGCAGTTGAATGTTGTTTTACAACAATTTATTTGGACAAACATGTTAGTATTTCACAATAGTTTACAAAACAATATTTAATTAATTCTTTAAACAGTGATGTGCAGCAAACGTAAAGGACAGTTTAACAATAGGACTAAAACATTTTTGACAAGAAACAGACAACTAGTAAGTACACAAAACACAACCAAACACACACAAATTGTAAAAGCTTGACATTTTTAGTAAACCCCCTGAAGAAGGCCTCAAAATAAAGGCCGAAACGTCGGTGAAGTACAGAAAATCTGTTTTTCTTTTTCGACAAGACTGCTCGCCAAAACCAGAAAGAATATAAATAATCAGTCGTTGCGAACCCGGATAAATATATCAGGGTCATTCCACGTCAACTAAGTACATTTTTGGATTCTACCTTCAACGATTTAGACCAAACTTGGAGGAAACGTTCAGCTATGGATAGTCAACAGAAATCCCAAGTTTGGTGCTGATTGGACAATACCTCTATTTTTGGCATCGCCCTCTTTTTTTTGGCGATTTTCTTTTTTTTCTTTCTCTTTTTTATTTAAAACCATAGCAACTTTCATTTTTTCAGGTTGCATTTTTTAAGAAATTGTCCAAGGAATTCGATAAAAATCTTTTTTTTAACCCTTAAATGCACCCCAATATTTTTTACGCCTTTACTGCCCATGTTCGCATAAATGTCCCATATGCAAAAACAGCAAGCTGAGAAAAACGCATTTGAAGTTTGTCCCATACATAAGGCTACGTGTTAAGTTTTCGCGAAAAAACTGGATTTCCTCCTGATTTCTAGCACAAAGTACTGGATTTTATAGGCTCTTTTGAAAGATCACACGATTTTGAACCATACTGCATCAATAACTTGAAATCGATGAAAATGCATATGGGACATTTATGCGATCAGGGGCAGTTTAGGAGGTATTAGACTATGGCAAACAAACAAACGAACTCGCAAATTTTGACAGTTTGCCAGTTTGTCTGCGTTATTTGTTCGCCAACATTTGATAGCAGAAAATTCAGTTTGCATATATTTTGTCTTGTTTGAGAGTTTGCCGCAAACAAGTTTGCGAGTTTGACAAACTGTAAAACGGTAAAAAAATCCTTTACGTTTTAAAATGTGGTTTCGACACATTCCCTATTTTTGTTATTTTTTCGCCATCAATTCAATTTTTCCCCGGACAAATTCTCGTAAAAATCAATGAAAACCTCAGACTCAAATGAACCAGGGACGAGAAACAACAACTTTACTGAAAAAAGTTTGTAAACATGTTCATGGCCTTCTGCTTTGATGTCTATTCTCTGCTAACATTGTCATTTGGTCATTTGGTAGATCTACTTTCGTGCGCTTTATCTCGCAAAATCAAATTTTTTTTCCGTAAAATCGCTGTCAATGGTTCATTTTAGTTTGAGTTTTTCATTGATATTGGCGTAAAATTGTCCGGGGAAAATGATGGGGAAAAATAAATAATAATAACAAAATAGTAAATGAGTCAAAACCTTTAAGTGTAAATCAAAAACTTGGGGTGCGTTTGAGGGTTAAAATTACATCGAATTCTTTGGACGATTTCCTATAAAATGCAACCTGAAGCAAGTGTTTTGCTATAATAGTAGCAAAATTATGAGCAAAACAAAAAAAAAGTTTTTTTTACTTTAATTTGAGGAAAACCATGTTGGCAAAGCATTTTGTCATGATTTTTTTCTTCTGATTTGTGGCAACAGTATTTAAATCAAGTAATTTTGATCTGTTTAAGCAACAAGGTGAGGGCTTATTAACAAACTGCTATTCTGTACTAAATTTGCACGTGTGACAACATAGCACGATCACGACGAAGTTTAAATTCTAAAAGTCTATCAAAATTAATGATCGCTCTCTGAAAATAGAATTTTCATTACATGTGTCGAATCAATTTTCAATTTTCAATATCTAAAATTGACTCGCACATCGAAAACTTTCCCACAGCAAACTAAACACTATCGATCAAACGGGGCTCGCCAGCAATCATGTCATAGAGAGGAGCAAAAACACATGTTCCATCGATGTTCAATCGCCAACCCCAACCACCCCCTTCTCGCATATAAAATTTAAGCTAGAACGCTTCTCCATTTCCCCGACGTTGCCGCCGCTCGCCAACGACCTTCAAGGCAGCAAACGAACTCATCGGAGCACACCTTATACGGGTCTACCGGGCCCAAAGCCACTCCCCGCGCGCGAGCAATGACGTATTCCAAGTGGCCACTTGTCGCCTAGAAATGGCAAAATCATTCGTCGAGCTATAAACGATTTCTTTTGGTTTAGGTTTTTTATTATTATTATAGTGGAGACCTTTCCACCTCTCCTTGCTAGAAGCCGGTTCTAGCAGTTTGTGACGTACGTTCCTAAATTTATGAGTGGAAATATATTGCTATGGGGTAAAGTGACTTTTTTTGGTTTTTGATGTTACCACAAACTAACAAATTGAATAATTTATTTTTTTCTATGCATTTTAATGCAAAAAAAGGTTTTAAAAATAAACTTGATGAATGGCCATAACTTCCCCAAGTTCTCCAAAGAAGCTAATGACCAAGTCCCTTCTCGACAAAGCCGGTCAGTCATTTACCGGGCAAAGTTTGTGTTAGCTTGTGTTTTAGTTTGCATTTTAGTACACTGTGAAAAGTGGCCCTGACATTCGTCGTCGAGCTTTGTTTGTGTTCTACTCGGTCAGTGGTTTCAATTTCAGCGCAAAGGACAAATCGATGATTCGTCAGACACGACTGCGATGACGGAATGTGGATTTGCTTTCTCCGCAATATTTGAAGAAGTCATCGGGGTTGTAATTTGTTGGATCCATATTAGCGATTTGCTTAAGGAGGAGTAGACAGGGGATTGGCGAGCGCCATATAATTAGATGTTGTTTGTTTGTTTCTTTATTTAGCAGCATGTGGGGCTGACTTTGGACAGAAAGCCCCATAAGTGAGGGAGGCCGGAAAAGGCACGCCTTGGCTAAGATGATGTAATGTTTGTTTTCTTACGCACAAAAGAGTGAATCCTTGCAAGTTGTAACGAAGGAATCCTTAATCTCGCAAAATTTTTAATTTGCCACATCGATTACTCCGTGACGTTGTAACGGAGTGAGAAATATCGAACTTTCGACGCATTTTGGTTTCTTACAAATTAATAACTCATGTTTTATTTATGATATTCATTTGTCATTGTTAATCCAACAGCAATTGATGACTGGACCAACAAAAACCGAATAAATATTAAAAACGTTCGACCTATTAGTCAAGACGTGTCGTTTTTAACGCTGGAGAATTTGTCATAATAGGGGCATGGGGGGCAGAATGGGCCACCCTTGGTTTTGGGCTTTAGAATCGATTTAGACTAACCAGCAGGCAAGGGTCTTATAAAAGACGTCAAATAACATCACCACACCGAAAACCACGTTTGAATTCATTTTATTTTTCGAATTATGAGCAAAAGTGTAAATTTCTGTGAATAACAGCACAAATTCTATTTATTTTGGGATTTTTAAATAAGCTTTCTGAAAAATTAGATAGTTTAAAAATATTTGTTCAATGCGTAGAATGTTATCGGGACCTATAACCAAGGTAAACAAACAAGAACGCAACCTTCAAATCATTTAGAAGCTTGGTAGTGGATGTGTTAAATAAAAATCCACTTGGGAGCAGAATGGGTTACCCTTTTCCTGCTATTAAAACCAATCAAAAGTTATGCAATTTAAATTAAATGTATTATTTCACTCCTGTGAACTGCCGTTCTATGCATAATTGTCCCATGTTCAAAAAAGGGCAACTGAGAAAAACGCGATTGAAATTTTTCGATCGATTTCTGTGTTTCTACGCATAATTGTCCCGTGGGTCCTTATTCACCCTACATGTCCCTAATCACACCGGTTAACATTGTATCACCCTTATTTGTAGTTCTCTTGCAGTTAAACATGGGTAATTCTCCGCCAACTCACACAGCAGTTGCCCCGACCCCTCTTCGATTTGCGTGAAACTTTGTCCTAAGGGGTAACTTTTGTCCCTGATCACGAATCCGAGGTCCGTTTTTTGATATCTCGTGACGGAGGGGCGGTACGACCCCTTCCATTTTTGAACATGCGAAAAAAGAGGTGTTTTTCAATAATTTGCAGCCTGAAACGGTGATGAGATAGAAATTTGGTGTCAAAGGGACTTTTATGTAAAATTAGACGCCCAATTTGATGGCGTACTCAAAATTCGAAAAACGTATTTTCATCGAAAAACACTAATAAAGTTTTAAAAATTCTCCCATTTTCCGTTACTCGACTGTAAACATTTTTGGAACATGTCATTTTATGGGAAATTTAATGTACTTTTCGAATCTACATTGTCCCAGAAGGGTCATTTTTTCATTTAGAACAAAATTTTTCATTTTAAAATTTCGTGCTTTTTCTAACTTTGAAGGGTTATTTTTTAGAGTGTAACAATGTTCTACAAAATTGTAGAGCAGACAATTACAAAAATTTTGATATACTTACATAAAAGGTTTGCTTGTAAACATCACGAGTTATCGCGATTTTACGAAAAAATGTTTAGAAAAAGTAACTTTTTGCGTTTCTCTTTGTTTCGTCGTCCGTGTCTGTCGCGGGTGACCATGAACGGCCATGATCAACGACGACCAACATTTTCAAAACTTTTTTTCGTAAAATCGCGATAACTCGTGATGTTTACAAGCAAACCTTTTATGTAAGTATATCAAAATTTTTGTAATTGTCTGCTCTACAATTTTGTAGAACATTGTTACACTCTAAAAAATAACCCTTCAAAGTTAGAAAAAGCACGAAATTTTAAAATGAAAAATTTTGTTCTAAATGAAAAAATTACCCTTCCGGGTCAATGTAGATTCGAAAAGTTCATTAAATTTCCCATAAAATGACATGTTCCAAAAATTTGTACAGTCAAGTAACGGAAAATGGGAGAATTTTTAAAACTTTATTAGTGTTTTTTTCGATGAAAAATACGTTTTTTCGGAATTCTGAGTACGCCATCAAATCGGGCGTCTAATTTTACATAAAAGTCCCTTTGACACCAAATTTCTATCTCATCACCGTTTCAGGCTGCAAATTATTGAAAAACACCTCTATTTTCGCATGTTCAAAAATGGAAGGGGTCGTACCGCCCCTCCGTCACGAGATGTCAAAAAACGGACCACGGATTCGTGATCAGGGACAAAAGTTACCCCTTAGGACAAAGTTTCACGCAAATCGAAGAGGGGTCGGGGCAACTTTTCCCGATTTCGTGTGAGTTGGTAGAGAATTACCCACATGTAAAGAAGATAAGATGCTTCGTAAAACTCATGATTTCGTTATAGAAAATACTTGGTGGGACAATTATTCATAGAAGTTCAGCGATGGGACAATCAGACTTGGTGTTGTTTTCAATGATTTTCAGAACAAAGTACTAGATTTTATGTGTTTTTCTGAAAGTATACGTAAAACTAAACTTAAAAATGACAAAAAGTCAGAATCGTCCAAAAATTACATGGGACAATTATGCGTAGAACGGCAGTGAAGCTACCACAAATCACGTTTAATGCAACATTTGTTGTTTTTTTTAGTTGTTTTGATGCTTATTTGTTGAAATAGTGACTTATTTCGACATCGACTCCGTTTTCAAAAATGTTTGTTGTGTTAAGTGACTATTTTTATAAAAGTGATCAAACTTCATGTAAACTATGTAGGAATGGTCCTTTAAGTCATTTCTTCACACCCTTAATCGTTTTATTAGAAGAAATGGCTTGTTTTCCATGGTGACCCATTCTGCCCCGCACCCTGAAAAAGTAGTCAAAAAACACATGTTTTAAAAATGGCTCAAATATAGTTTTAAGTAAAGAATTACATCAACCAAGTAAACAACATTCCAAAGCATAAGCCTACTACAATGAATTCATATTTTTTTATGTTTTTGTATCATTTTTTTTTAATTATAACATTTCAGAATTTGCATGAAAATATTATCAACACAAAAAATATTGCTGTTGGTCAATAAAACATATATTTTGAAGAACCGTTGACTGGAGCAAAAAATCTAAACAAAGACAGCAGTTTTCAGATTTTTTTCATATATGAAAATCAATATGTGATAATTAATAATCCAACCGAAACAAAACAAAATATTATAATATTGGGCATCACATGGCTAAAACTGCTATCACGACCACGATAAGAAGGATCAAAGATAAAAATAAATCGTATCTTTTCTGTTCATAAATTATTATTGAAATTTTTGTTTTTTAAGTTTTTTAATAATTAAGCATCTTTGTCAATTTTGAGCGAAATTGGTTAAGATTAACCCATTGGTACCCGAGCCTAAAGTCGGTAAAAGATGGGTTTTCATACAAAAATGACTTTTTTATATCGCTATCCTAAGGCTGGTACAATTATTTTTATAAGCGTTTTTCAAACCAGCCCGAAAAATCTGGGAACATTTTTTTTTTCAAAAAACTGCAGTTAACAAGATGGTGATCAAATAAAATAAAAAAATATAAAATTACGCAATGGGGCAAAACCACGTTTTATAACATAAACTGCCAAGAAACAATATTGGGAGGCATTTGAGGGTTAATATTTTATTTTTAATGAATTCCTTGGACAATTTCCTAAAAAAATGCAATCAGAAAAAAGTCTTTTGGTCTAATAGTTGGAAAGTTGCGAAAAGAAAAACTAGTTTTCTAGAAAATCGAGGGATGGTCCAATCAGCACCAAACTTGAGATTTCTGTAAACTATCGATAGATGAACGTTCCCTCCAAGTTTGGTCCAAATCGGTGAAGGTCGAGTCCAAAAGTGTACTCAGTTGACTTGGAATGACCCATAATCTGTTTAAATTATGAAAATAACCAGGCGACTCCATAGAGCTTGTAATGTCTACCATGCATATCAATATAGTTTTGATGGAGACGCATGGTAATTCTTTTAGTATTGGAGCAATTTGAGTTTTAAGATTTACATTTTAAAAATGGTATGCAAACATGTAAAGTAAAAAAACTGGTTTGTTAGAGTGTTACATACAATTTGACAGTTACGAAAAGTAATTGAAAATAATGAACTATCCCTTTTAAAATATTTTTTGGAGTAGCTAAGCTTTGCCATTTTAAAACGCAAAATGTAAATGCAATCCAAATGTCATTAATTAAAATCCCCACACGATTGATCACAATTATTCGCCTTTTACCTTTTAAACAAGGCACACGTCGCCGATTGACGCCCGATATCAGTTTCCCCAGCTTCTTAACCCTTCTAGAACTGCATCTCGTGTGTGGGATGCTGGCAGCTGCTATTAAAGTTCAGCTTCTGACGCCGTAATGAATTACATACTTGCAACAACTCACTAACAGGGTGTTGATGATATAATACTAAACCCGGCACGATTAGAAATTATAATTAGATCAGTGGGACTATTGCTATTTACGGAAACTGAAACTGAACTTGTTCTAACCGACTATTTTTCTATTACAGCGCCTCCAGGAGAAACGTGACACGGATCACCGCAGCGAGAATCTCGAGTCGCTGTCGGGCGATCAGCTGGTCGACGAGAAAACCTCCGTGCAGCGGGCGCTGCTCTACCTGGAGTCAATCTACGGCCGTCCGGCGAGCCGGGAGGAACGTGACGCAGCGCGGCCCCTCTACGACCGCTACCGCATCATCAAGCGGCTGGTGAACCGGGCCAACTCGATCAGCGGGCCGTGCGGCACCGCGCAGATGCCAACGATTCTGGAGCACGAACCGCTGGCCATCGTGGGGACGCCAACGCCCTCGACGGACATTTCGCCGCCGTCGGCCAACTCGATGGTGCAGTCGCCGGTGGACAGTTCGGCCTCGACGGCGGCCCCCTCGACGGACGAGTCGGAGACGACGAGCAGCTCGATCACCGAGAACATCCACTCGATGACGGTGGAGGAACTGTGGGAGCATTACGATGCGGCTCGCGAGGAGAAGAAGGACCTGCGGAGGACGATTAAGGAGTTTGAGCAAAAGTTTGAGGAAACGACGGGCCGGAAGATGCTCAAGTCGGACCGGAAGCTGATCGAGGAAACCTACGCCCAGTACAAACAAAAGAAGGCCAAACTTCGACTGATCGATGCGCTGTTCAAGAAGCAAATGTCGGTTTGAACAAGTTTTCCCTCTCGTGTAACAGAATTAAAAGAAACCCACAAAAATGCAACCGATACTTCCTTTCATTACCGTATATCTTACCATCCACGCGCCTTCTGGTTCAAGTTGGACCAAACTTTTTTCATTTTTACCACTCTCTCTCTCGGATATTTATTTCATCTCATTACTCATTCTCCAACTCAAATACTCTCATAAATTCATGTTTCATTTAAGCATCGTAAGGTTTACCTCGCGCGCGTTTCCTTTCGCTTGTATACGTGTCCGTGTTTTGTTGTTGATCACAAGATTATAAATTGTCGAAAGAAAAAAGAAAAGAAGAGCAAATGACACTAATCAAATAATGAATCTTTATAAGTGGAACACAGCAGAACAATATTATATCAAGTGCATAAACCATTAAACACATAAAGCAGAAGCAGAAAAAAGGGATAAACATATGCTATTTTAGGGCTTGTTTACTTGTTTTTTAGTTTTTCACACACCTCCGAGGTGTGTCTATTGTCTGTTATATCAGTTTGTTAGTGTGCGTGTAACACTCTATTATTATTTCTTGCTAAATGCAACAAAACAACACACACACACACGCTAGCGTTTAAGAGAATGCTTCTCCTCAAGCTTGAGAGTTATTTGAAAGTGAGGGCGGTTTTTTGCCGAGGAGAATTTAAACAGTATATATACAAAAATACGAGAAAAACAAACAAAAAAAAAACAGCAAATATTTGCAAACAAAGAACTATTCGATTTGATCTAGTGCAACACACTCACACACACACAAACACACACACACACAATGTGAAACGATATTTACATTTCAAATATGAGAGACCTAAGCGAAAGATACATGTAATGTATTGACTTTTTTGGTTTGTGGCAATTATATACAAAAGTAAAGTTTAAAACAAGCAAAAAAAAATCTGCGATCGGAGCAAGGGAAAAACGAAAAGTGCAAACTTATTACCGTTTAGTTACGCATTTGGCGCGCGTGCACGAAGTGTAACACACAAAGCAAAACTACTTTTTAGAGATCGTACTCAAAAACACCTACACAAATCAACATCAGTAACAGCAGCAGTTAGGAAACACATCTCCGTACTTTAAACCAATAAGAAAAAAAACATTGTCTGTAAGTTACACACACAACCATACACACACGAAATAGTTCAGTCATAAAAAAAAAAAACAAACAAACAAAGCTCGTATTTGTAGCTCTTTAAGACTTATTATATTGATGAAAGAAAAAACACACACAAAAGTGAAGAAGCAAAGAAAAACTGATAAGCAGAGCAAGAAAAGCGATAAGTTCTCAAAGAACGATTTATTAACGGATTATGATTATTGCTAATATTATTACGATTATAATTATCATTATTGCTAATGTGTATTTTGGTGCATGAGAAAAGAAAACAAAAATGGAAGGCGAAGCATAGGATTGATGAGTTTATTTGCCGAATGCAAGGGGGGAAGAGTAGCGTGGGAGCAGAAGAGCATTGGAATGCAGAAATGTGTGTGGAGGAGCAGGTGTTGACGAGTGAAAAAGTGACGATTACATGGTTTTACCGGTCTTGATGAATAAATATGCAAAGTTACGTAACGTGCAAAACATTAACCAGCATTGTCTTTGTGAGTTGTTCTACGTATCCGAAAGTATGAAATTTACTAGATTATTTTATAAATACCCTCTTGGAAGCATATTATCTGAAGGAACTGAAGAATTCTTCCAAACTGGAAGGTTTATCGTGGAATCGATAATCGACAATCAGACTTAACCCTGCCGACTCGGTCCTAACCAGGTCCCAGCACCGAAAAGGACCTAATAAAAATAATTTTATGGAAAAAAAATCAGACTGAACCCTTTCCCGGCTGGATAAAATTTTAAAGTTCATACGTTTTTACTTAAGGGTCATTAACAAATTACGTGGTCACTTCAGAGAATGGGTGGATTGCGGTTGTTTTTTGTAAATTGTATTAGGGTTACAAAAAAAATGGATTTTTTGGACACCCCTTTGAGCCAAATTGGTTAAGTTCTAAGAACGCTGTAGAACGTTTAAGTTGGTGAAAAAAGTCTTTTCATACAAAAACGTATTTTTTGCAATTCCGTCGTGAAACTACTTACTGTCATTCTTGAACGACGAAATAGCCTACTTTTTTGTACCAAAAATAACAGAATCGAATAGCAAAAAAAAAAAACGAAAACGAAGTTGACTTTATAGCTGTCGGCCACCATTGCTAGTACCAACCACTAGTGTCTTCCTTTTTATCTACAAGGACTTCGCCGCCCTGGGCTCCTAGGTGTATGAAAGTATGGCACGGAGCGACGGCGCCGAATACCCATATTTACACAAAGAATTTTAGAGCGCCCGCCGCGGGATTCGAACCGGCGACCTCTGGATTGTGAGTCCAGAGCGCGGTCCGATTGATCCACACGGGCGGGAATCGAATAGCAACACTTTTCAAAATAAATGCTGAAAAGTTCTACTTTTCAGCCCTGAAATGGGTGCTGAAAAGTTGAACTTTTCAGCACTTGTTTCGAAAAGTAACACTTTTCAACATTTTTTAGATTTAAACGATTTATTGACAAAATACATGAAAATTCGACTTTAATAAATATGGAACTCGTTGCAAAACTTGATTTTTTCAGCACTCGTCGTATTTATCCAACTTGGTGAACCTCGTTGGATTAATGTACGACTCGTGCTGAAAAAATCCTCTTTTTGCAACTTGTTGCATACACTGCTATTTTAAATCTCTAATAACATTTCAGCATCACCTCGGATCGCTTTGCGCTCTTAAACAAAATTGTAGAGCATTGAATTTCACAATATTTTACCATTCCTCAACTATTATATAAAAATTAAAAATTAAACCTTCAAAAGCTCAAAATTTTCACAGATGCTCAATTTTGCCTGAGGAAACTATTCAGGGGATGTCACCTAGGATTTTCCTGAAATTAAAATTAATCTTGTCACCCTAATGAACATTCAAGAGGGGAAAAGGAAAGGGATTTAGAAATGGGGTTTGAATTTGGCTACCAACTGAACGGTTTTTTTTTCTTGCCGTACGGATTTTCAAACCTCATTGCGAATTTTTAACATGCCGGATTTTAGTACACATTTTTATTTAGAATAAAACGGTTTTTTTTTATTATAGAGACTTTACACCATTGTGCATTCATCTCTTCAAGGTGGATAGTGAAAGAGGAAAGATTACAGAGTTTAAAATCACTTCAATAATTATTACCATGCCTTTTTTCTAACGATTTCTGTCTATGTTTCAAATATTTAGCGGAATATTTAAAGAGTGAATTATCAAGTTCTTCAAGTTTATCTTCGTCCTCTTCTTCCAGGGATTTAGAAGTTATCTCACAACACTTTTTCTTATAATATTTTGCTTTTATGACATCTTCACCTTCTTCATCTGTTTCTTCTGCAGCCATCTCTCTTCGTTTTTTTGTTAGTTCGTCTTCCGCGTCCAAATATGCCTGTAAGCGCTTTCGGCGGCGGGTGTGCTTAGAAAGCACGGTCTCGAATCCATCGTTGTCTTCTTCGTCAATTTCACTTGTTTCCATTGCATTTTGTTCTGGTTTACTGTTGTTGCTTTTACTGCTGCTGCTGCTTGGCTCGGGTTCAATCGATTGGTTCACCTTTTTAATCGAATCCGCACATTTTTTGTTCTTTGCTTTGAGTTTGCAAAGCGATTTTTTGCCTATAATCGTCACTGCTGCAGCAGCATTGTTTATAGTGATCGATTTCGGCGTTGGCTGTTTCAGCAACATCCGCAGGGTCCGAACTCCATTTGGGATCCCTGGGAAGAAGTTAATCCAGCGGTCGTTGGTGATGGTCAAAACTAAAGAGGTTTCGGGGAGGCCGGAATAAAACACGCGGTTTACTTAGCGGATAGAAAAAATAGCGTGTAATCTCTTTGTTGTTTGGTTACAGACTGGTAGCGGAAGTGCAGCTGTCAAACAGCAGCAGCCCGCGTGTGCCCAGTGGGCTTGAGCGTCGTAGGGGCGAACAGAGTGCGGTGGTTGCCAACTTATCACCCCTGCTCAATCACAGCACGTCTCCTCCAATCCCAGCTTGGCGCGAAGATCCTTGAAGACAGCTGCCGGCAGACCCTTGGTCATGATGTCCGCTTGTTGCTCCGCAGAGCGCACGAACTCGATCTCGATCGTCCTCTGCTGCACCAGCTCCCGCAGGAAGTGGAACTTGGTGTCCACGTGCTTCAGGCGCTTGCAGTCTCGGGAATCCTCGCTTACGGTAGGGCTTCGACGTTCTCAGCTTCTCCTCTCCTTTCACCAGCCTCAGCCGGTGCTCCATCGGTGTCGAGATCGGCTTGCAGTCGTCCATCCGGAAACGCTTCAGGAGGCCATCGAAGTAGTCGCGCTGACCGATCTTCAGAACTCCTTTCAGCTTGTCACGTTCAAAGCGCATTCCTAGGAACTGCTTGATCTCACCTTCGTCCGTCATCTCGAACTCCAAGGTTAGCTTCTGCTTGACCGCCTCCAGCACTTTCAACGACGTTCCGGCCAGGAGGATGTCGTCGACGTACAGTACCAGGATCAGCTTCTTGTCTCCAGCTCCTCGGGTGTAGAGACACATGTCGTTGGCGCTCCGGACGAATCCGAGTTTGCTGATGACGCCATGGAATCGGTCGTTCCACGCCCGGGACGCTTGCTTCAACCCGTAGATGGAACGGTTCAGCTTGCAGACCAGACCATTCCCCTGCTGAAACTCTTCCGGCTGGGTCATGTAGATCTCTTCAGCTAACTCATCGTTCAGGAACGCGGTTTTCACGTCCATCTGGTGCACGAACATCCGATTTTTGTTGGCCAGCGCCAACACCGCCCGCAGCGTGTCCAACTTCGCCACCGGAGAGTAGGTCTCGGTGTAGTCGAACCCAGGCTTCTGCGTGAAGCCTCTGGCGACCAGTCTCGCCTTGAACCGGTCCGGTTTCTCAGCGTCGCCCCGCTTCACCTTGAACACCCACTTGCAGGTAACGGCTTTGCGTCCTGCAGGCAACTTCACCAGCGTCCAGGCGTTGTTGCGCTTCATGGAGTTCATCTCGTCTTGCATCGCAGCTCTCCACTCGTGCCAATCGTCCCGCTTTTTCAGCTCAGGGACCGAACTCGGGATGTCCTCGATGAAGTTCATCGCGTTGAGTGCAAAACTTGCGTACTCAACCTCGAAATCCTTGTGCCAAGCGGGAGGGTTCTTCGGTCTTTGAGGTCGGCCGCTACCATCAGCTTCCTCAGCTTCGGGTTCATCGGCAGCACTGCTGAACTCGTCTTCCGAAGTCTCGTCTCCATCGTCGGCACAGCTCGCGTCATCGACGCAGCTCTCTTCATCGGATTCAAGTGGCACAAACTGCGAGTTGGGTTGCGCGACCTGCTGCTGCTCCACGACAGACTCCACGAAGTCCACGTCGCGCGCCGTGACGACCGTCCGTTTCTTGGGGTCCCAGACTCGATACCCGTTGTGTGAGTACCCGACGAGCGTTCCTTTCCACGCCTTGTCGTCCAGCTTTCTGCGCAACTCCTTCGGGACGTGGACGAACACATCGCTGCCAAAAACACGAATGTTCGACACGTCCGGCTTCTTGACTCCCACAACTCGTACGGCGTTTTCTTCATCTCGAGAGCAGCGGTCGGGCTTCGGTTCGTCAGGTAGGCCGCCGTCAGCATGGCTTCCCCCCAGAACTTCTTGTCGACGCCAGCATCAGCAAGCATCGCCCGCGCCTTCTCGACTAGCGTCCGGTTCATGCGCTCGCTCAACGGGTTCATCTCCGGCGTGTAGGGGACAGTAGGCTCCATCCGGATCCCCTTTTGCTTGCAGAACCCCTCGAAGCGCTTGTTCCGGTACTCGCCGCCGTTGTCGCACTTCAGCCGAGAGATCGGCCGCTCGAACTTCGCCGTCACCAAGGCATCGTACTCCTCGAAACACTCCATGACCTCGTCCTTCGAGCGAATCAGGTACACCATCACGAAATGGGTCCAGTCGTCGATGAACGTCACAAAATATTTCATCCCGTCGAGTCCCTCCGGCGATACGGGACCACACACGTCGGTGTGTACCAGTTCGAGCACTCGCGACGATCGACGACCTTCACGCGGTGGGTGAGGCTTCCGCGTTTGCTTGCCGACAACGCACGATTCACACACGACGGTATCGTCAGTCCCGGCGGTACTGAGGTCGAGTCCGGATACCATCTCCTTCTGCACCAGACACTTGAGGCTTTGCTCGTTCAAATGTCCAAAACGACGGTGCCAGAGAACGAACCCTTTCCGCACGTCAACAGCGAAGAATCGTCCGTACCGTGCCGAGCCAGAAAGTTCATTTCGTACAGCTTGTTCTGCACAGTAGCACACGCGACGATTTCGGAACCACTGTACACTGTCGCTTTCCCGTCTTCGAACACGACGCGCATCCCGGCTTGTTCAACGCGCAGCACCGAAAACAAATTGCAGCGCAACTTTGGCACGTACAACGCGTCTTTGATCGTACAGTTCACTCTCTTACCGTTCACGACCGCAACCACCTTTACCGTGCCGGAGTGCTCCGCCTGGATCGTTTCACCGTCCTTGGCCACCGCGATCTCGATGGGCTCCTTCAGACGATGCAGCTCACAGAACAGCTCCTTGTCCCGCACTAGATGGTCCGTCGCACCGGAATCGATGAACCAGCGCGTCCGCGCCTGCTGGGTGTTCGCCTCGCTCACGAAGCAAACTTCCTTCCGGTTGCTGCCGGAATCCGCCACGTTCACCTTCGACTTCTGCTTCCTCTTGCTCTGCTGCGGCTTCTTCTTCTCGGGACAGTCGGCCACCCGGTGGCCCTCCTTGTTGCAGCCGAAACACTTTTGCTTCTTCTGCGGCTTCGCCCCGTGAAACGCAGCATCGCTCTGGGACGGGGTGGGCGATTCGATGCCCTTCTTCGTCTCTTCGTCCAAGAGCCGGTTCTTGACGAAATCGAGCTTGAGGTCCTCCTGCGACATGGTTTCCAGCGCCGTCACAGCACCGGAGAACGCCGATCCCAACGAGATGAACAGGTGGCAAATCACGTCGATCTCCTCCAGCTTCGCGCCGGCGGACCGATACTCCCGGATCAACTTCTCGAACTGCAAGAAGTGTTGCTGCAGCTTTCCCCCATCGTAGCGCATCGTCACGATCTGCCGCTGGATCCGCATCCGGCTCGCGACGCTCTTCCGCGCGTGGATGTTGTGCAGCTTGTCCCAGATGTCCTTCGGGGACATATCCTCCTCCAGGTGGTCCATTTGCACATCGCTGATCCGCGCCATCAACTGCGAACGGCAGTGACGGTTCTTCTTGATGCGCTTGTCCAGCAGCTTCATCCGGGCCGTCTTTTCCTCCGGCTTTTCTCCCGCTTTCTCCTTCAGTTCCGCCACATCGCCCACGTCCGACCGCACACATTCCAAGAGCTCGTGCTCCTCCAGGAACGATAACATGCGGAGACGCCACGGGTTGAAGTTGGACTCGTCCAACATCGGCACCTGCACCGGAGCGGGTTTTGCGTCCGTCATGACGCCCGACGATTCCGCGCACTTTTTCCGTTTGACTGAAACGCGACTTGGGCCCACAACCTAAAGAGGTTTCGGGGAGGCCGGAATAAAACACGCGGTTTACTTAGCGGATAGAAAAAATAGCGTGTAATCTCTTTGTTGTTTGGTTACAGACTGGTAGCGGAAGTGCAGCTGTCAAACAGCAGCAGCCCGCGTGTGCCCAGTGGGCTTGAGCGTCGTAGGGGCGAACAGAGTGCGGTGGTTGCCAACTTATCAAAAACTTCACCGTATTTACTCATCACTTTGACTACGTCATCATTGCTTATGCCTAGAGGTAGGTCAAGCACACGAACTTCCGTAGCGTTGTTGTCCAGGTAAATCGGGATTTTGCAACCCTGATATACCAGAGGTTTGTCGATGATGGACGAGGCTAATTGCAATGCTCGCAAGTTTTCTTGGTTTACTTGAAGGTCTGCGAGAAATTTTTTTACAAGCTTTGGGCTTGGTTGGTTTTGGAGTTGACAAAAATCCAGAACCACACTGTTTTTGTCTACGGTGCACATTTTAAAAAAATCGGCGACGCGCACACAAACTGCGGACTGGCGTTGAGGATGCGACTTGTAAGGTCGGCGGTTACTTTGCAACTGATAAAACGGTTTTGGACGTTGTTTGATGATGACAACAAGGCCGTCGCAAAAATTTTCAAAATTCAGGGGGCAAAAAAATGTTTTTTTTTTTTCAAAAAACTTCCAAATTTCCATGAAAATAGAAATCTAATCATGTGAAAACAATCTAAAATGCATTTTTCTGCATTGATAATAATATTAAGAATGGTAGGGTTCGTTCAATAAAGTTAAGATTTTTTTTATGGAATTCCAATGTACAGCACCGCAAAAACTTTTTTTTCCGCAAAATAAAAATTTGTCTCAATACTTAGATATTTTGGAAACCTCCACCCCGCCATCATGCGACCGCTTGCTCCGTTTGTTTGTCGACAAAGCTGCAGCTGGATGGTGAGACGAAGTGAGAGGGGAGAGGTTTTGACATTTTTATGCCCGCATCTGGCCCGCCGCCTATTTCGTCGGTCGTTGAGCCGACGGTCGTTTCCAACGACCGAGTCCAGCAAGGAACTGATCGTACACTAGCTTTTTTATTTTACCAAAGCTTTTGATAATTTTTACAGTTTTTCGGGTTTGAATCAGTTTATTATCAATTTCCATACAAACATCCAATAAAAGATCCAAAGGCTATCTAATGCTTGTAAAATCCTGTGAAATTCTGAATCAATTCTGAATTAACGAATGTTTTCGTGAAAACACAAAATGTTAAACAAAAAGTTGAAGAACATTAAGATTTGATTTACCAAATCACGGATTTGATTGGAAATGCATTCTGATAGCAAATTAAAATTTGTAAACTTTTGTAAATTACGACAAAGCTTTATATTTTAAAGTATAAAATTTCAAATTTATCTAAACAATTCCTCAACAGTGTTTGGTATACCATGGTGTCATATCGTCATATCGTCTTTTCTTGGTCCGTTTCATAAAAAGTGATTTTCTGGTCGACTTGGTATCTTCGGTTGAAGTTGAAGGTTAGATTAAGACTTAATAAAATCAAACCCGGAAACTTAATTTCCCTGTTTGTTTATTTGTTTTTAGTACAAAAATTTGATTTCCATCGTCTGTTTCCTTTAGTGTTCCAATTGTAGAGCTTTATTAGAGCCTGACGGACTTTTTTTTATTTCGGCTAAGTTAGGCAATTGCATATATTTTTCAAGTTTATGTCGCCTCCCTTCAAAACCGTCCAGAGAAAAGAAATATTTGTTATTAAAAAATCTTCAAAATTTAATGGATTGTCCACGCTCCATACAAACAATATTTTTTTTGTATGGAAATTCTCCACGAGAGGGGGGAGGGTGGGGGGGGCTGAGATTTCAAAAAAGTGTCCACGTGGTTTATGGATGGCCTCTAACAATAATTGGTTTTAAATGGCACCTGCACCGTTTCCAAGTATTTATATTTTTTTCGGGAAAATGCCACTTTCAAATTTTAAAACTTTTGTCCACTCTCGGCTTGAATTTTTTTTTCTAAATACTATCGAATTAGCCCTCATTTTTCAATCGACTATATCTTGCAATCTCTTGATCCGGTTTCCAGTGTCTTAAAATGAAACCTTCTCATCTGTTCCTACTTTTCAAAAGGTCATATAACTTATAGCAACTTTTTAAAACTGAATAGAGTAAAGTTTGTGATCATAGTAGCCTTCTTAGTAAGCTTTAATTTTTCGCTATGAATCATTTCACTCCAACTGTACACAAAAAAGTACCCATTTGAAATCGATTTTTTCTGATCTTGCCTAAATTTAGCAGAGCTGTTCATACTATTGAAACATGCAATAATCCCGAATTTCAGCAAAATTGGACCCCCCCCCTGCCACCCTGTGTTCAGATGGCCATATCTCGGAAACAATAAATGATGTTTTTAAAAGGAAATTGGACGCTGAATAAAACTTTGGTGCATTTTGCGCAACTTTACTTGCAATTTCCTCAATATATCTGCGATTTAATTTTAAATTTAACGTCCCCATCGTGGTCCCCAGACGATTTTACATAATCGTATTTTTTTCTTGTTGGGCAAATTGAAATCTCTTGAGGTATCGAATTTTCATGCTTTCAGTTGCAGAATTTACCTATCAATCAATCGGATTTAAGGCCAGATCAGAGGCCTCGGAACATCTCGCTTCCTTTAGAGGAATTGTTACCCAGACCATCCCCTTGAACCCCATGGCATGTAAAAATAGTCATTTACAAACGGTTGACTTTTACAGGGACCCAAATACTTTTGATTGATTCTCATTTAAACTTGTTCCTGCTCAAGGCAAGCCAGTTTTCAACCAAAAGGACTGATTTTTGAGCTAGAGCCCCCGATTGCAAAACTCTTTTGAGCAATCTCATATAATTTTAATCTGAGCAACTTTGATTTTTTTTATCCGGGCTAATAACCTTGAAGTATCATGCGTCTCCATGGAAGTTTCAATTTCCTTTTACTTTCATGTAGACGCATGGTGATTTATATTCGTTTGGTAAATTTACTAAAATAACATTTTTTTATCTTAATCTGGTCGAAATGTTTGATTAGAAAACGTGCAATTAGTTGAGTGTTCCTAAACCGGTTAGGTATTTCCCCCTGGGGGGAAATTCGCCAATTGTTCAATGCACCAAGTGATTCGTTGACATTTTACGGCACCCCCCTAAAATGTTAACCCTCTACCGCCCAATTTTTTTTTCGAAAATTTTTATTTTTTCCGTGATCAGGAGGTCATTTTGAGCAACTTTTGTTCTACGAAAAACTTTACTTCTCTTGTTTTATGTTTTTGTTGTTTCATTTTTAGTATTTTAATATGCGTTTATCTTGCTTAGTTTATGTTTATTTTTGGTAGTATCTGGCCTACTCTACCACCTCCTATCATTACATTTCGCCTATCTAATTTTTTCATGTTTTTACAGTAACTTTTTCAATTTTTTGCATGTTTTTCACATTTTCTGCTATAAAATGGCACCATACTCATTTAAATTGTAAATAAATGCATAGAGGCATAGTCTGGGGTACTAGAAAAAAAATGTTAGTAAAAAACACTGCTAAAGTTGACATTTAAAAAAAAAACATTGGCAAAGTCACATAAAACAAGTAAAACTACCAACCCATAAATTTTCTAAAATTTTAAGGGTTTTTCTTTCCAATGCTTTTTAAAGATCAAGAATTGGTTGACAAATGTTTTTTTGACGATTTTTTAAATCGAAGCCCGTCTAAAGGCGGGGTTGGGTTGTAGAGGGTTAAACCATACAAATTTGTAGCCGGATCTTTCCCAGATGAAACAAAAACGAGTTTTAACAAACATGTGGCAATATTTTGTCAGAAAATATTATAGATAATTTGTTAGTTGAATTTATAATTAAGATGGGTAATTCTCTACCAACTCACACGAAATCGGGAAAAGTTGCCCCGACCCCTCTTCGATTTGCGTGAAACTTTGTCCTAAGGGGTAACTTTTGTCCCTGATCACGAATCCGAGGTCCGTTTTTTGATACCTCATGACGGAGGGGCGGTACGACCCCTTCAATTTTTGAACATGCGAAAAAAGAGATGTTTTTCAATAATTTGCAGCTTGAAACGGTGATGAGATTGAAATTTGGTGTCAAAGGGCTTTTATGTAAAATTAGACGCCCGATTTGATGGCATACTTAGAATTCTGGAAAAACGTATTTTTCATCGAAAAAAACACTAAAAATGTTTAAAAAACTCTGCCATTTTCCGTTACTCGACTGTACAAATTTTTGGAACATGTCATTTAATGGGAAATTTAATGTGCTTTTCGAATCTACATTTACCCAGAAGGGTCATTTTTTCATTTAGAACAAAAAATTTCATTTTAAAATTTCGGGTTTTTTTTTCTAACTTTGCAGGGTTATTTTTTAGAGTGTAATAATGTTCTACCAAGCTGTAGAGCAGACAATTACAAAAATTTTGATATATAAACATAAGGGGTGGGCTTATAAACATCACGAGTTATCGCGATTTTACGAAAAAAAAAAGTTGTGAAAAAGTTGGTCGTTGTTGATCATGGCCGTTGATGGTAACCCACGACAGACACGGACGACGAAACAAAGAGAAACGCAAAAAGTAACTTTTTCAAAACTTTTTTTCATGAAATCGCGATAACTCGTGATGTTTATAAATCAAATTTTTTGTAATTTTCTGTAGAACATTTTTACACTCTAAAAAACATCCCTGCAAAGTTAAAAAAACCGAAATTTTAAAATAAAAATTTTTGTTCTAAATGAAAAAATGACCCTTCTGGGTCAATGTAGATTCGAAAAGTACATTAAATTTCCCATAAAATGACATGTTCCAAATTTTTTTACAGTCGAGTAACGGAAAAAGGGAGAGTTTTTAAAACCTTTTTTAGTGTTTTTTCGATGAAACTACGTTTTTTCGGAATTCTGAGTACGCTATCAAATCGGATATCTTAATTTACATAAAAGTCCCTTTGACACCAAATTTATATCTCATCACCGTTTCAGGCTGCAAATTATTGAAAAACATCTCTTTTTTTGCATGTTCAAAAATGGAAGGGGTCGTACCGTCCCTCCGTCACGAGATATCAACAAACTGACCTCGGATTCGTGATCAGGGACAAAAGTTACCCCTTAGGACAAAGTTTCACGCAAATCGAAGAGGGGTCGGGGCAACTGCGGTGTGAGTTGGCGGAGAATTACCCAGATATCTTTTTTCTGTTTTTTTTTTTGGGACAACTTTTGTGCTTTAATGCTTTGTCCTTACCCCGTCGACCACGGTCCCTAATTCAATATTTAAAATTCGTTAAGTGTATGGAATAGGACAGAAAATTCGATGTAACGACTGGTTTTCTTTTAAGTTCTAGTGAAAATAAAAACCTCACACAAACTGTCACGTTCATCATGCTCCAATGAGTTCCTTTATTTGAGTGATACTATTGGTTTTTGCTTTAATTTTGCTGCACTTGTAACTTCACTACTACACTAAATAGTTGCACACTGCACATTGAACAGTTCGTTTGCGTGTTATCGTGTGGATTATGTCTTGCTGGGCGCGCGCTTCCATGCAAATAAACACAGCTGAGTAACTACACCTTGAATTGCCTAAAACTGTCTTACGCTTTTCGAAACTGAAGCAAACGCAATGAGGTTTAGTTTGAATTCTGTTCTGAAGCTCATGAGTTTTGAGATAACATTAATGGAATGAATTTCGAAGGAGGCGCTTGGTGAATTTAATGAAACGAGCTAAAACATTCAATTTAGTAGCTTTTACGGTGCATGACGACCTCATTGATGCATTTAAAATCTACTTGCCGATAATTAACAACAGTTACAGCCTATTTCTAAAGTATCCACTAACAGTATTATTATTATTTTTTTGTAGGAAATAACAAGGGTGGGATTATACAAATAGTACACTTTTGGTTTGCTTAGCTTCTGTTCTGGCTCTAAAAAGGATCAACACAGAGACAGAGTGATTGTCGGTGTTAGAAAAAGGTTCACTACACGGTAACATGTGCCTTAGGTTTGTAGTTTTTGGTTGTGTCTACACTATTGCTAGGTTTTTTTCTTCAACGTATTTTTTTTGCTTTAATCTGCTCCGTTGCTCCACTTGTTGTGTGGCTGTGTTTAAAAGTCTCTTTGCAGGGGAAGAATTTTGTGGATTTTTAGCTGGAGACAGTTAACAAAGAGTTGTTTTTTTATATTTTTACACATGGATTTTACTTTTTACTAATGTCTTAGGTATTCTAATATTATTTATCTAGTTGTGTTGAATTAACCATTACGTTTCTAAATTGCCACATTTATTGCTAGTTATATCATGCCTTACAGGTTACGTTAATTTTCTTTGGGTCATTGATAAGCTGCATTTGCTGGGATATTTTTGCTTTTAGAATTAATTGCAATTAAATATTTCTGTTTTTATATTTGAAATTATTGGAATTAATTCAAAATAGATCAATCTTCTTTCTTGAAAACTTGTTTTTTTGGCTACTACATTTTGGCTACTAAAATCGAAATAATTTTAAGATAATTGTTCAAGGATTGCTTCCAAAATTAAAAAAAGGGCTCTTTCATTGGATCGACTGTTTAATTTGTCTCTATTTATGCAGTTTTATGAAGGTAATTGAGGAACAGAGAAATTAAATCAATCTCGATAGATGTTTTGAAAACCATTCAAACAGTCATAAACTTGATAATCAACAAATTTAATGTTTTATCGTTGCTTTCAAGATCGAGTGTATATATACTAGGATGTAACAAAAATGACTTTTTGGCGGGCATTCAGGGGTTTGTTCCGGTGGGCATACTGAGCCTAAATCCCAAATATGAGCTTGATTGGACGTAACAGGAGCTGGCGCTCCGCCCTTCAATTTTAAATGGGATTTAACCCGTAAAAAAAGATTTTTTCAAAAATGTCACTTTTTGAGGCATTTTGGCCACCAATGCGTTTACCAAAACATCACTGGCGTGTAGGCCAGATCCTTGCGCATCTTTTGGTATATATAACATTGAAGTTTGAAGCACCCTGGAGCTCGGTACAGACCTTCAAAGTTTGGCATTTTTTCGAAAAATCGGCCCCGGCAAAAAAGATATGCGTCGCACCTCGCGACGCCCGAGACGCCATTTGATTTTGCTGGGACCGATTTTTCGAAAAAATGCCAAACTTTGAAGGTCTGTACCGAGCTCCAGGGTGCTCCAAACTTCAATGTTATATATACCAAAAGATGCGCAAGGATCTGGCCTACACGCCAGTGATGTTTTTGGTAAACGCATTGGTGGCCAAAATGCCTCAAAAAGTGACATTTTTGAAAAAATCTTTTTTTACGGGTTAAATCCCATTTAAAATTGAAGGGCGGAGCGCCAGCTCCTGTTACGTCCAATCAAGCTCATATTTGGGATTTAGGCTCAGTATGCCCACCGGAACAAACCCCTGAATGCCCGCCAAAAAGTCATTTTTGTTACACTCTAATATATACAGAATACAAAATATTGATTTTGGTTCAAAAAGTCAATTTTATAAATTTGTACCAGATCATTGTTGGATAAGAATTCAGAAAACCTGTCTGATACTTCATATAATTTGGGAATCTGGCAATCCTGTCTTGAGATATCGCCAGGGTTTTGTCAAACTTTTCAATGCCTGGTGTTGCAAATTAAATGGGAATGACATCTTAACCTGAAGAATCAAGTGGATCAGGAAATCATTTAAATTTTTTTGGTTATTTAGGTAGGTAATGGAAGGCTTACAAAATTATAAGAAGATTGTATTTGTTTGTGAGGAATTGTTGACAGAAGTTTTGGGGGCCAAGCTAAAATAGTCCTCGACATTTAAAAATATTAAATATAACCCAATTAAGACTAAGCAATTACCGTAATTGTTCGGAGTTTTTATTTCAGTGCTGAAGATATTTTGCCTCGATACAACGTTATACTTAATTTCCATCACGTTCACCGTTTTTACTTTTTTGCTTAGAAAATTCTGACTTAAATCCGTGCCCTGCTTACCATACACACAACACAACACACCTCGTTGTGTGTCCGCATGTGATCTGCTTACAGAGTAAGTTTCCAATAGTACATAATTTCACGGCCTTTCTTGTGAGCTTTCACGATTTTTTTTTTGTTGTGTTCGATTTTGTTATCATTGGTTTTAAACTATCCTTCCGCATGAATTTTTGCTGCTCTCATTTTTGCATCGATTTGGTTTCGCATGAAAGTTTAACTCTGTTTTTTTCGTTTTTTTTCTGCTTGGTGGGAACGTTTTATCCATCAGGAAAGCTCTTTTCCTGACTACGGAGGGGAAGGTGATTGTATCTGCGTGTGTGTGTGTGATTTGGGTGGTGCTTGCGCATGGCCATCTTTGATAATGTTGGAGCTTTCGCGTGGAAGTTTTTCCAAAAGCTTCGCAGTGTTTGCCACTGTGCGGCGCTGCAGTCGCTTGGGAGAACGGAAAACTGAGCTGGAATGTATGTTTTGCGCGAGTTGTGCCAAGTTGACCTATAAAACTAGTTTAAAAATGCTTTATTATGGTAACTTTTACTTAGTTTTAACATTTGCTTAATCCGCTAGTACGTCTGTAAATAAAATTCAAAGAACTTAATTAGTCGATTGCTCACGCAAGTTTCAGCGATTTGTCTCAATTGAAAATATTTCAAACTAAGCTACTTAATCGTAGAGGCAAAAACTAGCAAAAACTTTTTTTAGAGAAAAGAAGAATCGGGGAAAAAATGCACTGTACTTAAACTATTGAAATCTCTACTTACGTGACCACAAGCGCTTACAACACCTCTTTCTACTAACTACAACTTGGTCGGTAAGATCTAAGCTATAAAAATGTGTTAATAAGATAAAACATGCGGAAAGAAAAACTATTTAATCAACGTGTGGGCTAGATTACTCGAAGTAAGAGATTGAAAGAAACGAACTATAGTTACGGTTTTCAACATAGTGGAGTCACTTGTACTACAGAGACGACAGTGGCAGCAGATCGAATAGTAGATACTAACAGCAGTCAGGAGCATAATCAGCTTGCAGATTTAGTGTTTTTAGTCAATTGGAGATATGTATACGGTTAAGGGTAAGAGAATTTTGTTTTGCCAATTGGTAGAGTTTGGAAAAATAAGTGCTAAAAGCAAGCAGTACGAAGCGGAGTAAGAGTTGGATTGACGCTAAAACTACTTGGTAGAGAGTTAAGAGGCTTCAATTATGTGGACCATGCGTTCGAATGGTAAATGGCTGATATGAGAGTTGAAGCGCTGAGTTTTAATTGGTTAAAACTTTTGTCTTATTTGTGAATTTTACTGTCAATTTATTCTTTTATACTTTTCTGGAACTCTATACGTTGAATGATTTGAACAACACAAAAGTCATTCAACAAAAAGTACACACTACACAGAAAAAAATGATGGTAATATTCATCAGGAAATGGTGACAGATTTTGTGGCGAAAAAAATGTGTAATATTACATCAGGAATTGATGAATATTCATCAAGTTCACATTTTTACACATTTTTTATGTAATATTACTCAAAAAATAAGGAATATTCAACCTATCAAATTTTCAACATTCCAAAATTCCACTTTTTTTTGCTGTGTAGGGTGGGTCAGAAATGCAAAAAGTTGAGCTAGATCGGATAGGCGGGCAGAAAATCATAGTTGCATATCCACAGAAGCTCACCTGAAAATTTCAGCCAATTTGGTTGAGAACTTGAGGTGCCCATTCGATTTAAAATATGTACCGTAAAACGGGGTGACTTTGATAGCCGGAGTCCGACTTTGATAAGTTTGCGATTTTTTTGCAAAATGAAGAGTACAATTAAAATACGTAAGGAATGGTTTAGAAACATACTGACCGTAGTAGAGAAGTGTTCAAAGTACCTCAAGAAGAACTTTTCATAAAATGTTGACAAGTTTAAAAAGTTAGTTAACTATAGTTAAGAAAATGTTGATGAAAGTCATTTTTTTAAAACTTCTCAAAGTGTCTTGATTTTCTCAATGAACATGATTTTTAATCGGAAAACGGAATGCATTTTCGGATTCTTTGGACAATTTTCCACTAGGAGAAGGTTAAAAAAGTTTGTAAATATTAAATAATATGTGTTTTTGAAACACAATTCAGAAAAAAATCTCCAAATTAAAAGGCAATTTCAGTTGAACAAATTTCATGCAAAATGTGAAAACTTGTGATTCGTGCTTCGAATTCAGTATAAAATGCAATATAAATCGATAATTTTACAAACAAACCTAGTTTTAACAAATTTCAGGCAAAATTCCGACTTTTTAACAATTTTATCTAAAATTTATATGTATTTTGCTAAAAAGCTTATACACTTAGTTAACTAAATATAAACATTGATATTTTTTTCTTAAAAACTATATCAGCTACTTTAGTGATGGTACATTTAGCGTACAAACAAAGTTTGAACATCTTAAATATGATTTTAACAAGAAAAACTATGACTATCAAAGTCACCCCGGAATTAAAACTAAGAATTTTTAACGTAACTATTTTTCTAAACATTATTGAAAAAACTTTTTTTTCCGAAATAGTGCATGGACTTTGTGTGGTCTACCCCAGTACATGTTTTAAAAATAATAATCTTGAGAAAAACCTTACCTGTTGGAAAATATTACAAAAACAAATTGAAATCCTATAAAAGTCACCCTGGTTTACGGTATTGGATTTTGGACCCGTTAGTATGGGGAAAACGGCACTTTTTTCATTTTTTCCCCTAAAATTCCAAATTTGAACCAATTTACATTCTGTGCGAGGTATTTATAGATTTTTATATGAGGAACAACTTTGTAGAACATCGCGAAACGATCTGAGCAGATCTGGCTTAGTTATAAGTGGTTTAAGTCAAATGGTTTTTCCAGGGTTAACCTCAGGATTAAAGTATAGTCTTTTTATCAAAACGGTCACTATGATCAAAGAAACAAAACTGTCTGACAGATGACGAATTTGTACAACACACTCGATTATATTTTTTTCTGCTTTCCGTTTTTTGGCTATTGATATAGCAATCGGGATAAGCAACCTCAACTAAATTAGATTTGAATGGTTAGTTGCTTCTTATCAATGTTCTATATTAATTGCAAGTTATAAATTCTCTATATTCTTCCTTCGTCATGTTGGATTATACATAATTAGATCGCATAAGAGCATTTTTTGAGTCATATATGAGCTCAGTGGCTTAAAATTTGAGAATAATAATAAATAAATCGTAATAGGATTATCAGTAATTCATCATCCGAAGAAAATTTTTTGTGACAATTTCGGATACCGTAAACTGGGGTGACTTTGATAGGTTTTTCAAATGCCCGTCAAATTAATATCTAAACATTTTTGAGAATTTTGAGTATGTAAGCATTAAGGGATAGCTTATTATCGAACATATATGCAAAAATGTGACTGTTACATTGGATGTATCAAAATTAGTGGTTAAATCAAATTTCTATCAATGTCACCCAGGGCTATCAAAGTCACCCCAGTTTACGGTAATTGTTTCCTTTTTAAAATTTCTGTGTCCATTTCAAAATATTTAGAAAAAGACGGTAAAACTTGAAGTAGTGCTACAATTCATATATTATTATTAAAATAAAGGCAAGGCTAGTTAATCGATAAATGTGGCCCAGATCGCAAAATTAAGTCTAAAATGGATTTTCCGGAAAATTGTGAAGTCTTGGAGCTTTGGTGTCTTCAGAAGAGTTGTTGCAAATGAGAAAGGGAAACTTTTGATTTTATTGACAATTAGGGTGTTTCACGATTAGAGTTATTTTGAAAATCAATTTTTTTAATTCATGCAATTTTGTAGAAGGCACCAAAAATTAATCTCGTAATCCACGCCTTTTACGACCAAATTTAGAGAAAGCATCTAAGCAAACCTTCAAAAATCTTTTTTTTTATGTAGCAATTTAGGGTTAAGTTTTAGAGAAAAGTGATGTTCTGGGCACTTTTAGAGCAATTTTGGGTTTATATGACAATTTTACATAAAAGCCCAAAAAACTCGTTTTTTACATTTTAGCTCAACTCTGAGAGCAGATTCAGCGGGCAAAATTGTATGGAAAATCATATAGTTGGACAATTTTCAAACATCGTTAGGGTGGTTTCATATACTTTTCCCTTGACATAAGACATTTTAAAATGAAGATATCTCAAATTTAAGGAAAAACACCCCTGAGATTCAGCGTTTGTAGTGCTAGATCTCCCTTTTCGATTGCAACCTCGCCTACACCTTTTTGAGTTATTAAAGTTTTAAATTTGCATCTCTTTCTACCTAAAAATGGCTGTGACGTTTGACCCTTAAGTCAAAACAACTTGTCAAAAATTTATTTTTTAAGTGCCCGAATATCACTTTTCTCTGAAATTAAATCCTGAATTGCTACATTAAAAAAAACGGATTTTTGAAGGTTTGCTTAGATGCTTTCACTAAATTTGGTCATAGAAGGCGTGGATTGCGAGATTAATGTTTGGTGTCTTCTACAAAGTTGCTTGGATTGGCAAACCCAACAACTTTCTAAAAGACAAATAAATTCCAAAAATATTCCTGAAAAGTTAAATTTTCAAAATAACCCTAATCGAGAACCACTTTAATTTTCAACGAAATCAAAAGTTTCCCCTTGTCATTTACAACAACTCTTCTGAAGACACCAAAACTCCAAGACTTCACCATTTTTCGGAAAATCAATTTTCCACTTAATTTTGCGATCTGGACCAAGCAAGCATAAAACGCAAAAAATCTTACATTTTTAAAAATATTTTGCAAAAAAAAAAAAAACAAAATAGCACACAGAAAAATATGTTGTTTCATCAGCCTTTACCAGGTTTGATTTAACAAAAATGTTGTTGAATATAATTAATGAAATTTTGCTTCGCATAAAACTTATTTCTTCTCAATACCACAAAAGTATTTTGCTGTTATGAAAAAGGTACAACCGGGGTTACATTAATTAAATTGATAGCCGGAGTGGGATTGATATTTTTTAAGGTTTGTTTCCAAAATGAGAATACGAATTAAATTCAAACAGAATGTTATGGAAACAAACTGAACATGGTAAAGCATTGTTCCAAGTTCCTCAAGAAGTGGTTTTCAAGTAATTTTGAAAAGTGTTTAAAAATAGTAAAGTTTAATTATGAAACATTGATAAAAATCAAAATCGAAAACCAATTAAGTTTTATTAAAATACACTAAAGTATCATGTTATCAAATCGGAAAACGAACTGCAATATCGGGTTCTATAGAAAATTTTACACTAAGAACAGTTCAAATTAGTTTTTAAGTTGCAAATTTGTTTGATTCGATAAAAAAATGTTTTTGAAATCATCGTTTTGTTGATTCGAATATGCCTTATTCTTCTGCGTGATGGATAGCTATTATCATTTTTTAACATTTCGATACACATTGAAAATATAGCTAATTTAAAATTCAAATTAAATTCAAATTGATGTGATGAGAAAATTGATTTGTAATTTGTACTCATTTGTGTATTTTTTAAATAAAGTTCAATTATTTAGAATTATTCTAGCAGTATTTCATGATATTTTTTAGTAACATAATTCTCCAACCATCGACAGACAATTTTCCACTTTATTGCATCAAACACGACCGGTGCCGCTGCCGCAGGCGGGCCTCATCCTCGAACCGTAGGTTCTCAATGGACCGGGACTGACGCCGCCGGACGTACGCCCGACTCTCGCACTCCGGACTCAACGGTGGCTTGCGGCGTGCGTTACAGTACAGGCTGCCCAGGTTGGTGCAGTTCCCAAACAGGGCCTGCAGGTCGGTTTCGGTAGAGGACAGTTTGAGCTTTTCACCGACACTGGCGCCGCCGCCAGCGTGGTCACTTTCGTCGTACGAGCTGCCCCGCAGAAATTTGGTCGGTGCCGCCGGGGCGGAAGTTTGCTTCTTCAGCACCAGAACCTCCCGAAGCAGGTCCGGCTGATGGGTTTGGTTGTGGTTGTGGTGGTGGTGGAGATTTTGGTGGTGTTGGTGGTGGTTGGTGAAGGATGAATGGAAAAGACTAGAATAGTGCCATGCATCTACTGGAAGCGAGTTTGGACGCAGTGAGAAGAAGGGATGCCTCTTGGACGTACCTGCGCGCTCCTCCAGGAACTCGTCCTCGTCCGACGAGTCGATGCGGTCCTCGACGAGGGATGACTGGCGCGAGAGGGACTGCGAAAAGGGGATAACTTAGTATGCCAAAAGAACTCTGAATTTGATTGCTTACCGGATTCATCCTTCTTCGCGGCGGTGACCGCTTGTTCCACAGCGCCTCCAGCTGGTCAAAGTGCTGCGACTGGGCGAGCGCTGCCTGTTCGGGGCCAATGTTTGCTTGGGATTCCGTGCTCTTGGCTTCGGCCAGCTTGGAGATCTCCTCCATGCTGGCGGACACCGAGAAGCGTCGTTTCAGTCTTTCGTCCACCTGAGCCATCATGACGGACGACGTCAGATGGGCGTACTTCTTCTGCCAGGTGTAGGTGTCGAGCGAGACCTCCTTCTTGAGGAGTCGCCGAGCAGGTCGCTTCGGGCCGGCGGGCCGCAGATCTTCGACGTCCCGGGCCGGGGCCGAGTACGTTGGGAGCTTAATGTACGAGGCAGGTGAGTTGTGCAAGCAAATGACCGGAAGACACGAACTGTCCACCAGCTGGACCACTATCCGGGAGCATTCGAGGCTGATGTCAAACCGGGTAAACTGGACGTGCAGCTGGAGCGAAGTCAGCGCAAGACCTCGCTTCATCTCCCAGACGATGAGTGTCTTGTCGTCGCTGCCGGAAACGGCCGTGGTTCCTGGAGGAGGGAAGCGAATATATTGTTACAATTCTGAATGACTTGAGTTCGATAGAATACTTACCATCGGCTGAAACCTTCACGCACGTCACCGGTGCCAAATGACCCGCCAACGTGTGAATCTCCTCACCCGTGTGAATATCCCAAATGATTAGATTCGTGTCCTTTGATCCGGAGATGACCTGGTTCTTGTTGGTGACGGAAACAGCCACGCAGGTAACCGCGTCCGAGTGTCCCACCAGAACTTGGGCTAGCTTTCCACCGGACACCTGCCACACCTTCAGCGACATATCCTTCGATCCGGAGATCAAATACAGCGAATCAGCCGTAATAATGAAGCTCGTTATTTCTCCAGAGTGTGAAACCGTAAACTTCTCGTCCTCCCTCGTGAGGGACCATATCCGCAAGCTGGAATCCCCGTTGGTGCAAACCGCAAACTTCATGTTGTTCGTTACGGCCAGACACTTGAACGGACCCTGCACGCTCTGCAGTATCGTTCCGGAATCGCTCATCCAAACAAACAGGCAGCTGTCTCTGTCGGCCGAGATGATCCGCCTCGAGTCCATCATAAAAGTAACCGACGTAACAAACGTGTTGTGACCCTTGAAGGTGGCCGTCACCGACCCCAAAGCCAAATTCCACACGTTGACAGTCTTGTCCTCCGACCCGGAAACGACAAACTCACAGTTTGGCGCAAAGCTCACGCAAGTCACCGTTCCGCTGTGCCCCTCCAGAATCGCAGTCAACTCCGGCCCGTTAAGCTGCCATATCTGGATGCACCGGCTCGAGGCCACGGCCGCCATCGTCGAGTCCCGCGAAATGTCGAAGCAAATTACGGCACTCGAAGTGGCCGCCAGTGCGGCGCGGCTCTTCGATATCTTCTTCATCGTTTTCTTCTTCTTCGGGTAGAAATTGACAATGGAGTCCTCGTTGCGGAACGAGTAGAACGTAATCTTGTTGCCCCCGGCCGTGATCAGGTAGTCGTCCTTGGCCATCACGTACGCCGCCGTTACGGGGCCCGGGTTGGGCGGTAACGACCGGATGATACGCCCCGAGTGCATGTCGTAGATGTGGGCCCGCAGATCTTCGCAGCCCACGATGGCCCGCTGGCTGTCCATGGCGATGCACATGGCGCGAACCTGCGGGAGAAAAAGGTTTGAGGAATGTGTGAAATAACTGTAGATTACCAAGCGTCTCCATATTTTACTTCGTATAAGGTCAGTGGTGGAAACGCATGGTCAAAACCAAAAATGCGATTTTCTTAGATCTTGAAAATCCTACGTGCGGCAAGCAAGCACAACCACGACGATGTAATGCCAAAGCGACCGGCTCATGATTGCGACCGATCATTACGCATTGCAGCACTTTTGACATTGATCCGTATCCGCTCTCCGGCGACAAGATTACACTGCATAATCGATTGCTCGGCGATGCAGTAGCATTAAGCATAATTAGTATGTCTTCGGAGAATCAGAGGCGCTGATCCCGCCCGCCAAAATACCCATCGCAATTCATGTTCCCGCATGCCCGATTTGAGTTCCATTAAGCCGGCACAAATTCATTGCTTAATGAATATTCAAGTACATACCCATCGCATTTGCCCCCGTCGAAAATCGCACACTCCAAATCGAATAATCGTCCCGCTTTTGCTCGCGTGTTAACCGCTCGGGTCGAGCAAAGCTTCGAAAGTCAATAAAGAAAAATTAAATTGAGAAATCACCCAAGAGTTGGGAAAGCAATTTCATCAACAGGTTCTTCCGTTCTCTGCTCACTTTCTCGCTTGGGGGGTGAGGAAGCGTTGTAAATTCAGCACGTGCTCAAGTCTTTAATGATGGGTGGGTGAATGCGCACACCTGGGCAAAGAGGGGTTGATAACACATCACGCCCGATTGAATTCTCACGGGGTCGAAAACATGCTCTGACAGTGCGAGCTGTAGCGAACGAGAGTGTGTTTGGCGGAGTGCAAAGTGTGTATGGAGTTGCAGGTACATTTACGGAGCAGTGCTCCAATCTTTTACGGAGATCGGTTTGTGCTTTGGAGAAATTTACTCCAGTTGGCAGTTGCACAGTTGAGCAATTCTCTGAGATTTCGGTCATTCGACTTGTTTTGTATGTTTTAATCCGGCTGAAACTTTTTTGGTGCCTTCGGTATGCCCAAAGAAGCCATTTTGCATCATTAGTTTGTCCATATTATTTTCCATACAAATTTGGCAGCTGTCCATACAAAAATGATATGTGATCTGTATCTTTTGAAGGAATTTTTTGATCGATTTGATGTCCTCGGCAAAGTTGTAGGTATGAATATGGACTACACTGAAAAAAAAAATGATGCAAGGTAAAATTTTTTTTGGTGATTTTTAATTTCACCTTTTGTCACTGAAACTGGATTTGCAAAAAAAACTATTTTTATTTTTTTTTATTTTCTGATATGTTTTAGAGGACATCAAATGCCAACTTTTCAGGAATTTCCAGAATTGTCAAAAAATCATTGACCGAGTTATGATTTTTTGAATCAATAAAAGTTTAAAAAAAATCGAAATATTTGTCGCAAAAATTTTTCAACTTCATTTTTCCATGTAAAATCGAATTAGCAATCAAGAAGTACTTTAGTGAAATTTTGATAAAGTGCACCGTTTTCAAGATATAGCCATTTTTAGGTGTCTTTTCTTCAAAATAGTCGCAGTTATAAATTTTTTAAATTAGTGCCCATGTTTGCCTACTTTAAAAAAAAAATTTTAAGAGTTGAGAAAATTCTTTAAATTTTGGTTTTTTGAACTTTGTTGATACGACCCTTAGTTGCTGAGATATTGCTAGCCAAAGGTTTAAAAACAGGAAAATTTATGTTTTCTAAGTCTCACCTAAACAACCCACATTATTCTAATGTCTATATCTCAGCTACTATTGGTCCGATTTTCAATGTAAACATTCGTGAAATTTTCCGATCTTTTCGAAAACAATATTTTCAAAAAAATTAAATCAAGGCCAGCCTAGTGCAATTAGGGTATTTGTCCCTATTTGAGGCCTACTAAGCAGAGCGCACTTTTGATTTGATGTATTCTCAAAGGCTGCTATTGGAAGCCTAGTTTGTTTTACATGAATAAGTTGGTTTTTTAATGCTTAAGCTCGTACATTATCAACATTTTGATAAAAATATTTTATATCGCTGTAAAAGCACGAAAAACTAAAACACTTTTTGCCCCTATTTTGGGGATATTGCTCCTAGCATACGACCTTGTTTGTGCATATTTTCGGCCTACCTTCTGATTGGTTGAAATCTCGAAGCACGTGGCGAACTTTTTTGACGTACGGTTCAGCCCCAGCTCGTACAGTACAGCCGCACAAATTCGGTCGACAAATAAGCTAAATCATTGTGATGTTTTAAGCCACAAATAAACATTAGAATGATTGATTTCACTTGCATTACGTGCATAATTAGCTTGGACATGATTTATATCATTCTTTACGAGTTTTAAACATAATTAAACAATTGTTGCGTAGCCAAACATCAAGCTCGTAACATGCAAGAAAGACTGTAAAATTCGAGAAGCGCACACACACTGGCACAGTTTGTAGAATTGTCAAATGTACCGAAAATATATCCATTTCTCACCGATATGGACGAAGCAACTTTAATCAGTTATTTTATTGATTTGGTGGCAGTTTAGTGATTGTTTTTGCAATGGGATTGTGCAACCCACGAATAAAAACACATTGCCCTTGGTTGGAGATCCGGGGAACGGCTCTCATTCGTGTGCTGAGCGATGAACGCCTTGACGCTGAGTGCCAAGAAGCGGTAAGCAAAAGTGGTGAAAATTTTGGACCTAATGGGCAATTTGCAATTTGCTAAGAAAAATGTGAAGAGTGATAAATTTATTGCATTATTTCTAATTTAAGAGGAAAAAGTGTACTATTCTTGCCCACCAAAATGAAGATAATGACAGCCCGAATCATTCTCAAGTGGCAGATCTTTGCCAGATTTGCTGAAATGCTCAATTTCGTTGAATTAAGTTTGGTAGACCGAAAATAGGTACTAGGCCCAAAATAGGTACAAATACCCTACTTACTTTTCCTGTCATTCTTGAACGACGTTATTTCTGTACCAAAAATAACTGAATCGAGTAGTAATAAATTTCAAAATAAATGCTGAAAAGTTCTACTTTTCAGCACTGAAATGGATTCTGAAAAGTTGAACTTTTCAGCACTTGTTTCGAAAAGTAGTACTTTTCAACAAGTTTAAAATCATGAGCATTTGACTTATAATTCTACTCAAAATATGATTTTCGGAATTGCAACAAATGTTGTATGGAACTCGTTGCAAAACTTGTTTTTTTCAGCACTCGTCGTATTTATCCAACTCGGTGAACCTAGTTGAATAAATGTACGAATCGTGCTGAAAAACCTTCTTTTTGCAACTTGTTGCATAAACCACAATTACATACCCATTTTTTTAAATTTTCTAGCACTTTCTTCCAGTTTAAATTAAAAAAAAAAAACAATACGAAAATTCAAAGTTTGTTAAAAGGCACATGATTGTTTATTTTAAAAATCTTTGAATATTCCCAGAACTCGTAATGACATTGATAAGCGAGATATTTTTGCAAAATATAAAATACACTTTTAATACCAACTGAATGGTAAATTCAAATTATTTCGGAACCGTCAGTCCAATTTGTAGCCCGATCCGAGAACCTTTGTTTTGGTTTGTACTCTTTTAGGACTATTACAATACTCTCAAAGTATCATGTTTATACTTTGAAAATGGATTCGAATCGGAAAACGGACTGAATAATCGGATTCTTTGGACAATTTTACACTAAGAACAAAATTTAGTTTCTAGCTTACAAGGTAAATAAATTGTATTTTTTTTTTCAAACGAAACCCGACCCCGTTTATTTTTTTAATAATAATTTTCAACGAAACTATTTTTGAAGCACTCTTGATAAAAGCTTTTATGAAGAAAAAAACGTTGTGACCGAACCCGGTACATGTTTTAAAATATAGCGAGAAATGTCTAACTGGTTAAATTTGAAAAATACATTGAAATGCTATCAATGTCACCCCAGTTAACGTTACTATATTCAGGTTTAAAATATTATTCCTTTCAGTGACTTAGTGAGTTATGCTAAAACTTAAAAAGCCGAACAGGATTTGATTTTTTTTTAAATGTTTGCTGCCAAATTTAACAATAAAGTAAGTTAAGAATATTAAACAAAAGTTATTGTTTATACAAAAAAACTTTAGCAACTTTTAATTTTAAGTTTCAGCTCACGTGGAACTAATACCTCCGAGTGCGGAAGTTAATGGAGCTGCTCTCAATGAAGAAGTCACATGTAAATTGAAATTTTGATTTCTCGAAAGAAACAAACAGAAGTTCAAATCTATGATTTGGAAGCATTCAGAATCAGTTATTTGGAATTGCTCTCAATAGTACCTAAAAATAACTGTCCAAAACACACAATAAACGAAAAGAAAATCAATCAATTTAATGGTTCTGGCCGATCGAATTTTGATAAACATTTTCCTCACGTTTCCTGCCGCTCGTCTCCCCCCATCTCTGAATGATACCTAAAATTATTTATTTGTCAACATTCTGTCGGGATCCACCTGTAGGGACGAGGTAAAACCCCGTCATCCGTAAGAGGAATCTACCCTTTCATTCCGTTCTGATACAAGGAAGGATTTTTCAATTGAGCTAACACATCCATTTCGAGTTTTGTCCCCGCTGGGGGACTGGCACAAACTGTCAAGCCGGAATAATGGAAGCCCGAACCCTCGTCAGAACACCGGTTATTGTATATATCCGCTGAATTAGGTCCGGGCACTGTGCTCCCGGAGAATGCTGAGGTGAAGTCGCTTTGGGCCAAAAATTCGAAACTATTCGTTCGGGCACAATATTTGGCCGGCAAACATTTGCCAATTAAACTTGCTCGAAAAAGCAATATTTGATGTCGCTCCAGCAGCAGCAGAGAAAAGGTGAAAAAGAGTTTCAATTTTCAAATGACAGACGACGGCGACGACAATGCTCAAGTTTCAAGCCGGTCGGTGGTCAAAGGGTTGTTTGTGTGACAGGCAGTCAGCCACCGGAATGTTTTTGATAAAAATTCGAGGAAGTCTGGTTTGGGCAATTTGAGTCTTGTTCGAAAAGAGGATGGTTTCCAGTGGAGTTTATTGGAAGCTCGTTGTATTTTCAGATTCTAGCTAATATTGAAATAAAATATGGAATATGGTTTTTTCAACTAAAAGAATACAAATAATAAAATTGAACATTTAATTCAGTTCAAACAGAGACTGAAACATAATACACTCAAACCCTGATGGTTTGACACCAACCGTTGTCAAACGAACGGGGTCACTTTTTAGTTTGACACCTCTTTTACACGGAGTTCACACACACTACCAAACGTTTGTTTTGATAGTGTGCGTGAGCGCCGTGTAAAAAGTGACAGTTCGTCACTTTTTAGTTTGACTTTTACCAACCAACGGGGTACAAACTAAATAAGTGTCAAACGAAAAAGTGACCAACCACCGGGGGTTGAGTGTAATTAAATGATTGAAGACATCTTCAAAGCAAAATGTCAATGAATTTGACAAACTTTTTTTTCAGCGAACCCCAACAAATTAAGATCACTTCAATCACCATTCCATCCGGATTCAGAAAAGAGCAAAAAGGATCAAATACACGAAATTGATTGATGATTTAACATCGCCCCGTTTTCACAGAGTTGGTCCCAGGACTTCCCAATCAATTTTCCCCCGGCACCCCTCCACCAACTGCCCACGTGGCATCACACCCATTCATTGTCATCGCTCCTTCTTCTCCTGTTGCCGGTGGGTTTTTCCCTCGTAATTCCCGTTTAGGAGATTTCCTGCTCCCGTAAGAAGCTTACCTTCGTTTTGTGTCCTTTGAGGGCGTGCAGCTCAGTTCCAGTCGCGAGTGCCCGCAGGTAGAGCCCGTTGTCCGAACAGTACGCCACCAGGAAGATCTGTCGGAAAGAAGATTACTTAAGGGATGATCAAGGGGTAGGAGAGGGCGTTTTGGCTGCACTCACCGAATCACAGGATATTTGGATGTTGTGCACCGGATGTGGCAACTGGATGCAGTTCAGCAGCGAAAAGTTCTCCAATGACCACAGGCACACGGTTCCGTCGTGGCTGGACGAAACCAGCACCTCGCTGGGCATGGCCACGTGCACGGCCGTAACCGGACCCCGGTGGTGATCGATTTTGGTTACCTGCGGGGATGAGATGGGTTGTTTGTTTGCTGAATTAATTTGTATACACACACAATCGAATGGTTTCAGTGTGCTAATTATGATTAAAATTCCAGCGGCTGTGGACGCGATACAATGAGCATTTTAAATGCGATAATTGAGTGATTCAATAAGCGAACACAGGACAGGGCGGGGCAGGAGCTGTGTCAATGGGGCATTAAATTTAATCGATTGAGAGGGCCGTATTTTTTTTTCACGCTGTTTCACGTGTCATTATACGTAAACCTAATTTTCTGGTTTAAAAATGAAACTTTTTTTATGCTACAGATTAACACGCGGTGATTTGTGTCAACGATATCAATTGTGTTTCGTGACAGCAATCAATTAGAAGTTTCATTGGATTATAAGCTGTTGTGATAATTGAATTTATCTGCTAATTGTTTGATCCCATTGTGAACAGTATTGCTTATGAAAGCTGAATGCTACAAAAGATATTGCAAAGTTTTTTTTATAACAAATTTTCTGAACTTTTCAAAAAAAATATTTTTAGAAATGGTCACTCATGGTCACCATTTTTAAAAATTGGAAAACTGCAAATATTTCGCTAAAATCAAACTTTCGGTGGCTATATCTTGAAATCGGAGCCCTTTATCAAAAAATCTGTAAAGTACTTTTCGATTGCAAATTCAATTTTGCATTAAAAAATAATGTCAAACTTGTTTTTGCATGAAACTTAAATTTTTTCCAAAAATCACTATTTTTTCTAAAAATCATAACTCGGCGGCAGATTTTTTGACCATGTTTCTCTATGGCTCAAAAGTTGCAGATTGTTGTCCCCTAAAACATATAAAAAAATCTCGAAAATCAAAAAATACGTATTTTGGGAAATTGAGTTTTAGTGAAAAAAAAGTTGATAAAAAAATCTGCAAATTTTTTTTTCCGTGTGCCTATTTTTTTCTCAAAAGTCCTCAACAATACCTACAACTTTGCCGAAGACACCAAATTGATCAGAAAATTCACTCAAAAGTTACAGCTATTTGAATATTTACATACCATTTTTGTATGGACAGCAGCCAAAATTGTATGGAGACTTGTATGGGTGAACCAATGACACAAAAAAGGTTCTCTGGTCATAGGGAAGGCCCCCACAAAGTTTGAGCCAAATAAAAAAATACAAAAAATAAAATGGCCGAAATCGGCCGATTTCGTAGAGAGTTGCTCAAGTTTCTCATATAGATTTCGTAATTTATAGAGAAATAAACTGGGGTTAATCGGGACACATGGGGCGAATTGGGACAGCAGTTTTAACCATGTTGGAGCAAAATATTTTGATTTTTCTGGTTGGTTTCGGTTAGAACAGACTCCGACCAACAAAATGTGTACATCCATTTCCAAATTTAAAAGCTTTAAGTGCTCTAAAAACTGCTGTCCCTATTCAGACTGAAGTCCCGATTCGCCCCAGATTACGGTAATGCTTTTTACGTATGAAAGCCATACGTTCTTCGAATTCATTAGCAATATATAGATTATCTATAAGGTTATTTTATGGAAAAACATTATAAGGTGTTCTTATGAAAATCACGCATGGTGTAACCTTATAAAATTCATGTGATAAACTTATACAAATTAATGGATTTGTCATATAAAATTCTATATTTTTATGGCATTATTATTACATTTATATTTTTTACAAATGATTTCGTTCATAACAAACCATATATATTTTAGGGTTTGTTTTGGCTGAGTGTGGGATTTGAACACTTTGTCCGTGGTTCCCATTTTCATGAACGCTTGTTCACGACTTTGGGAACTCTTTTTTCTCCGTGTATAATAACATCCCACAACAGGCAATTTGGAGGCAATGTTTTTTTTTTTGCTCTGGATAAAATAGTCTTGAAATGCAGTTTTATGTTTAAAAATTACTACTTTTGCTAGCGAAATTGCAAGAGAATTTCGAAATAAAGGTCCTCAAAATAGTAGGGTCGAAAATAAAGTTGCATTTTGCATACTTTTGACAAATTACCACAAAAGTGTTCAAAATTTGTGGGTGTTCCGAATATGTGAGATGACTGTATGTCGACTAAAGAAAACCAAAAGAAAAACCAAAAGTATGATTTTAACAATTTATTTCAAAAATCGGAATCGGTATATTTTATTACTATTATTATTACTAAACTTATTCAGCTCTCGATAATCAATTTATTGCTATAACAACCGAGTAACACTCCTCGAAAACCCGAAATTTGGAATGCTACTAATTTGGCATACAATAATATTTCTTACGAAGCTTTGAAATGTCTTAGTTATGGCCTAAAAATGGTCCAAACTTGTAAAGATTGATTAATGTGGGGTAGGGTTATGGGCTTTTCGAATCACTGTGAGAACTGTATAACTAAGGCAAGAAAATTATAAAAATCCTTTGAAATTATGAGCAGAAATTTTCCAAAAAATCTTAAAATTAAGTTATTTTTATAGTTTTCATTCAAGACTAGAAACATAACATAGCAACAGAAGTGCATAAAGTGTTGAACACATTTTTGAAAAACAAATTAAAATCTGATAATTTTGTGAAAATTTGGTTGAAATTTTGTAATATAGCCGATTCAATGCATCTTTTTGGTTAATTTGAGAATTACTAAGTGGATTTATTTTTCTTTCAGAAGTTAAACTCGGCAAATGTGTACCAAATATGAACCATCATAAGTCAAATGGATGCAAAAGCACACTCGAAATTGCCTTAATAGTTTATTCAACAAGTTACAAAATGATGATTATTTCAGCACGAGTCAAGGGTCTTTTTTTTTTGTTATTCCGAAAAACACTATTGAATAGAACTTTTGCATCAGTTTGACGTCCGTGCACATGTGTTTGGTCAACGCGGAAACCAAAACAGTGTCGAAACATAGTAATTTTCGAAACAAATCTTGACATGTTGACGTCAAATAAGTTCTATAATGCAGTTTGCAGCACTATAATGATGACGATCATTGGCTCAAAAAATGAGGATTTTCAAAACGGTTTAGCAACACGTTTAATGTACCGTTATAAGAGGTGAAATTTTGTCTGGGTGTGAGATTGTGTCATACAAATTTCCGCATTTTTATATGATTCAATCTCAGAATAATTTTATCGCAAAATGGATTTACCGAAAAATGTTAATGTTTTGGACACCATCTTCAGAAGAGTTGTTGCAATTGGGAAGGGTCAACAATTGACTTGAATGAAAATTTAGGTGGTTCACGATTCCATGGCTGTAACATTTGACCCTTAAGTCCAAATTGACTTTTCAAAAACCGGAAATGTTTTTAGAGCTCGAAAATTTCCCTAAACATCACTTTTTTGTGAAACTTGACCCTGAATTGACACGTTGAAAAAACTGTTTTTTGAAGGATTGCTCAGATGCTTTCTCTAAATTTGGTCGTAGATTTCGATATAAAATGTTGGTGTCTTCGACAAAGTTGCATGGAATTGCAAGTTCAACAACTTTCGAAAAGACGAAAAATTTCCTAAAAATATTCCTGAAAAGGTAGATTTTCAAAATCACCCTAATCGTGAACCATCTTAATTTTCAACGAAACCAAAAGTTGCCCAATCTCATTTGCAACAGCTCTTCTGAAGACACCAAAGCTCCAAAACTTCACCAGTTTTCGGAAAATTCATTTTCCACCTAATTTCGCAATTTTGCACTCTGCACCACTGTGCAATGGTAGCAAAGTCATGATATCACAATATATCTAACACAGTGGTATGTTATCACTTACCACCTTTCCACTCTCGAACAGCGCGATGATGATGCTGGAGTCGTCACTGCAGCTGATGATGTATTTGTTATCCAGCGCTAATGTGACACAGGCCGCTGGCGCTATGTGTTCGCTGTAAATTGTTAGAAAAAAAAAAAGAATAGGGATGTAAAAAAAAGTCAACGTCAACAATGGACAATGGGGATTTTTCGCACACGCTCTCTCGTTTGTTTGACTCGATTTTATTCGTTGCATACAAAAATAATAATTGTAGATATTATTTCGGATGAGTTTTCAAAAAGCCGTAAGAGCCACCGTGACCCCTGACACTAGTTTTCGTTTTTTCTCCAAAATGCAACAAAATTTCATTTATCTTTAGTTTGTGGCACTTCAAGACGTAATATATTATATTTGAAATTACCCCATTGAAAAAGACATCAATGTTATTGTTGATTTTATTACGGGAACTTGAACCCCAAGGGTCATTCGAGATGGAATATAAATTCATATGTTGGGTTTGGATATTTTTTTTTAGTTTAAAAACACTGTTTCGAGAACAGCAAATTCATGTTCTTGTATAACTGGTCTGCATTCAATAGCCTATTCATAACACGAGATTCTTCTCGTTACGAAACGAGTGCAAAGTTTCACTAGTATTTGTTTACAATGAGGATCAGTGCCACATACTTACAGGCAAAACTTTAAATAATAGGAAGAGGAAATTCACTCAGGTAATTGCGAAGTGTAATTGCTGTTAAATTTGAGTTATTTTGCTTCGCAGAAAATTTTCACAGGGATTATGGAAGACAATTAACAATATTCAATAGATTGTGGTACAAACTAAATTACCATCAACTGGGGCGAATCCGGACTACAGTCTGAAAAGGGACATCACGTTTTAGAGCAGTTGAAAGCTTAAAATTTGTAAATGGATGTACACATTTTGTTGCTCTGAATCTGGTCAAACGAGCCAACCCAAAAATATCAAAATTGTATGCTGCAACATTGATAAAACATCTGTCCCAATTCTCCCTAGATTACGGTACTGTTTTCAAGTTAAAAGTGCCACTATTCTCACATGTAACAAAACTCAATTTGAAATACAACGGCAATTGATTTTTATTTTCTGTATATTCTGCTGCCAACATGTTGCCCAGGTGTACTTACAACCAGTCAGTGCCGCATTCGAATAGACATGCAATGTCCACTGCAGGAAGGAACATCACCAGTGGAAGATGCACAATCGGAAGCAATATGTTGGAAGCACAGTTTTCCTTCTTCCGGAAAAACGACTGTACGAATAAACTGTGATGCCTAGAGAGACTTTCAGAGGGGCGGGTGTCGTTGTGATGGGCAATATTTCAAGAGCGGGAAACCATTCCATTGTGCTGCAGGAGGATGAGGAGGAAGAGCTCTATTTTCGTATGCAAATGAATGCAAACGGAATAAACGAATCACGAATCAAGCTTCGAGGTAGCACCACCGGCACTAGCTCTGTCGTGATGTTTGCCCATTGACACGGTTTGGTTGATGGACATTTTTTTTTTTAAATAAATTGAGAAATGTAAAGTTGTAGTTTTTTTTTTTAAACTGAAACGGGGTGACAAAATTTTGTCAAGTTGTGAAAGTCATACTTGAAATATTATGCAAAACCACTTTATCGAAGACCTAAAAGCGATCCAAGTAGATCTTGATAAGTAAAGTAGCTTGTTTGACAAATAATGTTGCTCGCTGGAACAGAATCTTTAATCAAAATAACTTCAAACAATCATGGTTTTCAGTAACTTATCCCATAGCAACTTGCAATTATCTGTTATCGCCATTATTTTATCAATAATTATCTATTATCTTTTTAAAATAATTTAATTTAATCTATTTTCAGACATTTTATTATTTTTTTTTTAAGTTTTGAAAATTATAATGCAATCTTAAAACGAGGAACGCAGGGGGTGGGCTCATAATAGAAGAAATCAACGGTCTTATGAATATTTTCTTCAAATACCGTAAGCCGGGGTGACATTGATGGGATTTTAATTTATTTTTGGAATATTTTTCAACTTATGAGGTTTTTCTCAAGAATAGTTTTTTTAAACATGTACTGGGGAAGGCCACACAAAGTCCATGCACTTTTTTTGAGAAAAGTTTTTTAAATAGAGTTTAAAAAATAGTTAAGTTAAAAATTCTTAGTTTGAATTTCGGGGTGATAGTTAGTGCGTCCATCCGGGAATTCCCGGGACAAAAATCCCGGGGTTTTTCCAAAACCGGGAATTCCCGAATCCCGGAATTTTTTACAATTTTTCCCGCGAATTCCCGAAATTAAAAAAAAAAACAAAGTTTGGTATGGAAATTCAGATTTGGTTGTCGAAATAGATGAACAGTTGAATACCTCATAATCGATAATAATTTCAAAGCATTATAATTTGTTTTCGACATATATCAGAATAACATTGGTTTATTAGGGAAAAATGTTAAAATTTTAGCATACCGGTCTGCATAATGCCTGGCACTTTAAATATTTCCTATTTGAGTTTATTTATTTTTAAAAGATCGAGATATCTACGTATTTTTATGATATAAAATTTGGACAAAAAATCAAATCAAATTATTTGTCATCAAACACCGGCGGCATGTGGGGCAAATCAGGACAAATGAAACGAATTAAGACATCTATTTAGCCATTTTTATTGCATGATGTTTTGAATGACTTTGGTTGAAACAGAAACCGAACAAAACAATTTTACAGAGCACCAATTTCCAAATATATTGCTCTAAATTTCTCCTTACCTATTCAGACTGTATTCCTGTTTTTTTCCTAGTTGGCGGTAGTCACTTAAAGATAATTTGTAAAATATATTTTTTGCAAAAGTTTTTATGTGAAGGTTGAACTTTTCAGCACTAGTTTCAATAAGCAATTTTTTTTTATTTTACAGGGAATTTATTTAACACATTCCATTCAAAAGGCGTTTATTCGGGAATGCAAAACAAACAAACTTGTTTTTTCCAGCACTTGCCGTATTTCTAGATTACTTTTCCAAAACAACCAATGCGCCAATAGTTTTCTATGTACATAGGACATTTTGAAAAAGTAATCGAGATTTATCCGATAAATGTACGACTCGTATTGAAAAAATATTTTTTTGTCACTTGTTGCATACATTTTTATTATATTAAATAAAAATTCAAAAGTTATCATATATAACTTATGTGGTAATAACTCGATACAGGGTTGCCAGATCTTCAATGTTTTGGACTCTTTGGAAAGACCTTTTAATTGCCTAAACAACGATGGGTCGGATGATGGATCTGGACATCGTTTACATGCATATAATTGAGATCCGGGTATTTGTGAAAACACATTTTTATACAAACTTTTGAACTACTTATCGAAACTTCAAACAATTCAATAGTGATGTATGGGACCCTAAACCAAGTCGAATGCAACTGGTTCGATCAAAATCGGTTCAGCCAGTGCTGAGCAAACTTGGCAAGAATTTTGACACATACATACATACACACACACACACACATAACATACACACACTCATACACACACATACATTTGTTCAGTTTTCGATTCTGAGTCGATATGTATACATGATTTTAATAAAATATAAACTTTTAATAAAAAGTTCATTTTTAGAGCAGGATTATAGCCTTACCTCAGTGAGGAAGGCAAAAACTCAATGTTTATATAAAGTTAACTAAGTTAAGCTTTTGAACTAAATGTATAAAAAAATAAGTAAAAATGTTAAAAAGTCATAATTTTGGCTGAAATTCGTTCAAAACTGGTTTGGTTTATAAAATTATCGATTTACATTGCATTTTAAACTGAATTCGATGCACGAATCAAAAGTTTTCACATTTAGATGACATTTGTTTAACTAAAAGTGTCTATAAATATAGAGATTTTTTTTATTACATTTAAAATACACATATTATATATTATTTACAAACTTATTTTACATTCTCCTTGTGGAAAATTGACCAAAGAATCTGAAAATGCATTCCGTTTTCCGACTCAAAATCATGATCATGATCGATGAGTAGATTAAAATAATGCTATACCTATTTCGAAGGTTATTTTGTAACTTTTTTCCTTTATTAGATTCACTCGATTCATTAAGCACCCGCAAACTATGTTCCAAACTTTGAATTAATCAGCTGTTGAAAGGTAGTCCACATCTCAGCTTAGGATAGTAACCTCACAGAAGTAATGCTTAAACAACGTAATAAATTAAATCAAATGAAATACAATAATGAAACATTTTCATAATTAAAGTTAACTAACTCTTTAAACTTTTAAAAATTTTATGAAACCATGGGACCATGGTTTATGACGTGGACCATCAAAATATTCCCATTTTTAATTTGAATGGGTGTTAAATTGCTCTTTTTTCATGATAAAAAATTCAAACCAAAAAACGTGCTCTGGTCTACTCAAAAATTTAATAAAAATATTGCAATCATGAATTTTGCAGAGCACACCAGTCATTCCGTCTGAGTGTCAGTAGTTTTTCTCTGTATTTTTTTTTTTTTTGCATTACCATCACCAACCATAGGAAGAGCTAACAGTCAGCCCGGCAGTGTGCAACATTCGTAGTTTTGACAAATTAACATAAATAACCAGTGACAGTGCAACTTGACATTCGGAGCAAAAAGAATTGCACACAAGATTGTACCCGACCTCCATGGCCTGGATGCTGCAGCACCACCATCCTTGCAGTTGAAATTGTAACACAATCATGTGATTCGAACGCATGTTCCAGGTAAAGTTGTGCTTGTTAGATGGATTTATAACTGTCTCACACATACAGGAACACTCACACATACAAACACATTGGCAGAATAACTTTTGTACAAGACACACAAGAGCCAACGAGCCAACAGCAGCAGCATCAGTATTACCATAATCTCAATTTCATCGCCAGTGTTTGCATGTCCCAAACGATAACAGATGTATCCTCGGATGCTGTGAGAAGGTACTGCGACTGGACCTTCATGTACGTCACTGGGCCGCTGTGTCCTGTGTTTCGGAGAAGATGGGAAGGGAAGAGATGAGAAGAGAGGAGAAAATGGGTTTTAGTATAACTGGAACTGTGTACGGCTGTTTTCCAGCAATCAGGTAATCCCGCCCGAAATCACCCCCCGCCTCTGGCAACACTGTGTATAATTATACTCGAAAATGCACTAAACCGTACGGGACTTAGTTGGACGAGCCACCAAGAGTTGTTGTGTTGTGCAGCAGGGCTCGGGCTGCAATACGGCAAACAACTACGACTTAAGGCTGCTCTCACAGTTTGCAAAGGGTGTTTTCGTAGAAGCTAGGTTGTGGTCAACCAGGCAAGTCGAGATGGCTTCTCTGCTGGGTTCAAGTAAGGATTATGTTTCTGCCCCAGCAAGTGTGCTACTTATGGCCGAAGAAGCAAAGCTAAGTGTTGGTTTAAATACATAATGCAGTTCCAGTTAATGTTGGTTTTGGCTGACTAGTGTCAACATGTTGTGTTTCGTTGCAGTTCTGAGTCAACCTGCTAATATTAGGCATTTTGAAAACTTCAGATACCTTCAACAATCAACAGAACTAGGGCAGTAATAATCAGTTCATTATACCCGTATTTTTTTGTTTGGCCATCAAGGTGTCCTACGCCGTTAGGGTGGTCCAAAAAAATGGCAATTTTCGTCAATTTTCGCAAAAACCACATTTTTCTAAAAATCATAACTCCACGCCATTTCAACCGTTTTTAGCTGTTTTGAAAGCAAACGAAAGGGTATCAGATATACTTTTAAGAAAAAATAGTTAGAAGTTTCAAATATTTATCCTAACATTTGAAAGGGTAAAAAGAGCCTTTGTCTGAAAATATTTTTATCGGATTCCTAGGAAAAATTTTCAGAAAATAAAAATAGGAAAATAACGAAAACGGGAAAAATCTACTTATTTTTAACTAAAACTGAGATAGCTTCAAAGTTTAGGCAATGGCCTATACGTGTTTCTAATCTAATCTAATCTAATCAGACCCTAGCGCAGCCAATATTTCGAAGGAGGCATTGGGCGCTCTAAAATTCTTTGTGTAAATATGGGTATTCGGCGCCGTCGCTCCGCGCCATACTCTAGTACACTTAGGAGCCCAGGGCGGCGAAGTCATTGTAGTTAAAAAGGAAGACACTAGTGGTTGGTACTAGCAATGGTGGCCGACAGCTATAAAGTCAACTTCGTTTTTTTCATTGGCCTATACATGTTTGTACCAAAAGTTGCGTCTTTCAATTACAATTTTGTTTACATAAATTTATTTTTAAAAGTCAAACAAACCGATGTTGAGGGGGGATTGGGGGCAAACAAATGTATAATTGAAATAACAAGCCAATGTCTCAATATTTGAATGCAAAAAGTGATTTAAAATGCATTTTACACAAGATTTTACACTAATTCAGTTGTTTTGCAATCATAAGTTTTCAAAAAATGTAAGATTGGACGAAAACAAATACAATATAGAAAAAAAAAGCTGGAAGAAGAAACTTTCTTCTTCTTTTCTCTTCTTCCTCTCTCCCATATGTCTTCCAAAAATTTGGGGGTGGCTGTTCGAACTGGTCCATGTTTCGCAAGCTTCTTTATGAGAGAGAGAGAGCATACAATTTCCGATCTTTTGATACCTAAACATCTATGATTTAAAAAAATCTCACGTTTACGTTGAGTAAAAAGTAAGTTTGAGCCACCAAACAAAAAATTTCCCAGATGAATCACTATTTTCTATTTTTTTTTTTGACAAAAAAGGTGGAACGGTAACTTCAACTCGCTGGTTCTCGGGCATTACTCAACCAATCGGGACGATTCTTGTTTCCAGTGATTTGTAAAAATGTCTAGTTGATCCTGAAATTTTGCAGAACTTGATTTGATCAAATCTGTAATTTCTGCGACCGAAAACATCGTCCACCTTTTTTAAAACAACTGCCTCCGCGGAATTTTTGGCGAATTTTTTTTTACATGCGAAAAAAAAGTTTGATCGATGTTTTTGATCGCAAAAATTACAGATTTGATCAAATTAGGTTCTGCTAAGTTCTAGAATCATCTAGACATCCTAACAAATCACTGGAAAGAAGAATCACCTTGATTGGTTGAGTTATGCCCGATAACCATTGAGTTGAAGTTACCGTTCCAACTTTTTTGGAGCCTTGGGCGTTGGAATGTTAAAAGGAAGAGTTTAGCTCTCTTCACCCTGCCGAAGTTCTTTGCTCTCGCGGTGGAGATGTTGACGCGGTTTGGGAGCTGCCGGAATAAGGAACAATTCCTGGCCCTTGGGGAGCTGATGATCAAGTACATCTATAATTGATTAAAATGTTCTGTGATCTAGTGTTAAGCTTTCTCTTTATCTTTCCTTTTCTCATTGCACTTTCTGAAAACTTTTTTGAAAACTTTTTGTTACTCTTGTCTATTCAATAGTTATAAGTAACAAGCCTTACCCGACAAACTTCGTTCTGCCTTTTTTCGTTTGTTGACGTTTTTAACTTTTTTGCTTATTCAGCCTCCTGTGATCAAAATTGGATTTTACGCAGCTTTTCCCATACAATCTGCAGATTTTCCGGAATCGGTTCCAGAGTGGCCAAAGTTGTAACTTTTTGGCGTAAGAACCTTCCATGGGCTTATACGAACCCAACGCAACAAAGAGCACCTCGATCCGACGCTCCGTATTGAACTGATTCGCGTTCGAACAAAACCGTCGAAATTTTTTATAAATATAGATAATGCCTTCGATTGAACTACGATGTAACACACAGCTGAAAGGAACTCCAAAACCCTGTTATTTCCCTAAATGAACTCATTGTAACTTGATTATTCACAAATAAACCCGAATTGAATTGAATTGAAAAGGAAGGGTTTTATAGAAAACAACAACACTACAAATAACAGAAGAGTGCTATCGACTGGTGGATCAATTCTCAAATTTAGTTCTCGGCTTATCAGTCCCAGTTGCAAGTAAAACGAAAATTTTGTTTTTTATGCCCGACGTTTCGATATATATATAATATCATTTTCAAGGGTTCTACAAACAAGAAATAATACATGATTAAATTAAAACATACATGAATTACACAAAGCGAACAAAAAAAAAAAAATCTTACAAAAAATGGTTTGTTTTTTGTCAGGTGGCTTTAGTAATACAGCAAAAACAGTCACATCCTGAGGGACAACTAGCATCAATCGGCTGTAATTAATACAAATTTAGATTAAATACTATCCAAGAAAAAAAGGTTGCAGTACAAAAAAATAAAACTAACTCTAATAGAACACTTTTGCACCGAAAAAGTTCTAAAAACACTTTCGCTGAATTCGTGTTCAACTATGGCGGAACAACGGTCAAATCTTATGCATTGGATTGGGATATCTGTTGGGTATGGACAGTGGGTACTATTTTGGGCAGCAAACCCGGGAATTTCCGGGATTTCCCGGAAAAAAATATTTCCAGTTTCCCGGAAAATTAGTAAATTTCCCGGGAATTCCCGAAATACAAGCAGAAGTATACATTTTCCTACCTTTTTGGCACCAATGTTTTGAAATTGTACAAAAAATAATAATTAATGATTTGATTTTTTTTATTTCCATCTACTGTTCATATTAATTAATCAGCTTGTCTGTAAATTTCATGTCAAGGTTTAATTCAGAAAATATTTATTTCTGAAGCATTCACCACTTGGAATATTGTTTGCTTATATGTTGGACAACAAAACTTACGCTGTTATGGAATGAATATAAACTATTTTATTTTTGACAACCTTTTTTAAGTTTTTTTTTGTAATATCATTTGAAAATAAGATATTTACATCTTCCGGCCAAGATCAACATTGAGATCTGTTTGACTTTTTTTTTACCTTGAACATGTTGGATGGAAATTGAACTGATATAATTAAATTATTAAAAAAGGTTTGTGTAAGAAGAATTTGTTTCTAAGTATTCGAGAAATCACAGATTGAAGTTATAAATTTATGAAGCACGTGAGCTACCAAGGGCGTAAGAGGGTTATATATGAAAAAAATATTGTTGCATTTCAACCACTTTTAAATGCTCAAAATTATTTTAATCTAATTGATTTATTAGGCTGAATACCATATAACAAAAGTCATATAATAAAACCATGAAAAACCATTTAAAAACAACTTCGTATCAAATTTTCAAGTTAAAAAGCGCTAGAAATTAGATAAGGTAAATTCAATGATTATTTATTTATTCACAAGTTGAATTTTTTGTTTTTTTTTATTTTAACTTTATGGTAACTGAGAAAAGTTTAAAAGCAATTTTATGGTTGTGGAGCATAGATTTTCACTGTCCAAACACTTTGATTTAAAAAAATCCTTCTCAACAAAAATACTAATAATATTTTCTTTCATTTGGGACGATTTGAAAGATTTCAAAATTAGAAAGTTTATATATTTTCTCAAAGTTGCATGATTTTTTACAAGCAGTCAAGCCATTAATTGATCCTCACACTCATTTTGACCATTAAAGTTGCTGTTCTATACAATTTCATTGCAAAAGATTGATCAGAAACAGGATTTCGTTATAATAATTAAAATTAATTTTCGTTAAATTTCAAATTCCCGGGAATTCCCGGGATTTCCCGGGAAATTTGTTGAAAATTTCCCGTTTCCCGGGAATTTTGTAACTCCGGGAAATTGGACGCTCTAGCTAGGACCCACATTGTAGGGACTAGGCACGATATAATATAAATAGCGTCGATATGGACAAACTACATTCTCCAAGTTCTCATCACAAGCCTCCTGTCATTGATCTGCGCGTCGCAGTTTAACGTATACCGAGCAAAAGCAACGCGAGCGAAAGCAATCTTCCCCGTGTATGAATATTTAAGCAGCAGAGTGAAATTTTCAACCACGCACCTAAGCCGATCAACCTTTTAACGTGATTCACTTTCTCATTGAAAATTTAAATTTATCGAATCAGCCAAGATTGAGAATTTGAGATAGCTGATTAAATTGGCTTTTCAACAGCAGGTGAACACAGCTAGCTCGAACTTTTCCTGCACAGGAAAGTTTAAATGAGAGGAAAATCTTTCGCGTTACTTCAACAATGGAAAGGATTCATTTTAACTTCCAAAAATTGAAATTATTGAGCCTGGCAAAGTACTTCTGGGGTAAAAGTTACCGCTCAGAGTTGACACGTGTTGCTGCCAGACGAACACGTTCATTGTGCTGGGAGCCATTTGGAAGCCTGTTGAACTTTTTTTTCCGCCCACATTTCGACGCTGTCGTGCTATCTTGTCGCACGTGCATTTTGGGCTGAATTGAGTTAAGAACGCCATTTTGTGCAGCTAACAATGCCTCACCTTTTCACCTTCACAAATCCCCAAAATTCGATTTCAATTCACTCCCTGAAAATTGATGAAAGTGCGACAACTGGTCAAAGGGATTTCAGGTCAAAACGCGTTTGACGCACGTACAAGTTAGACTACCGTAAACATTTTTAATTATAACTCGGGACTCCAGCAACCAACTTCAACCAAACTTCGGGACAATGCACAGAATGGTCAGCCAAACAAAACGTGTTTGTTATTGTTTACATTGCGTGCTCTAGTTTTTGTTTATTCAAGGTCAAACATTAAAACGCGTTTTTCTCGGAACGTCGAAATGGCGGGTGCGACAAGATAGCACGACAGCGTCGATTTGATAGGGGTGGGGCAAACATGTACTTCCGAATGAGTTTCCAGTAAACGCCATTCTGCCTGGCCTGGGGCTGCAGCAACTCGTACGCAACAGCAGCAGACGAGGGAAATGAATACTTATTAGTCCGGGGCCCATAAAAGGGGGAAGGAAGAAAAATGTGCAAAAGAACCTGTTGATCTACGGCCAATTCCGTTTCATGGCATGAGGGAGAGGGAAGTGTGCCTGAACCGATTCTTCTCTGCGGCCAATGCGGACATAAACGGAATGGGCTTTTTTCTTCTCGTAGGCCGGAGGCTTACTTTCTCGGAGCAGATGGCAGAAAAGTAACTCGGGGGACTTTTATGGTCATTTGCGTCATCATTTCGAGCGTTATTAGCTTGCACTATCATTTGCTGGCACGTGTGTGGAGAGTGAGCATCTGTGCGTTCTGGACAGTGGATGATTTATGAGCAAAATATGGACTTTTGAATCATCTGAGAAATGGAAATGTGAATCTTTTATATTTCCACTGTAAAATCAGTCCATACATTTTAAAAAATTGGAGCAATACCAACAAATCGTCGTTGTCGTGCTACCTTATCGCACGTGCATTTTGAGCCAAATTGAGTAAAGAACGCCACTTTGTGCAGCTCACAATGCGCCTCACCTTTTGACCTTAACAGATCCCCAGAATTCGATTAAATAAAAACCAAAAAACTCCGTGCATTGATTTCACTTTTTATATGAAAAAGGTTCAATCTTGTCGTGCTATCTTGACACACCCTGAAGATTGATGTAATGATTTCAGTCAGATCGCGTTTGATACACGTACATGCCCGAAATTCAACCAAACTTTGGAACAATGCACAGAATCGTCAACCAAATAAAACTTGTTTGTTATTGTTTAAAATGTCAAAAAATCATTTGCATTGGCTTTTTTGATGAAATATATTATTTTATACCCAATTTTGGTCGAAGAAAACAGTGCTTGAATTTCCGTTGAACCTTTATTGTAACGAAATTAGGCTTGGTCGCGGTTGGTTGACAAGAAATTGCGCTCCGCGTATTTTGGTTTCTCCTCGTTTCGAATTTTTCATCGTAACGTTTTACGGTTCGCGATTTTTAGACTTTCCGGCGGGACAGTTCCGTAAGAAGATCTTTCGGTAGTGTAATGGTTTTGAGTGGTACAAGAATTCAGACGGATTTTTGCAGGTTTTCATGTGATTTGGGTGTTGCGAAGAAGTGACACTTTGATGAGAAATCTCGGTCAACGAACGGAGTTTTTTGAAGCCATTTGTTAAATTTTGGTCAGAAATTTCTGCCGATACAGGAGGTGGCCTTCAAGAGAAAAATGGGTGGATTTTCCAAGTTTTTATTGTTGTAAAGTTGTGAAAATTGCTGAGGAAAATGTTGAAGGAGTTGAGTAGTGAGTGAAGGGGGCGGAAGTAGGCAACGTTTGCTGAGATTGGCGGCTCGATTTCTGAGCGGCTCGAGAAGTAACCGGATTCGTGACGAAATAGTGAATGTAATCGCTGCCGGTTTGACGGATGATGCTGCTTTTCGGGTGAGAAATTTCCAATTGGAAATATGGAGCAGCCGTGACTGACTGGTTACGGTGTTCGCTTTGTAAGCGAATGATCCTGGGTTCGATTCCCATCTGCTCCAAACGAGAAAGATCAGGAAATATGAATTTTTGAAACTCTAAACATGAGCGAAGTCGCTCGAACCGGGGTTCGATCCCCCGTCCTTTGGATTGGTAGAATTAGGAATACTACTACTACAAACTATATACGTGCTGGATCTTTGTCCATTTGACAAGGACTCGGAAGTGCTGAATAACGTTTGAATCCGATTGATGCAAACGTTCTTTAGGGCGGGGCTTGTCGATTCAAGCTGAAGTACCTCGCGCACGGCTAGCCTGCGTAGAAATGGGTCACCGAAGCTCGGCAGAGCTAACACCTGCCAAATGCCTATGCGAGTTATTTGCATGTATAGGATTTAAAATCTAAAATACATGGAAACAACTCAATTTGTAAGAAGCGACCGCGTGGTCCCGTTTGGTTGGTTGCACACACACACACACACAACCTTTATTGTAACGAAATTACTGTACCTGTTAAAGCATGATACAGCATACAGTTTAGCTTTGCTGAAATTCTACAGCTAAACGACTAAAATGAGCAAAAAATGCAGCTTTTTTTTGGTTCCCCCTGGGGCCAAAAAGGTCACTACAGAGAGATACATAAATAGCAGCGTCGAACACTTTTTCATATTTCTTCTAAAAAAAAGCTACTGGGCTTAAGGTTTGGAGTTCGACCCCCAAAAATACGTTCAAACACATCGTCAGTATTCCTTAACCTGGGTGGCAGGGATAGAAATGCCAAACTTGCAAAAGGGGGATTTTCGGGCATATTTATTACAACTTTCTAGGGTAAAATATATGCAATTTGGCTTTCCGAGCCAACCCAGCTGGAAGCCAGGTGCGTATTCTGAAAACGCCAAAGTGGGGAGGTGAGCTAACGCACTCGACTGTGAAAATGGCAATAAACGTGGCTGGTTGTGGTTGCGGCGATGGGGGTGGCACAATATTGTAGGATTTAAGTTGCTGGTGTTTAAAGACGTACTCAGGCGATGTCATCTTTAAGGCAATAAAATACTTTTTTCATTGCTGGTTAAGTGACTGAGACTTGCTGGCAGATGCGTTGGGGGACCGGTTGTCGTGGTTAAATGGATGATTGTTACACTGCTTCATAACTGGAGTTTTGAAGTGGATTTTATTATTTTTACTTTTCTTTGATTAGATCAAAACAATTTAAATTTAATATTGCTGGTCCATTCTGATTGATTATGATTGAAAAACTTAAATTTTCTTGATCAAATTCTAGATAATCCATAATCTAATTTATTTGTAGTTTCGTGCCAGAACAAAATATTAAACAGAACAAATGATTCAAATCCTTGTGACCAGTGACATCAAAGACATTCAATGCTAACAAGAGGTGCATTATATAAAACTGTAAACATTCTTATAGAAAGGTAGACGAAGCTGCACCACCAGTCTAGTGCTTCTAGACTAGAGGAGTTCATCTCAACAGACCAGGTTGGCCTGCTCTTGACTGTCTGCCTGTAGGGCCATCGCCAACGACAAGAACGCTCGTTTGATCTTGTGTTTGCTCATTTCGCAGTGATTATTTTCTTGTCAGCTTCGTTAGGTTACCCAGTACAGCGTGCTATATCTGTGCACGAAGATTAACTCAACTGATGAGCATTCAGCAATTTTCACACAGTCTACCGTATCATTCGTGCGAATGAGCTGCAATTAAAGGCCTATCCCATTCCAGCGCCGGAAGTTATGTTTATAGCCATAGAAAGTTTGTACCAGCCCGCCCCGCCCACCCCTTTTTGACGGTTATTATCTTGTAATTAAATCCCGACCCCATGGGAACTTACCCTTGAACGTGTGAACCAAACTGTTGCTCATGATGTGCCACAGCTGCGGGTCGCCCACTTTGGGCGAGAGGATTAGGTGCTGCTTGGAGGGCGAAACCTCGATACACCGAACCGGTCCCGGGCCCGGTACGGTCATGCAGCGGATCTGCGACGGCAGCGGCACCGGAAGCCATCCCGTGAGGGGCACCAGCAGCGGTACCGTATACCCGTCGCACCAGGCCGTCGCTGATTGAACCGTTACGCTGAGCAGCGCCTGGGGACCCTCGTGCGCTGCCACCGACTTGAGCCAGGATATCAACTGAAATTGGAGGAGAAATGGAGGAGGGACGGCGGGAAAAAGTTAATCAATTTAGTCCTTTCGGGTGCAGAGCTTCGGGTTAGGTGAGTTGTTGGGGTGTTTATATTTTGGAGTTTATTTATCTTCGGAAGAGGAGTTCCATGAAAGGGTTTTTTTTATCAACTTGAGTGATTTCAATTACTGTTTGTCCTCATGGCAAAATTCAAATTGATGATAACAAAATTTAAACAACCATTGTTATGGCTTATTCCAAAGAAAAAATGATAAGCAGACATGATTTTTTAAATCCATGTCATAAATGAGCTTAAATAGTCTTTATTCATTTAACGGTACACATCAACCATAGCTTTTGCACCCAGAATTTTGTTACAGACATTTTTGTATCTTCAAAACTACGGGAACTATCGATATATTTTTTTATTCATCCCCTAAATTACTGTCTTCATAGTTATTTACAACATAGTTTGACTATTTTTACAATCAGATTCTTGCAGAATTGGGTCCGTAAGTTTGACAATTTTGGAATAAGAAGACAACAACTTCCTTGGTTGCTGTGCACCCTTAATGATAGTCTTAAAGTTTGTACGAAATGCATAGTTATAATGCACGGAGTTTTTTCTACAGCAGTTCCATACGAAAGTCATACAAAAAAAAATACTTCGATTTGGCTCGAAATTTGGGTGGGGGTTCTTTGTCCCAAATAATCAGACCCTTTTTTTTGTTTGGCCAATTTTCGTTAATTTTAGCAAACACCACATTTATCAAAATATCATAACTTCGCGTCATTTGAACCAATTTTTGCTGTATAGGAAGCAAACGTGATTAGTAGGACTTTCAAGGAAAAATAGTTTTAAGCATCAAAAATCTAGCCTAACATTTGAAAAAGTCATATGAAAACTTCAAATGATGTTTTGCAGCGTCCAGACCAAAGAGCCTATTCCTGAGATTATCATTTATCGGATTACTTGAAAAATTTAACGTTAGTGTTGTCTTTCAATTACAAAAATTTTAATACCCTAATTGAAGTTATCGCAGTTTTATTGAAAAAAGAGTTTTTGCACGCGGTAAATCCAGGTTTTTATTTTCAAAAAATCATATGTCGGAATCCTGTAAATGATCTTCTTCCATTTTTGAGTATGTTACTTAAAATTTCCGGACACCGTCTAAACAGCATTTGATGTTTTCATATGACTTTCTCAAATGTTAGACTAGATTTTTGAAACTCCAAACTATATTCTCTTTTAGATTTTTTTTTTGCGAAAATAGTCTAAAATTATCACCCTTTGGACTTTCCTTACATGGTGCACAGATGCGTATGCCTAATTTTATGAATCTATATGACCCATGGGAGATTTATCCGTATGAATTTGTGTTTCATTTTCCAGATTAAGAGCATTTATTGGCAGAAAAGTAAATTTTGAAAAAAAAAAGGATTTTTCTTACAAATGAAGCCGAACACGAAGCTTTAAAAACAAGAAAAATGATTAAAAATACGTTTTCATCGGTTATTTTAATTTGGGGAAAAATAAAAGTATAACATTAAAAACATTGAATAATACGAACACAAATGACTAAAGCCTTTTATAGGAAATGGCTGGATTATAACAAACAATTTTTTTAAATTTATTTACTTTTTAAGTGTTAATAGAACCTCGTTTGAGCGAATTTTTATTTGTTATCATAGTTTCTTAAACATAGTTTTTTGATATAGTAGTTTAACTCAAAATAAATAAGATAAAAAATTAGTCCCTTTTCAAATGTTGGTCTTGATTTAAAAAAATGCATGGTCATAACCGAAAAACCCTAATTTTCCTGTTTCATTCAATGGTTGTATCTCATAAACTTTTCTGAATTATTAAAAAAAATATGTTCAGACTTGAACAACCATGAATATTGCATCAATATTGGAAAAATAGTTATGATTTTTTTTTCGAAATCATGGATAGGATTTATGTTGTAAACTGTGCACTTTATCCAAATTTCTGTTAGCTAATGTTTTAATTCAAATATGATTTTGCATTGTACAATGATGTGTTTTTAACCTTTATGCAATCTGTGCCAAAAATTATGATAATATTTTTAAATTGGCATTACCGCCAAATATGTTGTGCCCTAGGTTGGTCACTACTCAAAAGTAGTCTTGACTGATCCTGTAAAACATATAAAAAATAAAATTGTGTTTTTGATTTTTGTTAAAAAGCTAAATAAAGAAAATGGGAGAGCTAGAGTGTTTTTTCCGAATTGTCCTTTAATATTTCCGATGACTTGATGTTCTGATTCATTAGAAAATCCATTCTCAAGATTCAGATTGAAGAATATTTAGATGCCATTTTTATATGGCCGACTGTTCATTTTTTGCAAGGAAACTTGTATGAATCGAAACTTTTCAAAGTTTGAGACAAATAAAAAATACAATAAAAAAATTAGAAAAAAGGGAATCTTTCCGAGGAGAATGTGTAAAGATTTCAGCAATAACCCACAAGTGGTTGAAGCAACAAACGTTCCGAATAATTAAACCAAACAAGATGATTACCCGAAATTGGCCACTCCCCAGGATCCCTTACCTGCGCCCCCAGCTGCATCGGGTCCCGCGTGAGCACGTCGCTCGACTTCCGGATGGTGTAGTACACGAGTTCGATGTCCCGGTCCAGAATGTAGCACCGCACGTGCTCAATTAAGCACCTGAGGTAGCTTATTGACACCGTTTGCACCTGTTGACAGAACCGGGCAGGGGAGACAAAATTTAAAGTTAACCAACAGATGTGGTGGTGGCCATTTCGAAGATGGTTTTGGAAAATGAAAATTGTTTCGTAGAAGCAGAAGGAGCAGGAGTTAATTAAAAGGAGAACATGCTTACGGCCGCCAGTAGAAAGTCGAAATTGCACACCGCAATCTCTTTGAGCTTTTTTGTGTCGTCGGATTTAATTAAATGATGCCAGGACTCCTCCACGTGGCGTATGCTGTAGGAAATGTCCGGCCCCAGTGTGATGATCTGCGTCACGTTGTCGTCCTGCTGGGTCTGGATGCCTGTGGAAAAAAAACGGACGGTAAAAAATCGGGTAAGAAAATAATGCCAATTAAGCTCGGAAACGCGCCGCAAATTGATGCAATATTATTTATGTCCGTCGTCCTCTTCCTGGCACAAGGCCCCGATGGCCAACAGAGCTTGAATTACGCCATTAAACATGAATGGTTGATGGGAGGGTTGTGGGGCGCTATTCAGTGTGTACAGGGGGCTTTAAGGGAAAATCACAACCCCTCCAAAGTGAGGTGGCGTCAAATTCGCCCAAACTCTACTCAGTGAAAGCGCGCTCGGTTTACAATGGTCATATTTTCTCTTCCAAAGATTATAATAATGGGAAAGCACAACATTCAACAAAGTGATTGATTTTTTATTGCTCTCGTGAAAAGTTGACGCGCAATGGCGTGCCAACCCCCTGCTAAGCAGCGCAAGGAACAGAGGAGCGTGGCATTTCTATGTGACGCGAGTTAACTGAAGCGAAAAAAGTGAGCGCGTCAGAAAGGTATGTATGCTAGTCATAACAATGGTAGTTCTTCGTTTTCCTCTTTTTTCATTCAGACAATAAACCAATTGTTCAGCGAGTGAAAACTTTTTCGCTTCACTTTGCGTACACTTTTTTTGTTATTCTCTCACTCTATGACATTCTATGTGTTCATCACTATGCTTTGTAAAGGAAGTTTGGGTCATTTTGAAAGTGGTTTTGCCACAATTTCCAGTATTTTTTGAATATTTATTTTAGAGAAGTGTCTTGCTCCTTAAACAGCACAGCGCATCTGAGAGGGGGAAACCTTCAGAATGAGAGTTTAAAAGATATAGTGAACGAAATGAGAGATAAAAACAAAACAAATTCTTCGCTCTACAGCATTGGTTTGGCGTTCTAGATTGCGAGATTCCTACTCGAAACTAAGTGTCCGAAGGCTTGATTGTTAAGGCAATTGCAAACCTTTTTTTACACCTAAGCTTCAATCCACCCCGGGATTCGAACTGACGACCTTTGAATTGTGAGTCCAACTGCTTACCAGCGACTCCACCGAGACAGGACCCAGGGAGACGACTCCTACACCTGGATTGAGCTAACGACATAACCTCTAGGTTAGACCGGGCCAACATTTACTTCCCCGTTCGACGGAAGGCGTGATCAGGCAAAACTGGTCTCGAAAAATGCCACCGAGACCGTCTGGGATCGAACCCAGGCAGACTGGGTGAAAGGCAACCACGATTACCTTAAAAAGTTGAAAAATGAGTGCTAAATAGGTGATACTAAGAAAAATATTTTATCACAGACTTGAACCTTTGAGAAGCTACAGCATACCAACTAGTCCTATAAACTGAGTCTAATGAGGAAAACTATAAGAATTTTTCTATTTTGCATGCATGTTATTTTGTATGACCAGCTTGCAAAATTGTATGGAGCCGTGTATGAACACCAATGATACCAAATGGCTTCTTTTGACCTGGGGAATGAATGAAAAGTAAAAAATATATAAAGATAGGTCGATTTGTAAAACTGAAGTCGAAATAATTTCAATTTTTTTTTTAAAGAAATCGTTTTAAAAAAGTTTTAATTAGAACTAACTGAAAGGCGTTTTTTATTTATAAAGCATGGATGTATAATTCAATAGTATAATTCGATGTTGACAAATGAGCCATTTATCGATTATTATCATGTTAATAAAAAGTGCTACTAAAATTTCTAAACCCGCAATTCACAAATGAGAACTTTTTATTTCATAAAATGTTTGATATAATGTTTCCATTAAATTTTGTACAATGATATAAATTTAAAAAATGCAGAATTTTAAAAATTGTTTGCAGTTGATTTCACTTCTATTTCAATTAAAACTAGCTACTCTTCTTTTCAGCGCCGTACCTAGGAGTTGGCACAGTTGGCGACCGCCAAGGGCGCCAGCCCTTGGGGGGCGCCGAAATCGATTATTATACAAAATGTTCATGTCAGTTATAACATCCACATTAAGTATTTGAAACAGAAAGGGCTCAAAATTATAAAGTAAAAATATAAATAACTAGATAATTTGGTTTAAAATATAAAAAAATGATTTCGGGGCGCCAAAATCATGAATATTGTATGAATATTTTTACCGAAGTGTTTTTGAAAATTCATACTTAATGCTAAATTTATTTTTTTCATCAAAAAAGGGGCGCTCAAGTGTCAGAAAGTTCATGGAAGAGACACATACCTTTTGAAATGTTTTCAGCACGATTTCCTTTTTTATAAGCATCTTCGTGCATTGCAATTTGCCTACGCTTTTTCAAAATATTAGAATTTTTAAAATAGGAAAACTGCTGTAAATTTTCACCAGTAAGACCAACATTATTTTTTCATGCAGCAGTTTTTTCAGAGCACACAAGCTGTTCTGAACATCACTTTTTCAGTTTTAGCTTAATCGGTGTTGTTTATTTTTTTTAAATCGTCTAAAAAGCTTTGGTAATGAGAAACTATTCAAACTTTTTTTCTGATAAAAAAAAAAAACAAAAATATTTATCAAGGTTTGAAAACATTCATAAAGCTTTGTGCAAAATTATTTTGCCCAAAATATAAAATTTAATGTTACGAATTAAAAATAAAAACATAACAATACCGATGAAAAATATCCATGCAAAACATAACTTAAAAATCAAACTTAGAAAAATATTCTAAAATTTATAAAAATGTCTTATCTTCATATTGTTTACTAAATATTATCATTAAAATAAGTTTCATTATAAATAAGGCTGGATTTTGAAGGATCTTTAATTGATTTTGATGAAATTTGATTCTGTCGCTTGTAAAATTATACTACGATGCCGGTGTGATCTTTTGTACTAAAGCTTGCTGGGATTCCTACCTAGATAGAACAAGAGAGCACATGGGCATCGACTCAATCATTTTTTAATTTTAATAAGGATTATTTTTTAAGTCAAATCAGCTAAATATTTCACGAATCCGGGAAAGTTCTTTGCTTATACAATCAAATTAATACTAGATCAGATCAAATTATGCAGGCTTAGAAAATATGAAATTTGCTAACAAGTTATAGCAAAATTTATTATGATTGAGCATTCAATTCTGTGCATTTATTTGAAAAATAAATTTAAAAAAAGCAAAACCCTGAAAATATTCAGCCAACTTAATTCCTACAATAACTTTTCAATTCAACCTATCTCATATTATTTGAAAACAAAAAAAACATAAAATAATAAATCTGTAAATTTTGCGATCAAAAACATCGTTCAAACTTTTTTTTCGCGTGCAAAAAAAAATCACCAGAAATTCCGCGAAGGCCAGAAGTTGAGTGAGTTAGCGAAAAACTGATCAAAAATAATCATAATCATCGCTTTTTCAAAAAAAAAACTTTTTTCTATAACTCTTAAAGAATACATGAAAACCTCTATGTTTGTATACACCAACATTTTTGTTTTTGTCTGCTCTACAACTTTTTAGACCATTTATATACTCTAAAAAGTATCCCTGCCATGTTACAAAAAATACACAATTTTAAAATGAAAATGTTTGTTTTAACGGAAAAAGACCTCTCTGGATTATTACAGATTAAAAAAGTTTCCATAAAATGAAATTCTCACTTTTTTAACAGTTGTGTTACGGAAAATGGCAGCCTATTCAAAACTATTTTAAAACTTTTTTATTGAGTCACTTAAAACCAAATGTTTATCTGTTCACGGTATTTAGCTACAAATCAGTGAAAAACATGTTTTAGTAAAAATCCAGAAAATGCATGAGGTCGTACCGCCCCACCGTCACGAGATATCAAAAATAGCTTTTGGATTCGTGATATGGGACCAAAATTACCCTTTAAAGCAAAGTTTCACGGAAATCGAAGAGGGGTCGGGGCAGCTGATCTGTGAGTTTTCGGAAAATGGCCAATCCGGATTTTTTTTAAAAGGGCCTATAAACGAAATCGACAGTTTTTTAGTTTTTTTGTTTTTTTAGACCGCCTTGAGTCAGGGGTACCCTAAAACTGGGTGACTTTGATAGCCCGAATCATGATTTCGAATCGGAAAAATGAATTCGGAAATTTTCGGATTCTTTTGACAGGTAAAATAAATTTGTAAATAATAAATATAATGTGTATTTAAAATATTATTCAAAAAAATATTTAAATTTACAGGTATTTTCAGTAGAACAAATTTAATATAAAATGTGAAAACTTTTGATTCGTGTTTCGTATCAGTTTAAAATGCAACATGAATCGATAACAAAACTAGTTTGAACAAATCTCAGGAAAAATTGTGACTTTTCAACAATTCTACCAAAAACTTAAATGTGTTTTGTTGAGAATCTTATAAATTAGTTAACTAAATATTAACATTGATATTTTTTCTTAAAAACTATATTCTCAATCTTGGCGATGGTAAATTTGACGTAGAAATAAAATTTGAACACCTTATATTTAATTTTAACAAGAAAAACTATAACTACCAAAGTCACCCCAGAATTCAAATTACGCAACTATTTTTAAAGCACCATTGAAATTTTTTCTCAAAGATAGTGCATGGACCTTGTGTGGCATCCCCAGTACATGTTTTAAGATAAAAATAATCTTGAGAAAAACATGAATAGTTGGAAAATATTCCAAAAATAAATTGAAATCCTATCAATGTCATCCCGGTTAAGGACATTTCCAAAATTTTCTATAGTATCTTTTGAAATTGCGATTATTTAGAAAATTGATAGGTTGCTTCAATAAAAAAGAATGAGATTTAAGGTCTACGAAATTAGGTACTTTTTTGAATTATATTCTTCACTCTCCCCTAGACGAAGAGTTGCCCAGTGAAATGTATGGATCTGCGAGAGGAAAAATGACTCTTTCCCCATTGAAGCGACCTGATTCTTTGCTGTGAACTTTTTTTTTGCGTTCAATGTTTTGTCATGCCCGCATACCATAAAATGCAACACAATCCGAGAAGACTTTGGCACACCATTGTGTGAGTGTGTGAGTGAGTGTGAGTGCATTTTGAGAGTCGAACGCAAGCTGACTGACAACAGAAAAAGTCGACTCTTTTCTTCTGCTTTTTCTTCTTGCAATAGGTTATAACTGATCCTCGCTGGGGAAGCGGAACCGGTCGTCTTTCCTCGAGGGAACATTGAGAGCGTTGATGCCGGTTGAGATGGGGGGGCTGGCATTCAGGATGACTGAATGGACTGTACTTTTTTCCTCCTGCTGGCAGTGCTAATTTTTCTTACAATGCAAGTTTTTGTTTCAAACTAGCGCATTCTTGAGAACCGGTCTTTGTTTTTACCGGCGCTGAATTGTATCAAGTTCAAACTTCTTGCGAGGTGGAAACGTATGTAGGTGCGGGATTGTTGGAAATAATGACAAGTTTAGAAACAAAGGAATATTATAAGGAAACGTTGTTTCATTGTGGTGTGTATTGCATAACACTTTGCAGAATGATCGATATACGAGCCCACAATTGTTGTTAAGACGTATATTTTTACATAATAAGTGAATTTTTCAGGTTATTTAAGTTTGTTGATGAAATTTGACGAAACTGATTTTACATTTTCAAAACGTTGATTAATTATTCAAATATGTATTTTAAACCTTTCAAAATATTAGACCGGATTAAAATAAAAATTCAAAAAACTTCAAAACCTTAATGAAAATTTATGTGCAATCAGCTGAAATCAATTTAAAAAGCATTCCCCTGCATTTAAAATCAATTTAGAATGTTTGAGTTGATTTAAAAATCTCTTTAATTATGAAAATTCTCGATGTTTATTATCGAAAAAGTTTTTTTTTCGCTTAAATTTTTGTTTTCGTCAAATCTTACTTTTTTTTGAAAACTAATGATTGAAAAACAACTGAACTAGTGTAAAAGGCATTTTAAAACACTTTTTGTATTCAAATGTTGAGACTATGGCTTGTATATTCAATTATTATTTTATTGTTGTTAAGAAAGAATCGATTCAAAGGCATTTTCCGTCTACAGAATCCCTAATATTTTTTCTTGAACGATTCCTTCCCTCTATTTCTTATGGACAACATAGTTAAAAAATCTGAGTTTTTCAATGTACTTTTTTCTCAAAATTTAAAATATCTGACTTTTGAGGAAATTAATCTGCTGAAATCCCAATCGTTGTCAAAAATCTGCTTCAAACAATCACTCAAAAAAAACACCCTTTAAAATTCTTGATAGATATTTGGAATGCCTAATGTAATTTAATGTTGCACCACAAAGAAATATGTCAGACTGTGTAATAAATATTTCATCCAATAAAATAACACGAAAGCTAAACTCTGGAATATCTGCTTATGTATTGTTTGTATGTCTAAAGAACATTCGAAACAAAATTCCTTAGTCCTGACAACCAGAAAACAACTACCTCCGGTAGTAAAATTTCAAACCATCATGAAAACCCAACACTCTTGATTAAAAAGAAAACCCAAGTGACAATCACAAAGAAAAGACATGAACAAAAAAAAGTTTCTCGATATCACACGAGCAATGCGACCGGGAAGGTTGGCTCGAGAAAAATAACTTCAAAAGAGAGATAGCACAAAACAATAGCTTGGGGGGTTGATCCCGTTTTTCAATTTTACTGTTGTATACCGTCGCCAACCCCCCTCTCCCACCCTGGTCCTTCCGAGATCCTTGAACTTTTTTTTTCTTCCACGGAAGGTTGACTTTTCCGACATTTCCTTTCCGCATTGTTGCCTGTGTCCCTGATTTGGTACCAAGAATGTACGGTGTGTAGTTTGGTTCTGGAGGGGAAATGTATCCTTTTTTGCGATTGTGATTTCCACATCTCACTCCCACAACGTTGATCCAGACGTTATCTTCGCTGACAGTATCGCTGGAATCTGGGGAATGTTTTTCTACGTGTTTCGAAACAAATAAACTTGTTTGCTAAATATTTGCGTCCGCTGAGTTATTTCGAGGAAATTCGTTTGGAAACGAAAAAACAGATGAATTCCCGCAAAGTTTGCCAATTTGATTAAAAACCTACACAAAAAGTTAGGCTGCTTAAATCACAAATAGATTATCGTCAAAACGTTTGTAAATGGCCTCCCCCTTCCCCTTACAAATCCTTTGAAATCCCTTTCGGATGACGCCGATGAACCCCTTAAAAGTATCCTTTTTAACGATCCCACAAAAACCTCACTTTTTGTGGCAGCACCCAGACAGGCTTAGTCGATTAATCAGCGATTGCGAGCCGGGGGATGCCAAAATTAAGGACTAACTTTATTACATTTTACCACCGTTCGTGCGAAATCCCTGGGCCTGGTGGTGCCCGTTGGAAACGGAAGGATCTGTTAACTTTTGGCGGCCAGTTTGATCCAGGATAAGGTAATTGTAGACAATCAGAAACAACGTTTAGTGTTTTTTTTGTTGCATATCAACTGGTTTATATTTGGAATAAAACTAGGCGCACATTCCGTGATGTTTCTTAAAACAGAAGAAATCAATGTTTTAATTGTGATTAATCGTCAATCTTTAACCTGACTAAACTTATTTCTTTATGTTAACACCTACTCAACCGCAGTCAGTAGTCTGGTTTCGCTGAAAGCGGAATGCTCATTGAGTTTGAAAAAAGTAAATTGGAGAATCTGGCGAGGTTTGTTATGGCTGGAATTATTCAGAATTAATTTCACGGTTCACCGGAGGAGAAGGTGCGATGAATAATGCTTTGCGTTTAAATCTTGAGATAACTTTTTAATTGCAAAATTTCACTGTGCGACATTCCGTGGAATGTTATTTCTAAGATTTGTTGCACTTAAAAAAAACTTTAAGTGAGTTGTGAACTTCAATGAATCATCCCTGCGGTAAAATTTACGCAGTAGGCCTGGCCACTTCAGCGTTTGTAATGTTTCAATGCATTCTAATGTAATGGCGCACTACAAATGATAATAACTGACATAGAGAACAAGATTGGCTGCGCTAGAATTTGATTAGTTTAAAAAAAATTGTAATCGATTGGATCTGAAAAGGCGAAATATTTTTTGTGATTTTCAATTTTTTTACAGTCGTTTTAAGCAAACCTACGATTACTTGTAAATCTTTTTCTAAAACGTGTCCCTGATCACGAATTTGAGGTCTCATTTTTAAACATTCGAAAAAAGCTGGGTATTCAATAATAGTGTCCTTAAGGTGAAATGCCTTCAAATCCGATTTGGGCTTCTTCTTATTTTGGTTCTTCTTCATAGTAATCATTGAAATCATTAATCATTATCAGTATGCTTGTGTTGGTAAGACTATCACAAACACCAACACACACACATCATGTTAGTGTTTGTGTGCTTATGAAATGTTTATCAAACACAAATCTCTTTGTTTTGTTTGATGGAAAAAGTAAACATTAACAAAAATAATAATTCACATGGCAGTGCAAAAATGAATCATAAAAACAAAACATTTTTTTAATACCTGGTAATCAGTGGCGCCTATTTCTGAACCCCCCGTCTCCCCACCTAGTCAGAACTAGGTGCCACCGAGGGGGGGGGGGTCAAATGGGGGGCAGCCTATCGCACCAAGGGAAAATGTCCAAATTTAGGGGGGAGGGGCAAAAGGTCCAATGCCCCCCATAGTCGGGTCTAACATTTGAACGAAATCATGTCATATTCTTAAGAAGAGGTACCTAATTCACGGTCCGCGGGCCCAACTTTCGCCAAGCGATGTCATCCGGCCCGCAATAGCTCTTGAAAAATCTTCTGAGAGATTTAAGCTTAGTTTTAGGACCCATTTGTGAAAAAACGTACTTTCCATAAAAAAAATACAAAAAATTGTAAACATTTACCACTTTTCGTTACTCAACTATGAAAATAGTGGGGTCATTAAAATAGAAATGTATGTACTTTTTGCGTGTGCAACAACCAAGAAGGATATTTTTACATATAGTTTCAATTTAAAATGTTGTGCTTTTTAAAACGTTGTTACAAGGTTTTTTACAGTGTTCAAAGAAAAAAAAATCAATTCCCGTAATCGTGAATTGTGTTACAAAATTACCCCTTAAAAAAACTTTCGCGAAAATCGAAGAGGGGTCGGCGCAACTGCTGTGTGAGTTGGCGCAGAATTACCTTATTTTAATAATTTTCTTTCTGTGCCATCCATAAGAATGAGTGACATTAAATTAAAATGTCAAGCTGTCAAGCGCTTCACGTTTTACCTGATCAGCGCCTCAGCTCTTTTTATCATACATATCAAAGGTTTTTTTTTGTCGCAGCTCGCTCTCCTGCAGTTTCCAGTCAGCACCATTAACGAACCTTTTAAAGAACGGAAATATGAGAACTTAAAATTTAATCATAGGTGTTCGCGTTTCTGTACATTTTAATCAGTTAACAGTTGTTGAAAAATGCAATTTCAACACTGAAGGATGATTTCTGTTAAAATTTATTTAGAATCAGGGTAATTGTCTACCAACTCACACGAAATCGGGAAAAGTTGCCCCGACCCCTCTTCGATTTGCGTGAAACTTCGTCCAAAGGGGTAACTTTTGTCCCTGATCACGAATCCGACTTCAAAACTTTTTTTCGTAAAATCGCGATAACTCGTGATGTTTATAAGCAAACCCCTTATGTCTATATATCAACATTTTTAATTGTCTGCTCTACAACTTTGTAGAACATTGTTTCACTCTAAAAAATAACCCTGCAAAGTTAAAAAAAAACACGAAATTTTAAAATGAAAAATTTTGTTCTAAATGAAAAAATGACCCTTCTGAGTCAATGTAGATTCGAAAAGTACATTAAATTTCCCATAAAATGACATGTTCCAAAAATTTTTACAGTCGAGTAACGGAAAGTGGGAGAATTTTTAAAACTTTTTTAGTGTTTTTTTCGATGAAAATTACGTTTTTTCGGAATTCTGAGTACGCCATCAAATCGGGCGTCTAATTTTACATAAAAGTCCCTTTGACACCAAATTTCTATCTCATCACCGTTTCAAGCTGCAAATTATTGAAAAACACCTCTTTTTTCGCATGTTCAAAAATGGAAGGGGTCGTACCGCCCCTCCGTCACGAGACATCAAAAAACGGACCTCGGATTCGTGATCAGGGACAAAAGTTACCCCTTAGGACAAAGTTTCACGCAAATCGAAGAGGGGTCGGGGCAACTGCTGTGTGAGTTTGCGGAGAAATACCCATCAATAGAAAGGAAATGAAATACTTTCTACATAATAGTTTCATTGCAAAATTGTTAGAAACTCTTTGTTTCAAATCACCAGAAAATTTGCCGAATTTAATATTTTAAAAGATGTCATCAAAAAAGGAAGGTAACAAGCCCCTTAAGGTATCCTTGAGTCACCTGATTACTAACGAGACCTGCCTCACGGTGTATTTTTTAGAACAAACTAATGATAAAAAATTCGGTATGTCTGATATTTGGCACCATGAAAGAAGGGCTCTTCCCCGTCATTTTGCGGTATATACCGAAATATTTCATCGGGGGGTCTAGTGCAACTTTTTTTTTTGAAGATTTTTTTTCGATTTTATGGGATATTTGTTCAAAAAAGTCACAGAAAATCGGTGCATTCGTGTTGATATCATTCAAACTTCTTATGAATATGCCTCGGGGATTCTAACCAACTATATTTGACCAATATTTGACCTCCAATAAAAAAAAATCGAACCAAATTTACCAGATTTCTAGCTTTCTTTGAAATAACCCCAACATCCAAGCTGGAAACCCCGATACGACCGAAAGTAAATCTTTTCTTTGTACAATTTGTCATGAAATAACAGTAACACATTTCTCAGATAGAGATTTGAGCATTAAACAATGCAAAACATAGATTATTTATTTAATAAGCTGTTTATTACCCAATAGGTTCCGAAAATTATTTTTTCAATCCTCTGCCACATAACACCATTACATTTTAAAACATTTTAGAATCAATCACATTGTAGAAAATAGTTTTCTGAACAAGTTCCATAAAAAGGTATCACTTTTGGTTCAATATAAGCAGAGATATGCCCAATTTCCTGAAATAAATAGTGCCTTTCTCCAAAATTTTCTTAATTTAATTGCCTTTAACATGATGGGCACTGCCTACTAAGATATTTTTTATGATGATTATATGTTATTAAAACGTAAAAAATATAACAAGTTTTGACGAAATTAATGAAATTATTCTATAGCATTCATTACAAAACTCAGTAGGCAGTGCTAATCGTGTGAAAGGTAATTAAATTAAGAAATTTTGGAGAAAGGCACTATTTATTTCAGGAAATTGGGCATATCTCTGCTTATATTGAACCAAAAGTGATACCTTTTTATGGAACTTGTTCAGAAAACTGTTTTCTACAATGTGATTGATTCTAAAATGTTTTGAAATGTAATGGTGTTATGTGGCAGAGGATTGAAAAAATAATTTTCGGAACCTATTGGGTAATAAACAGCTTATTAAATAAATAATCTATGTTTTGCATTGTTTAATGCTCAAATCTCTATCCGGGAAATGTGTTACTGTTATTTCATGACAAATTGTACAAAGAAAAGATTTGCTTTCGGTCGTATCGGGGTTTTCAGCTTGGATGTTGGGGTTATTTCAAAGAAAGCTAGAAATCTGGTAAATTTGGTTCGATTTTTTTTTATTGGAGGTCAAATATTGGTCAAATATAGTTGGTTAGAATCCCCGAGGCATATTCATAAGAAGTTTGAATGATATCAACACGAATGCACCGATTTTCTGTGACTTTTTTGAACAAATATCCCATAAAATCGAAAAAAAATCTTCAAAAAAAAAAAGTTGCACTAGACCCCCCGACGAAATATTTCGGTATATACCGCAAAATGACGGGGAAGAGCCCTTCTTTCATGGTGCCAAATATCAGACATACCGAATTTTTTATCATTGAGGTCTCGAAAAAATACACCGTGGCCTAAGCGCCCAGCAAAGTTAATTGATTGTAATGGGAATTTTCGCGTCAACAAAAAAAGTTAAAGGGGGAAGGCAAATTTGCACGGAACACCAACAACCAAAGAAAAAGGGACGAAAAAGAACATCTCGATGTTTAAAAAGGGGGTTGTTGAGGAGCTGCTTTGTGCTGTGTAAATATATTAAGGTTTGAAAGGTTTTTTTTAACGAAATAAATTTTCTGAAGATAAAAAAATAGGAAATTTTGATATGATTTTTTTTTTGCTTTTCGAAATAAGTTTTTTCCACACTAAAAGTTGATAAAGTGCTTAATGTGTCACTTGCTACATCACGCAAATTTCAAGGGACACTTTAACTTAATTTCTCGCAAACGCTTCCTTTAAATTATACAATTCCCACGAGGAACCCGGTACGTTCTTCCTTCGTGTGTTTTTATGTTGTACCTTATATGTCTGCACATTTGAACAAAATGAGCTTTTCAAGACTTCTGAATGTTCACCGTATTAAAACATTTCCGAGCTCTCCCCCCTTGAAGACTTGCAACACACACCCACAAACACAGTTACTTCACACTGTGCCCAAATAACAGCTGGCGCTTTTCGTATTTCTTGGCTGGGTGTGCTCTGGAGCTTTCACTTGAGCAAGAACCAAGCACTAAAATGAGCATAAATCCTTATGTTTGCCCTTTTGTTGCTGACGCGCGCGAGAAGGAAAAAGAGGCACGCGGACTTTTTGGCACAAGTGTGAAGTAGAGTTGGGGGTTTGGCACCTTTCGTTTGTATGTTATGTTTTTTATGAGGAAAATAGTGGAAATAATTAACAGTGTTGCTTTTTTTTTTTTTTTTTTCGTTGCTTATTCCAGAAAAATAAAAATACTAAAGATTCCTTAACTATTCAAAAGGGCGTAACCATGGGTAAAGCCATGCAAGGTTTCGCTATATTGAAAGATTGAAAGTATTTGCGGGATATTTCTGTATCTCAATAAAAAAACAAAAAACAAACTTATAGAAAATTTGTCAGGTTTTCTGAAAAAAATACACTGATAGAAAATCACACGCCATTTCTATGAGATTCCTTGGTTTTTTATTACAAAAGTTTGTTTACTTCATTTTTTTTTTGGAGGTAGCCAAACATGTTGAAAAAAGCCTCACGAAAAAAAATGTATGGGTGGTATGTCAGGACAATAATCATGTACGTGTTTTTTAAAAGTGCCCTAAACGACAAAATAAAAAAAAATGAATTTTCAGACAATTTTACGTTAAATTCTTATTTATCAATTCCCCTGTATTATTTTAAATCAAATCGGAGTTTTAAGGGATCAAATGAATCATAAGCTAAATTTAAAAAAAATGAAGACTTTGTTATCATCTATGAAGCATTTCACATTTCATAATCCTTTTTGCATCAACATTTTGAAAAATCAGTTTTAAAAATTTAAGTGAATGTTTTGACTTAACATCCAACCATTTTTTTACTTGTATTTTTTTTTTAATTCTGTTACAAATTTAATTAATGTGCAGCAGTGAAATTGTCAAAATATTGTAAAAATTTTAGTAAACACACTATATAAAAACAAATTTCTTAGTCATATTTTCCCCACTTTTCAAACGAGTTTTTTAGTACAATTCATAGTAACCACGCATTATTTAATTAAAAGTATGTTTTTTCCATATCAATTTCTGATACTTTTTAAGGAACTGAGGATTAACTGGGTCTTTCTCTGCCATCCTACGCAATATCAGGAAAACCTCAAATCCAATTTAGAATAACACGTTTCACACGCACACTTTTACACACACACATACACTCCCGAGATGAAGTAATTACAGCTCTGTGGAAACTTTTGCCCAATTTTCCTCGGGACGAATTTGTCCCCATTTATTGCTCATTACTATTTCAGTTTGCCAGCCAGCCAACATCCAAAAAGGTCCGCCCAAATAGTTCGTCTGCAACATTGCATCACTAATAAATGTACTAGTTTACTAGTGGCAAGGGGCTACTACAAACTACTACTACTACCATTAACCATCGTACGACTACGAGTGTACTTACTGGACTTTCTGCTGTGCTGTTCGCTCGAGATCTCGTCGCTTTCATCGCTGTCCGGTGGGAAAAACAAATTCACAATTTCCGAATGGACGGCCCGGGAAATTTCCGGTGTCATGTAGCGCACTTTGGTGATGTCCGAGCAGAGCCCGTGCCGCCACACGATCAGCAGCTTTCCGGACATTAGCTTTTCCCGCAGCAGCGGCCCTGCAAAGCAACCACGAGAAATATATACAGCAATTCCCCACGAAAACAGCATGATTCGAAAAAAAAGTTCTCCGATCGGGCTCAAAATTTTTCCGAAATAATTAGACCCGTATTTTTTTTGTTTGGCCATTAGGGTGACCTACGCCGTGTTAGGGTGGTCCGAAAAATGGCAATTTTCATCGATTTTCGCAAAAACTACTTTTTTTCAAAAAATCATATCTCCGCGCCATTTCATCCGATTTTAGCTGTTTTAGACGCAAAAGAAAAGTGATTAGTTTGGCTATTTGGGAAAAATAGTAAGAAGTTTCAAAAATCTAGCTTAACATTTGAAAAGGTCATATGAAAACTTAAAAAGCTGTTTTGAAGGTCTCGGGACCAAAGAGCCTATGTCTGAAAATATTTTTATCGGATTCCTCGGAAAATTTCACATAACATATTAAAAAATGGTGAAGTTATGTTTTCGATACTCTGAGATACGATTTTTTGAAAATAAAAACTGTGTTTTTCGACGCGCCACGCGCAAAAATTGGAAAATGACGAAAACGGGGAAAAATCGACTTTTTTTCACTAAAACTGCGATAACTTTAAAATTTCAGCGATGACCTATAGATGTTATGGTACCAAAAGTTGCGTCTTTTAATTACGAAAAATTTAGTACCCTAACATGTATAGGTCATCGCTGAAATTTTAAGGTTATCGCAGTTTTAGTGAAAAAAGTCGATTTTTTCCCGTTTTCGTCATTTTCCAATTTTTGCGCGTGGCGCGTCGAAAAACACAGTTTTTATTTTCAAAAAATCGTATCTCAGAGTATCGAAAACATAACTTCACCATTTTTTAATATGTTATGTGAAATTTTCCGAGGAATCCGATAAAAATATTTTCAGACATAGGCTCTTTGGTCCCGAGACCTTCAAAACAGCTTTTTAAGTTTTCATATGACCTTTTCAAATGTTAAGCTAGATTTTTGAAACTTCTTACTATTTTTCCCAAATAGCCAAACTAATCACTTTTCTTTTGCGTCTAAAACAGCTAAAATCGGATGAAATGGCGCGGAGATATGATTTTTTGAAAAAAGTAGTTTTTGCGAAAATCGATGAAAATTGCCATTTTTCGGACCACCCTAACACGGCGTAGGTCACCCTAATGGCCAAACAAAAAAAATACGGGTCTAATTATTTCGGCCAAGGATCCCCCAGAAAAATTTTGAGCCCGATCGGAGAACTTTTTTTTCGAATCATGCTGTTTTCGTGGGGAATTGCTGTATATATGTATGAATTAAAGTTTTACTGCAAGTGACGATTCACACTGGGTGTGATGGGGGAGGAGGAGGGGGAACATTTTCCGGAGAAGGGAAAAGTTGATTAGAGCTCGGTGCGTTTTAAAGGGGAAGGTACTAGGCGGGTTTTTGGTTAATATTCAAAATGATAACTTTAATGTTTACATAGAATATAAAAAATGTTTATTGATTTTATGTCATTAATAAAAAAAAAAAAATTCAATCTCCTATCAAAATGTTTGAATCATTCGAAAAATTTCAATCTTTTTGGGTACCTCCCTAGACCCCACTAAAACTAATTGAATTACACCCGCACTTACTCATCACGTTCCGGGCGGTGAGGAAGGTGGAAAAGTTGAAGCCACCGTTCCGCGAATCGATGAACGCCTCCGAGTCCTGGGTGGGCATCAGCAGCTCGAGAAACTCCGTCTCCGTCAGCCCGTACTCGGAGCAGGTGATGTAGATGGCCAGCCGGCTGAAGCCCTTGACCCCGAAGCGGTGCTCCATCACGTCGAAGATGCCGTTCACGTACTCCTCAAACGACTCGGACTCGTTCACCTTTCGAACGAGGGTTTCGTTCTGCTCCAGGGCCAGGTCGTAGAAGTAGTCCGAGTATTTGAAGCGTTCCTTCTGGATGGGCGTCAGTTTGAGTGATTCGATGGGGACGGTGGTGGACACGACGAGAAACACGTTCCACGGCAGGCTGATGGGCAGCCAGGACAGGGCGGCCACGATGTCGCAGTCCAGGGGGTTCAGCTTGTGCAGGTCGTCGATGAACAGGAACAGTATCTCGTTGTGCAAGTCCTCGCAGTGTTTCAACAGATTCTGGAACCAATTATTGATGTACAGCGGATCAAAGGACGCATCCTTTGGGAGGTAGCCCTCCGGGATGTTGAGGATAATTGCCAGCTGTTGACAGATGACCCGCAACAGTTCCAGATTGTAGGCTGAGCGGGGTGTGGCCGCCGCGTATCGGATCAAACGGTGCACCTTCACGTGCTCGAACCAGTCGCTGACCTGGCTGTAGATGTGTGACAACAGTGTGCTTTTGCCGCTGCCGTGGCCACCGTGCAGGAAGTACGGCGGATGCCGGCTACCGCCTCTGAAGTTCTGCTGCACATTTTGCCGTATCCGGTCCGGGATTTTAGATGATATGTATTTGTTGGCGCTCAAGTGCTCGTTCAAGTAGATTAGGTGGGTTGAGTGCTCGTGAAAGATTTCCTGCAAGCAGATAACAAGCGAAAGGAAGAGAAGGTTTGTATTACCGGTTGAGCTCACACGACAACGGGGCTTGATTAATTGGTTGAGCTTTCACGGCGATTATAATTGCAATCAGTCTCGTCTTTCAGCTGGGGTTCGCGAAGAAAGCGAAAAGAAAATTAAATTAATTTAAGTGACACTGGCAGGTTCGCTTCAACCGATTGTGTGAAGTTTCAGAAACTAATTATTGTTTAATAAAAACTTGAATACAAAATATTTTAAAACTGATTCAATTATGCTTCAAATGATTTTCAACGCAAACGCAAATTATTTTCAATTGAAATTCAATTAAAATGTTAAAGTAATTGGAAAAATAGTTTTGCCTCTTCTTTTTTGAGAAATTATTAAAAGGGGACGAAAAAACGTTTAAAATAATTTGTAACGGCTTAAAAAATATCAACAGAGAAATTGTTTTTTTACAAATAATGTTGGAAAACTGGGGAGTAGGCCGTCCCAAAAAAATTAAAAGTTGTCAAAACTTTGGTGCTCACCCCTAGAATGATAGATTAGGATGTCAGGAACAACGTTTACATACAACAAAAAACTCTCAAAAATAGTTTACAACTCGCGCGCGGATTTTGAATGAAAAAAGGGCCTTTTCGAGTATTTTTCAGAAATGCGCGTATCAAACGTACTAAAGTCATTCAAAGTTGATCGCCTGGGGCTTCAAGTTATAGTTTAATGTCCCCTGAATAAATTCCTGTACATTAGGGTGCCCAGAATATGGGACTTTTTCTCAAAACCTCGCTCCACAAGCTGAATATTGTTCCTTGACCTATTTTAGGACTCTGGGCCAAATATGAGCAAAATCGGTCATCATTTACCCATTGATACTCAGAGGTGAAGTTTGTATGGGAAAAATTGAAAAAATGTATGGAAAACCCAAGTTTCTTACGGTTTGGACTGCACGGTGCACTACTTCCATCCAAATATTCTCAAAAGTGAGATTCTTATTGAAAATTTAATGCTCAACAACTTTGTAGAACATACCAAAGCTGTAAAACTCGATCCTGAAAAGTTATTAGCGATTTAAAAAAATCATTTTTGTATGAAAAACATTTTTTTCGCCAACTTCGGGCTCGGGTATCAATGGGTTAATCTCAACCAATTTAGCTCAAAATTTACACAGATGCTTAAAATTACCCGAAAACCCGTTTTCCGCTTGTGGAGCAGGGGGTCATTTTTTCTGGGCACCCTACTGTACATACATCTATACTAGGGTGCCCAGAAAAAATGACCCCCTGCTCCACAAGCGGAAAACGGTTTTTTGGGTTATTTTAAGCATCTGTGTAAATTTTGAGCGAAATTGGTTGAGATTAACCCATTGATACCCGAGCCTAAAGTTGGAGAAAAATGATTTTCATACAAAAATGACTTTTAACTCGCTGATAACTTTTCAGGATCGAGTTTTACAGCGTTGGTATGTTCTACAAAGTTGTAGAGCATTAAATTTCCAATGAGAATCTCACTTTTGGGAATATTTGAAAAGAAGTAGCCCGCCGTGCAGACCAAACCGTGAGAAAATTGGGTTTTCCATACATTTTTTCGATTTTTTCCATACAAACTTCACCTTTGAGTATCAATGGGTAAATGATGACCGATTTGGCTCATATTTGGCCTAGAGTCCTAAAATAGCTCAAGGAACAATATTCAGCTTGTCTGCCGTTTTACGGCGATATGATGTATACGCCATTGAGGTGATTTTGCTGTAGACACGATTTTCTGTTTTTGTTCATTTTTTCAATTTAAAATGACTAATTTAAGGTCTGCTCTGTAGAAACTGTTAAAAAGTACAATAAAAATGTGGCCCCTACAAAATTTCTTGATTTTTCCTATTCTCTACGATTTTAAACCACAAACATCATTTGGCCGTAAAAATAGCATTAAAAAATCACAACTTTTCCTTCCCAATGATGTATGTATACATTGGTCGATCAATGCAAGCTATATGTTTTGTGCCAGCTATTTTGACAGCTGAGCGGATTAAGGGAATGCATTGTCCACGTGGATACTTTAAGGGCGGGGAGGGTACTAGGGAGCGTTCTTTTATTACGTAACGCATTTGGGGGGAGGGAGGAGGGGGGGTCGAAGGCCGTTTTACGCTCCATACATTTTTTTTTAAATTTGTATTGAAATTTTGTTACGAGGGAGAGGGAGGGGGTTTAAAAATCCGATTTTTTTTGCGTTACATAATAAAAGAACGTTCCCTTAGCGATTGTCTACGCTCCATAAAAACATTTTTGCATGAACAATTGTCCGTAAGGGAGGTGGGTAGGTCCAGAATTTTCAAAAAAGTGTCTACGTGGGTGTGGATAAGGTGTCATCCATTAAGTACGTCACATTAAAATCAGCCAAAATTTACTACACCCCCTTTGTCACGATTTCCTATGCTTTTAACGCGCAATGTCACGCTTGCTCAAACCCCCTCCCCTCAGAACGTGACGTACTTTATGGATGACGCCTAATGGATGTCCCCTTAAGAATTAAATCGAAATAATGTAATAAATTATTTCCCAGTCTTGATTTGGTCCCAAAACCTTAAATCAACATTCAAACAGTATTGAATTTGACTTCTATCAATTCTCAATGTATACATACATCATGATGAGTAAAATTGGCGTATACATCATTGTTTGTTTGCTTAATAAAATGGGCCCCAGAGCAGCTTTTTGAAAAATTCTTTCGTCAGGAGGTAGCTTTTAAGATTCTTTATCAGACTGTACAATAAAATTGAAAATGTCCAAAATGGCGTATACATCATATCGCCGTAAAACGGCAGTTGTGGAGCGAGGTTTTGAGAAAAAGTCCCATATTCTGGGCACCCTAATCTATATACATATAAAAAATTTCGATGGTTTTGTTCGAACGCGAATCAATTCAACACGGAATGTCGGATCGAGGTGCTATTTGTTGTGTTGGGTTCGTCCAAGTCCAAGGAAGGTTCTTACGCCAAAAAGTTACAACTTTGGCCACTCTGGAAACGATTCCGGAGCTTCGGAAAATTGTATGGACAAAGTAACGTAAAATAAAATTTTGATCACAGGAGGCAGAATAAGCAAAAAGCAAAAAAAACGTCAACAAACGAAAAAAAAAAAAGGCAGAACGAAGTTTGTCGAGTAAGGCTTGTAGTCCATAAAAGCATGTGTTTGGGAATGGCAGGGCGTTTTAGGGAGAAAAAATTGTATTTTTTAGTGAACAAATTTCATAAATCACTCCGCAAAACGAGCCAAAAAAAAACAAACCAATCTACCAAAACAAATGCATGCAGCTTGTAGGAAATTTCATGGAAAACATCTTCCTTTTTTAACATTAAATTTAGGTCCACGCAAAGCCGAGATATTTGCATTTTAGTGAGCAAAAAGAGATGAATTTTCAAAATTCTTAGTATTTAAGCGTTTTTAGCGTAAAACATTGGCTACTATGATTACAAACGGAAAGGCATATATTTTTGATGTTTTTATTTTGCTCGCTCAAAAACGATATTTTTCATAACATTTCCATTAAATTAAACAACATGAAATTTTCTCACAATGAGACGTAAGCGCGCTTGAGTGCTTCTAGCAGATGCGGCGAATGAAGCTAATGTAGGTAATCTCAAAAACCCAAAACTTTAACATTCGATATCTCTGGAACGAAACAAATTGAGCAATTCTCTACGAAATCAGTCTTTTTTCTTTAATTTTAAATTTTGTATTTTTTAATCCGGCTGAAAATTTTTTGGTGCCTACGGTATGCCCAAAGAAGCCATTTTGCATCAATAGTATTGTCACAAAAACTTGATTTGCAAAAAACACTATTTTTAATTTTTTTTTTTTCATTTTTTTATATGTTTTAGGGGACATCAAAAGCCAACTTTGCAGAAATTTCCAGAATGGGCAAAAAATCTTTGACCGAGTTATGCATTTTTTCATCAATACTGATTTTGTCAAAAAATCGAAATATTAGTCGTACAAATTTTTCAATTTCATTTTTCGATGTAAAATCAAAGGAGAATGGTCGAATTTGGTCCAAGGGTGTACACAAACGGGACAAACCTTTCTCGCCGAAACATGAAAAAAAGTCTTCTGGACCAACTCTCTAAACCTCGGGGTTCAAAAGTTACAAGCTGTTGAAGTTTGAGCATTTCGGGTAAAACGGTACAAAAAATCGATTTTTTGCTATTTCTAAAATCATTCATAAAATCTCTATTTTTTTATGGATTTCGATCATCTTGATTTCATTCGACGCGTATCAGCAAAAACTATGAGTTCTGATATGTCTTAGCATGATTGAAACATGACTTCTCTTGTTTCTATCCGATTTAACCGTTTGTGCAAGAGGCATACCAAAGTAACAAGTCGAAATTTCAAGATTTAGAAACCTAATCCTTCCCAGATTGCATCAGTGAGTATGTAAGGCTACAGTGCAATGTTCTAACAACTTATTGGGATAATCTGAGTCTGGAGTTAAGATCTGTGGGTCTACTACCGTAACAAGCAAGATGTAGACCGGTTTTGACCACGGATCTGTAGTATCCCTCGGTACTATAAAATAAGTACCAACATGCAGAAGGGTAATGTCCAGTAGGTAGTCGTGATGTTTGTTGATACGACCCTTAGTTGCTGAGATATTGCCATGCAAAGATTTAAAAACTGGAAAATTGAAGTTTTCTTAGTCTTACCTAAACAACCCACCATTTTCTAATGTAGATATCTCAGCAACTAATGGTCCGATTTTCAATGTTAAAATATGAAACATTCGTGAAATTTTCCGATCTTTTCGAAAAAAATATTTTCTTTTTTTAATCGTGACTAATATTTCAAAAGGGCGTAATATTGAACGTTTGGCCCTTTTGAAATGTTAGCCTTGCTTAAAAAAAATTAAAAAAAATATATTTTTTTTTCGAAAGGATCATAAAATTCACGAATGTTTCATATTTTAACGTTGAAAATCGGACCATAAGTTGCTGAGATATCGACAAAAACAAAATTCAAAAAAGCAAAATATAGAAAATATTCTCAGCCCTTCAAAAATATATTTTTCTAGAATGGGCAAACACGGGCACTAATTTAAAAAAAAATGAAAAACTGCTACTACTTTCAAAAAAGTTATTAAAAAATGGCTATAACTTGAAAACTGTGCACTTTATCAAAATTTCATTGAAGTACTTTTTGGTTGCAAATTTGATTTTACATCGAAAAATGAAGTTGAAAATTTTCTGCGACCAATATTTCGATATTTTGAAAAAATCAGTATTGATTAAAAAAATCATAACTCGGTCAAAGATGTTTTGCCCATTCTAGAAATTTCTGAAAAGTTGGCTCCCCTAAAACATATCAGAAAATGAAAAAAAAATAAAAATAGGGTTTTTTGCAAATCAAGTTTTTGTGACAAAAAGTGAAATTAAAAATCACCCAAATTGTTTTTACCGCGTATCATATTTTTTCAGTGTAGTTCTTATCCATACCTACAACTTTGTCGAGAACACCAAATCGATCAAAAAATTCCTTCAAAAGATACAGATTTTCGAATTTTCATAAATCATTTTTGTATGGACAGCTGCCAATTTTTATGGAAAATTATATGGACAAACTAATGACGGAACTATGAATACAAAGAGACGAGTTGTTCCTTTTAATTCCGCTATATATTTTTAATATCTTGACAGATACGTATTTCGTCTACTACTTGCAGACTTCATCAGTGTTCTGTTCTCGTTCTGACGGAAAATGGCTTCTTTGGGCATACCGAATGCACCAAAAAAGTTTCAGCCTGATGAAAAAATACAAAAAAATTAAAAAAAAATTTGTGGCGTTTTGAGATACGGCCATTTAAAGTTTTCAATTGCGCAATACAGGTAGAGAAAAATATTTAATCAACATTTTCTCGGAAATGGAGTCTACGTCCAATTTTCTTCAAAATTAAGTCTAAGACTGACCTTCTAAGATTTGTGTTTCCTGAGCTATCGCAGTTTGAAACTAGGAGGTTCGCTCAAAAATCGCCAAAAAGTCGATTTTTTGGGAAGGTACAAAAATGGAGGGGGTAGTCCGATTTGGATGAAATTCGGGATTCTTGCATGTTTTGATAGTATCAACAGCTCTGTCAAATTTGAGCACGAACGGAGAAGGTAGTTTTCGAATGCTGTTCCGCGGGAACAATATCAGCTTGTGGAGCAAGGTTTGGAACAAAAGTCCCATACCCTGGGCAGTGGAATAAGCTTTTAAAATTTTCCGAAACCATTCGTAATCCGCCAAATGGGGTACCCTCACTAGCGCTTGACTACTCAACAAAATAAACTGAGTAAAATGTTATTTACTACAGTTTCCAATTACCGTGCACATCGCTCACCTCCACCTCCAATGCACCTCCATTTGTCGCTCACTTATCCCAAAAGGGGTTCAACTGGTGCTACCCTGGGCTGCAAAGTGAAGCAATGCAATGCAGCCGTAAAATAGCCGGAAGATGAACTTTTCAAATGTAGAGAAAGGATATCCCGCTGAAAACGCGCTCACCTAGAGCGAAACCGCAAAAGGATGAGCGCCAGCTCAACCCGAAAGGACAGGCAAAATCCTTTCCAGCTCCACATTGCTGCTGGATTTTCCCCACAAACAGTCGTCGAAGAAGAATTGCACGGCAGCGCTTTAATCCCTGCTGTTTCAATGACGGTTTCGACGGCTGCCACTTTTGTGCAACGATCCGGGCGATGGGGCTTGCGAGATACGAACTCATTGGAAAGCTTTTTGATATTTAACGGTTGAGACTGCTGCCCTTTCAGGAATAAAATTGTAGAAATGATTACGTCTCTTTTGTTTCAGAACTTGGTTTATGTTCGTGAGATTATGGTTTCAAATTTTACAGTCTTATGCAATGCATTTTTATTGATTCATTCAAATTAATTATAGGCACAACATTGGTTAAGTGTTGGTTGGAAACGCTTTTCAACAGCCCTGATGTATGAATCCTTTTAAGTGAAATTCCCTGAAATGCTTGAAGTTATTCAGACACCAGCAGCGTAGCGTGACATCAAATCTAAAAATACCAATGCCAAGTGAGGAATTTGCTCTGAAAATCGTAAAAAGGGCTTGCAGCTTTCCTGAGTACACCTAAGATGTGTACTCTACGAACTTTTATGTGCCCCGTACATCTCGAGTTCCAGCTGATGGCGAAGCTGATACGTGAAGATATTATCACGAAAAGGTATCCCAAAGCATATGCAGAGAGGGACTAAAGGTACGATTTGCAAGGGAGGTAAGGTGGAAAACAAGGTAAAAGATGACATAATAGCAATAAAACGTGATATTCCTAGCAAAATTTACGCTCCGCTCTCAGATTTGTTTGGGTGCGACGTTTTACGGACTTAGGACGTGTTTTGAATATTTATTACGAGAGCGGCTTTCCACGACACGAAGCTAATCATCCGTGATTGTAACTTAGTTGTACTCTGTCAGATTTTATAATCTTGAGATCATGTTGATCTTTAAATAAGTAAAACTTTGCATATTGATTCTGTTTCTATGACAAATAATTAAAATTCATCGATCGATATAAAAATATTTTCCTAAAAGTATACAAATGAAATTCAATAAGAACTGCTCAGTTTTACGTCAGCCGTGAAAAGTGTGCCATCAACGAATTATTGATGAATATTTGCCCTAAAACTTCCGACCCATAGCCATCCCGGGGAAAACCCGATAAACCGCTGAGTTTTCCGCAAACACGGCTACGCTTTTTAGCCCCCTCTCTCTCACTGTTTCCTGTTTTTCCAGACCCTTAACGAGAAAAAACAACAGCCAGCCTGATGATGTTTTTCACTTGGCTCGTCCGCAAATCCCTGGTAGCGCTGGCATTCCACAAGTTTACCAATAAACGATAATCTGAAAACAATTCCGGCTGCTGCTCGTGCCAGCAGTTTCGAGGAAAAGCCCCCGTGTCAAACGCTCCTGAAATGCCAGGGAGGTGGTTGACGACGGTTGGCTGCCAAAGAGGGGCTCGCTCGGTTGAAATTAATCAACCGAACCTTGGGAAAGATATTGGGGCCCGTTCAGCCGTGGAAAAAGCAAATTTTCACACACCATATCCGGGCGCGCCCCCCGCAGAGAAAGAGGAGTGGCGCACCGGTTGAAAGTTTATATGAAGTTAGGGTGACTGGGTTGATGGTTGGAATAAGAAGATTTTGGAACAATATTGTTAAAGATTCAAGCTTTTGCCATTACTAAAAAAAGGAAGTTGACTTTATAGCTATCGGCCACTATTGGTAGTACTAAGGCTACCAACTCTTGCTAAGCCAAAATCCGTATACTTTAACAAAAACTGTCAAGGAATTATTTAGAAAAGTTTGGAATTTGGGAATTAAAAATATTTTTGTTATACGTTTAAAAGTTTACGAAATGCCAAGTTTGCTTTTACGAATAATATCATTGTTAGTGTTTTCACGAAAACATTTCTAGAGGTCCTATAAATACAAGCACAACACAAGGTTTTCACAAGCCAAAATTTGATCTTTTATTTAATAAATATGTTTTGTAAGGATTTTGAAAAGAACAATCATTGACAATCAAGTTTGAACTGAGGGAAACCCGGAAAGTTATGCAAGTTATCCCTTTAAAATCAAACTGACAGTGAAATAAAAATATCTTATTAGAGAAAGCTTTGGCCCAATCAAAAAAGCAATGAAATTTTTATAAAGTTGTTAAAATTCCGTACAAATCCGTATTATGCAAAAAATTCCGTACCAAAATTCCGGCCTGTTAAAAATCCGCGGAGAAGGTTGAAAATCCGTACGGTAAGGAAAAAATCCGTACAGTTGGTAGCCTTAGGTAGTACCAATCACTAGTGTTTTCCTTTTATTTTCAAAGACCTCGCCGCCCTGGGCTCCTAAGTGTATGAAAGTATGTACGGGCCAGAGGCACCGAATACCCATATTTACACATATAATTTTAGGGCGCCCACTGCGGGATTCAAACAGGCGACCTCTGGATTGTGAGTCCAGTGCGCGATCCGATTGATCGTGCGGGTCAAGGTTTACGAGGAAATGTAAAAATAAAATTGAAGACTTTTTAGCAAATAAAATGATCCAACTCTAACCAGTTTATGAAACATAAACATAACACCGACCATCAATTTTTTTGCGCAGGTTTAACTCGAGGAGAAGCATGAAGTTTAGGGTTCCCAAAACCACGTGTACCTTGAATTTTTCAAAAATATCTAGACAGGGCCGATTGGAGAATTAGATAGTACCACATATTGCATCCATTTTTTTTGCATGAATAAAATAAAATGTGTGCACCATTTTCAAGTTATAGGCACATTAAGGCATTTTTTCAAATGTTATTTTTTCCATCAAAAATTATGAAGAAAAAGCATCCAAAAAAGGCATGCTTTAGAAACGCTGAGGAAATTTCATACAATATTCTTTCCATGACTTAGTGCATCGAATTGCTGGGATACAGCCTCTTAATCCTTTTAGGCCTGATTTTTTTTAGAAATGTTATATAGTTGACGATGGGATAATGATTCTTTTGAACATAAGAAAATTATTGGCCAGTTTTAGAAATGTTTGTGCTTGGTTCATATATAACCATAGAATCTAGTGAAGTGTAAAATCCATGAAATTTGAAAACTTCTGTGAAATCCCGTGAAATTTACCAATTTTCTCAACGTTAAACAAATATTTCATCCACAAAGCAGTTTTATTTTATCTAAATTAGTTTTCATTTGAAAAGCGCGATACTTTTTACATACTTGTAGATTTTTATGAAAAGAATTAAATGGATAACGAACATTAAAATATACTTTTTTATGAAATTTTCTAACAAACGGAATGCTAACACTTCGGTAGAAGAATCATTTGAATTCAATCAGAATGCGACAGGACCTAACGCGTTGACTTTGAAGTTTTTATGGGATTTAACCCGTGAAATCGATGCATTTTGGTTTTTGACAGTTTTGAGCCTCTTAACGATTTTTTTAACCCCTAATGAGATAATAGTTTGTCTTCCAGGGAACTACTTTGCCAAAGAGTGCGAAAACATTAATCCACTATTAAGAATAAACATAATTCAAAACACCACCGCTGAAAACTTCAACTTTTTCTTCAAGCAATTAAACAAATAATTTTCAAATTTTTAAAATCAATCCCAGCATTTTGAAATCTTCAAAATAAGTGTTTTTTGCTTATTCTTTAAAGATGACTCTTGATTCTATCATTTCGAAATTATTTTTATTGAAAAGTGCACTGCCCATAATTGAAAATTCGGCTATTCGGCCAGATGAAATATTCCGAGAAAAACGCGTATTAGTGTTCGTCACCAAATCTCCGCCAAGGCATTTTCCCATAAGAATGGCACATTAGCCGTTTGGTTTTTCGCATCGGCAGCCAAAACTAAACACTATTTTAGTGAAATTCAAGTTTCAGAAGATGCGTTGGAACATCCTCTACCACCTGGTGCTAATATCTCGATTTGGACAAAAGTGGATATTAGCCGTGCAAAAATTTTAACAAAAGTTTAATTTTTTAAATGATTCAAATCGATTTAATTGTTTCTACGATATCGCGTGTTCGAAAATTAAGGCTAATAAAATGAGACTGAGAAAAACTTTTTTTTACAATACCATCATCTGGGGTGAATCGGGACTACAGTCTGAATAGGGACAGCAGTGTTTAGAGCATTTAATGGTATTAACTTTGAAATGTATGTACACATTTTGTTGCTCTGAGTCTGTTCTAACCGAAACCAACCAGAAAAATCAAAACATTGTGCTCCTACAAAGTTAAAACTGCTGTCGCATCAGTTGACGGTAGTGTAACTTTAAGAGCCTGCATCAGCAACCCGCAGCCCAATCAACAAAGTTATAGAATGGAAAATGGTTGGAAATTCTCTCAGGTTTTCAAAAATATTTTTGCGATTGCTTTTTCTTCATAAACTTTTTTGAATTGCAAATAAATTCAAATTTATTTTAAAAAAATACTCACTTGCTTGAAAACTTTTCAATTCATTAAAAAAAATATATTGTCGATTACATTGCAAATTTTGATTATTTTTCATCTATTTTTTTTTTTTTTTTGCTATTTTGTTGCTGTTTCGATTTTCGATTTGTTTGAAATTTTTCGTCTCTGGCACCAAAATTTTCACCATCCTGAACTCTAGCGCCTAAAATGCCGGTTTTGGTCCCCCTTTAAATTGGAAATCCAACTTTTAGTGATACAGCCAAACCGACGTTGTCAACATTTCCCGTGCTCCGCATCCTTTTCCCTCCCCCGGTGAATTGTGGAGATGGGAGCGGCCGGCAATGGATGGCTTTCATGGTGCCGGCTGTCCTTTTCTGGTAGAATTGGTTTTGATTCCTTTTAATCAATTTATAAGCAACCTGGGTTGGACAATCATCACATATACATGACGAAATCCAGTCTGCAACCCGCTAAGATCACCATCTTCATGCGAATGCGAATACAGCCAAATCGACGTTGTCGTGCTATCTTGTCGTTTGTCGCTTTTTGACGTTCCAAGAAAAACACGTTTCAATGTTTGACCTTGAATAGACAAAAACTAGAGCATGCAATGTAAACAATAACAAACCCGTTTTGTTTGGTTGACCATTCTGTGCATTTCCTCGAAGTTTGGTTGAATTTGTTTGTTCAAAGTCATTACAGTAGTCAGGCAAGTACGTGTGTCAAACGCGTTCTGACCTGAAATCCATTTAGCCAGTTGTCGCACTTACACCAATTTTCAGGGTGTAAAGAAACTTCTTTCATATGAAGAGTGACAACAATGCACGGAGTTTTTTTTTTTTTGGTTTTTATTGAATATCTCAGGATTGAAAACGAATTTCGTTGATCAGTGAAGGTCAAAAGGTGAGGCATTTTGCTCTGCACAAAATAGCGTTCTTAACTCAATTTGGCCCAAAATGCACGTGCGAGAAGATAACACGATAACGATGAAATAAATAAATTTGTTTTCCATGTATCCAGTAAGTCCTGATCAGAACCTATAACTGTTCCGAAAATTCCATAGCAGTCAGGAAATTCCTGATACATGATACAGATTTTCGAATTTTCTCATAATCATTTGGTATGACCTACCCTCCAATTTGTAGGGAGAGTTATATGGAAAAACTAATGATCCAAAATGGTTTCTTTTGACATGGGGATTGTATGGACAATGTTTTTTATCAAATCAAAAAATAGACAGAAAAAGTCTATTTGCGAAAACATAGAGAATTACTCCTATGCAGAAATTCATAAAGTTTAACATACAATTCAGCTCAAAACACCCTAGTCCAACCCGGAAGGCAGGCAGTCAGGTTCCCAATATTTCGTTTGCATGGCGGAAAAGGGGAAAAAATCACACCGCATAGAGCAACCACCGCCGCACGGCACACGGGGTTGTTATTCATCATCCCTCGGTTAACAAGTTTTCCCAGCCACCCAGCAGCCCCTCTCCTTTTATCCCCCAATTGGAGCTGGTGCTGAAAAGTCCGCTGGCACTTTTCCCAGTCTCGACGGCCTGTGGCGTGTGGGATGACGGCGCTCGTGGTTCATCCCAAAATTTGGCCCGGTTTTTCCGTGGAAGATCTCTGGGTTGGGAAGTCCCGCAAATGGAAGCGCAAAGATGAAAGTAAACACTGCCAAAATCTCGGTAATGATGATGGAATACACGTGTGCGTTGAGCGAGCCGAGCAAAAAAAAAGCTGCGTGCGGTACCGGCAAAAGAATGCGAACTTTGGAAAATTTCGTTTTTTGTTGGGTATTGCAGTATTATCCTTTATCACGGTTCGTGGAAGAAGAATTCGTTCCGCAAAATCTGTTTGTCAGAGGAAAACATGCTTGATTCTATCAAAAGTTACGTTCTACCTTCAAAGTGAAATTCTGATATATGATAAAACACGTTCAATAATAAGCAAATGTGAAAAATCTGTAATCATTTAAATAATATTAGCACTGACTTGCAGTCAAATTCAGCTCGTGAAAAATACTAAACATATTCTACATTTCAAAAATACCCTTATCTTGCCAACTCATTTCAGCAGAAAAATATGCTTTCTCACCCAAAAAAAAACCCCAAAACTCACCTGCACAGTCTTTTTCCGACCCTTGCCCCCGTTCGGCTCCTTGGACAGACTTTGATCGATGGCGCGCTGTAGCTTTTCGTAGACCCTCGATTTGAACCGGCCCAGGTAACGCTCGTGGCTGTCCAGCTCCGGGTCGATGCCGCCCTTTGCCCAGGGGACCCTGTCGGGGAAAAATGAAAGAGGAGGAGTGGTTGGTCAATTTTCCCTCAGTAAAAGCAAACACACACCGAACAGTACCAATAATGAAGATGGAAGATGAGAATTTATGGGTGATTAGTGGCACAGCAACGTTATTTTTGGGGGCACCGAAATGGTGAAGGGCCATGGTAAGCCAATGTCGAGCATGTTTAATGCAAAATGTACTCGCAGTTGCCATTAGAACTACAGCACGGCGTTTCAGAAAATGGTAATTTTGCAGCATTTCAAGTTAAAAAGAAAAACAAACCAAATCTGAATGTTAAGTTCGGGACCATCCATAAATTTGTGTATGGATCGTGAACAATTTTTCGAGAATTCTTATTTTTCAGGTTTTGAATCAAATGAAACTTTGTCTTTGCTTTTCATATTATACAAGATGCCTTTTTGTATCACAAGTTTTTCTTACAAGATTTCATACAATTTTAAGAACTGGTGGTCATACAAAATGGGTGTGTGAATACTCGAAATAGAGCAGCGAATGACCAAGAAGGTTAAAGCTGCCAGAAATAAATGAATTGACAACAGCAACAACATTGTTCAAAAGTCTGTATCTTGTGAAGGAATCTTCTGATCGAATTGGTGTCTTGGGCAAAGTTGTAGGTTATGATCTGGACTTTTCAGAACAAAAAGTACACGGATTTTTTTTCACGATAAAATTAAATTCCAAAATACATCAATAAAACAATAAATTATTAAATTAATTATAAGTTATAACATATTTCGCGAAGGAAGAACGCAACCACAAATGATTTTTTTTTTGAAAAGCTGAGAACATTTTCTACAATTTATTTGTGTTTGACTAAGCTTTTCGGAATGCTTGTTGCTGAGATATGGTGCACATCAACCTGAGCTTTTGCACCCAGATGTTTGTTAAAGACATTTTAGTATCTTCAAAACTACGGGTACTACCGACATATTTTTTTATTCATCCCCTAAAGTACTGTCCACAAAGTAATTTACAACAAAGTTTATCTAATTTTACAATACGTTGTTGCAGGATTGGTTCCGTAAGTTTGACAATGTTGGAATAAGAAGACGACTACTTCCTTCGTTGCTGTGCACCCTTTAAAAGTAAAACTTTGTGAAATTGTCTACACTTTTCAATAAAAATAATTTCGAAATCCATAATCAAGTTGTCACCCTTGAAAAGGGCTAAAAACACTTATTTTTGTCATTTTCAAATGTTGGGCACAGAATTTCACAACATTTTCATTTATTAACTGAAAATCGAAACAATAGTTTCCACGATGACTTAAGTTGAAAAATGAAGGGCTAGTTTAATGACACTAAAAAAACTCGTTAATCACAAAATTTAGGCTTAAAGAGCAAATAAAGTCAAAAATGAAAATTGTAGCAAATTTTCTTAGCTATTGGATTTTTTTTTGCTGGGGTGCTTTTTCTTCATGATGTGTTTTAAAAGTAAAAAAATCGAAAATTTTCATTTTTTCGAAAACTTATACCCAGATTTTGCACTATTCTAAACTCAAGCACAAAAAAAACCTTTATAAGTCCCCTAAAAAATATAAAAAAAATCGGAAATATAAAATAATTATCTTGGGAATCCAACTAATAAGTGGGATGAAAAAAAATAGTATTTTTTTCGAGTACCACTTTGTTTCGAAAAATACTAAACCTACAACATACAACTTTGCCGATGACACTAAATCGATCAAAAGTTTCACTCTCAAGATACAGATTTTCAAATATTCATTGTATGAATATGGACCTTGGTACGGAAAAACTAATGAAATAGCTTGAATGCATGGACCAACATTATGTTTTGACAAAAAATCCAAATAAAAATCGATATGAAAAAACGTAGAGAAAAAAACATAGAAAAATATTAAGGATGGGGCCAAAAGGATTGCATCACAGACAAAAAGATAAAATCTTCATTTGAAAATTTAAATCCAAAATTATGGCCTATGTTCCGAAATTTTATTTTTTTTACGTTTATGTAAAAGTATATGTTTTTCATTTGTTTTATTTTTTCAATAACAATAACATTGTTTAGAATAAAATAATAATAATCTCTATGGAAATTTAAGGACATTGATGAAAGTAAGTAATAATGGTCAAATGATACATTATATAGTTTAAATTCAGTAGCCTTTTTTAAATTTTATTCTTAAACTGCCTCATAAATGTCATAAAAATTTATTTATTTAAAAAATATGTTGTAATCCAATTTTTTGGTAATCGGAAATTTGACCCAAAAAAGTGATAAAAATAAATGATGAAAAGTGATAAAAATAAAATTATTGTTAAAACTTTATTATTCAATCTACTGTTTTGAATCGACGGTTATTTGACAAGATTTCATTTATCCAACTGATAATATCAAGTTTTGCAACGAGTTCCATACAACATTTTTTTGAAATTCCAAATAACAACCTTTGACTGGAATTTTAGGTCTAATGTTAATGTGTCGACCCACCGTTTAAACCAAAACAATATTGAAAATGTATTCATTTCAATTTTTCACCCATTTAAATTTTCCGGGTGGGATTCCGTTATTTTTATTAGAGAAAAAAATGTCATTTCGTCGTTCAAGATTATCAGGAAAAGAAAGTAGTTTCGCGTGTTTCAAATTGATTTGATATTAAAACATTTCGATAAAATTTCATGATTTTTCGAAGTTTCTGGAAATGAAAAAAAAACGAGATTTCCAAGGAAACCGAAAACATAACATCACAGATCTTGCGGATTAAACTTAACTAGAAACTTTATCTAAAAATAGTCTACCATTTTTCTTTAGCTGTAAAAATGTTCATCGAAACACCGTGCCCCCAATTCCACGGTCGGATGATGGTAATTGAAAGCCGTAAACTGTAATCGATTGTTATTGGCCAGGTGGAATACAACCCAGAACGTGGAAATCCATTATTGCAGAGACAGAATGAGAGGAGAGGGGAAGCAACTTACGTTAGCGTTTCTCGATTGTCATCAGGCAGGGCCTCCGTCAGGGTGGCTTTTATTTGCTCCACTCGACCGGACTCGGTGGTTCCGGCGGTTTCCGGCTCCCAGTGGCGAAAAATTGCCAAAACGTTCTCCTTCGAGCAGGCTGCGAGAGGAAGAAATAAAAAGAAGCGAAGACGATAAAATTGATAGTTACGATGGTGGTTTTCCCAAATGGGATCGGTTTTGCGGTTTGGATGGAATTTGTGGACGGAATTGGGTGAACGATTACTGACACTTATTACTGGTAGGTAGATTTGTACTTATAAATGGATCTTCTGTTATAAAATTTGAAAATTAAGTATATTTCCAACATTCAATTCAATTTCTGAAAATAATTGAACTGCCATCCAGGAACATTCAACAATCCAGGTTAAAACACGATTCGCAGTTTAATTCCAAACTGTCGGCACTGATTATACCGATCCTCTGAGGGTAATTGGATCGCAAATGAGTACTCTTCCGCCTCGACAGCGGAGGCCGAATTTCCGTTCCGAAACGTATCGGATGAAGGTAAACCCCCATTTCAAATCCCACCCACCTAGACACCACCCTGGGAAATGAGCCATAATCTGATCCGAAAACCGTTCACAACCACTCATCATCAGTTTGAGGGGGGAAGCTGTGTTGCCACTTCAGGTCTCGAATGTGCATAACGCTCAGCTTTCGATGGGACCACGGTGTTGTTGTGCCGGGCCGGGTTTTATCAGTGCTTATCACGTTGCCTCTGTCAGTGGTGCCAACCGCACCCGGACAACTCTGTCGATGACATATTTTTGCGAATCATCGGCGGGCAAAAGTGCCTCTTCAGTTGTCGCTTTTGACAAACTTATCAGAACGACCGCTTCGGCGACTGTTGATTGGAGGGAGTTTGGAGTCAATGAATATGTCACTATCAACATAGATTATATAGATTATATTAAGTAAAATTGTGAAGGGAATCAAACGCTACACATTCTAAAAAAGTACATGGAAATTTAAGTTTAAGACTTAACAACCTTATTTACAGGAAATAAATCAATTTTTTGAAGACAAAGACTTCTTGTTGAATTCCATGTTGTCTGTATCGAACAGTACATCTCAACATCAAGCTTGATCTTGACAGAGTCAAGTGCAATTGATTGTCTTTTCCAACGTTTACAGCTGCCAATCGAAAGCCAAAGAACGTTGTACTCCCAGCACTCAACCATCAGATATCTAGGCACTTGTTGTCCGTCACCAGCATCCAAACCACCAACCTGTTTTCACCCAAAAGCCCGCCCTCCCAAGCGCACTCACCTAATCCCTTCTGAATTTCCCACTCGAGGGCTCTGGTTTTCAGTCGCTTAAGATTATCACAGAACCGTTCGCCATCGATTATGGTGAGTCCGTCCAGCCCTCCTCCTCCGCCATCGTCCTGGAATGCCTCGAGAATCTCATCGATTTTGCACTCGAGAATCTCACTCAGCTGCCGACTTTCCGCAATCCATTCCGGGCGATCCAGCGACCTGTTTGAAGTGAAGAGAGAGAGGGGGAGAATAATAGCGATTAAATGAGATTTTTATCAGCCCCGGAGAGCAGAGGACGTTAAAGGATGTTTACATCTTGGGGTCCAAACAGCGAACACACATGTGTCTATGGCTGTAAGAGCATTGTTTACAGGGCACGAACACGATTTGTTGGCTCTCGTAGCTTAGCTACTAAAATAAGCTGGATCATCTCCGAGCCACTCTCGGTTCTTTATTATGTGTGTGTGTGTTTGTGGTTTTATTTTTATTTTTACGGCTGAGTGATAACAGGTGCTTAAATTTACAAGGTAATAGGTTGCATTTACCCTCGGTTCAGGTTGAGGGATCAAACCGGCATTTTTTATGTTTTAATCATACACATCAAGCACTTTCAGCAATTTTGGGGAACACTCAAAAATGCTGAAGTGTGATAAGTATATACTATATAAGTATATACTATACTATATAGATGTAATTAAATCTAATCTTTTATACACCTGAAAATCCACATTCGGTAAGTGTTTCAGTTACAACAATAAAAACAAAACCTTGAACCTAGGAGTCCGAAAGCTATAAACAAAACTAGTTTTTCTTTTCGAGTATAAATACCAGGCTTCGCCAAAGATTTTATGAAAATAATTAAAACCTAAAAACAACAATTAATAAACAGAAAAAAACACACATAAAAGAAAATGAAAAACACAAAAAAGGAAACTGAAAACACAACACAAAAAAAGAAAACAGAAAACAAGAACCAATTAGTAGTTTTTTGTTGTTTTTATTAAGCGAATGCCAAATTATGGTAAAGTGTCAATAATAAACTATAATAATAATAATAATAATTAGTACTTTTTAGTTTTTTGGTAAATCTCCGTCAACTCACACAGCAGTTGCTTCGACCCTTCTTCGATTTGTGTGAAAATTTGTCCTTAGGGGAAATTTTGGTCACGAATCTAAGCTCCATTTTTCGATATCTCGTGACGGAGGGGCGGTACGACACCTTCCATTTTTAAACATGCGAAAAAAGACGTGTTTTTCAATATTTTGCAGCCCGTAATGGTGATGATTTGGAAATTCGGTGTCCATGAGACATTTATGTAAAATTGGACACTTGATTTGATGGCGTGTTCAGAATTCCGAAAAAACGTATTTATCATCGAAAAAAAATACAAAAAACTTCCAAAAAAATCTGACATTTTCCGTTACTCAGCTATAAAAAAATTGGGGAAATTTAATGTACTTTTCGAATTTGCAATAACCCAGAAGGGTTATTTTTCATTTAAAACACAAAATTTCTTATAAAAATTTCGTGTGCTTTGCAACACTGGGTTATCTTTTAGAGTAAAACAATTTTCTACAAAAATGTAGAGAAAACAGTTACAAAAACATTGATCTATAAACATAAGGGGTTTGCTTGTAACGTTCTCGAGTTATCGCGATTTCACGAAAAAAAGTTATGTAAAAGTTACAATTCCGTGAGCCTCGAATGACGAAACAAAGAGAAACGGGAAAGTAACTTTTACAAAACTATTTTTCGTAATATCGCAATAACTTGAGAACGTTACAAGCAAATCACATAGTTTATAAATCATTTTTTTTTGTAAAAAAATGATTTTTTTGGTGAAGAAAAGGTTTTTTTTACAAAAAAAAAATGATTTTTTTGATGAAGAAAAGGTTTTTTAAAAAAAAACACGTATTTTTCGCATGTTTAAAATGGAAGGGGTCATACCGCAACTCCGCCACGAGATATCGAAAATGGACATCAGATTCGTGATCAGGGATCAAAATTACCCCTAAAGACAAAGTTTCACGCAAATCGAATCGAATCTTTAGTTTTTAGTTTTTAGTTTTTAGTTTTTAGTTTTTAGTTTTTAGTTTTTAGTTTTTAGTTTTTAGTTTTTAGTTTTTAGTTTTTAGTTTTTAGTTTTTAGTTTTTAGTTTTTAGTTTTTAGTTTTTAGTTTTTAGTTTTTAGTTTTTAGTTTTTAGTTTTTAGTTTTTAGTTTTTAGTTTTTAGTTTTTAGTTTTTAGTTTTTAGTTTTTAGTTTTTAGTTTTTAGTTTTTAGTTTTTAGTTTTAGTTTTTAGTTTTAGTTTTTAGTTTTTAGTTTTAGTTTTTAGTTTTTAGTTTTTAGTTTTTAGTTTTTAGTTTTTAGTTTTTAGTTTTTAGTTTTTAGTTTTAGTTTTTAGTTTTTAGTTTTTAGTTTTTAGTTTTTAGTTTTAGTTTTAGTTTTTAGTTTTTAGTTTTTAGTTTTTAGTTTTAGTTTTTAGTTTTTAGTTTTTAGTTTTAGTTTTTAGTTTTTAGTTTTAGTTTTTAGTTTTTAGTTTTTAGTTTTTAGTTTTAGTTTTTAGTTTTTAGTTTTTAGTTTTAGTTTTTAGTTTTTAGTTTTTAGTTTTTAGTTTTTAGTTTTTAGTTTTTAGTTTTTAGTTTTTAGTTTTAGTTTTTAGTTTTTTTTTTAGTTTTTAGTTTTTAGTTTTTAGTTTTTAGTTTTTAGTTTTAGTTTTTAGTTTTTAGTTTTTAGTTTTAGTTTTTAGTTTTTAGTTTTTAGTTTTAGTTTTTAGTTTTTAGTTTTTTTTTAGTTTTTAGTTTTTAGTTTTAGTTTTTAGTTTTTAGTTTTTAGTTTTTAGTTTTTAGTTTTAGTTTTAGTTTTTAGTTTTAGTTTTTAGTTTTTAGTTTTTAGTTTTAGTTTTTAGTTTTTAGTTTTTAGTTTTTAGTTTTTAGTTTTTAGTTTTTAGTTTTTAGTTTTAGTTTTTAGTTTTTAGTTTTAGTTTTTAGTTTTTAGTTTTTAGTTTTTAGTTTTAGTTTTTAGTTTTTAGTTTTTAGTTTTAGTTTTTAGTTTTAGTTTTTAGTTTTTAGTTTTTAGTTTTTAGTTTTTAGTTTTTTTTAGTTTTTAGTTTTTAGTTTTTAGTTTTAGTTTTTAGTTTTTAGTTTTTAGTTTTAGTTTTTAGTTTTTAGTTTTTAGTTTTTAGTTTTTAGTTTTAGTTTTTAGTTTTTAGTTTTTAGTTTTTAGTTTTTAGTTTTTAGTTTTTAGTTTTTAGTTTTTAGTTTTTAGTTTTTAGTTTTTAGTTTTTAGTTTTTAGTTTTTAGTTTTTAGTATTTCTTTATTTTCTTAAGCCGTTGCATATATTTTTGAAGTTTATGTCCCTCGACTCTGACCAAATTCCAGGGGGGGGGCTTGTTCCAACAAAATTACCCTTGGAATTGTGACAAATTGTGTAATTTAGCCACAAAAAAATACTTGTAAATTTGCAACCGTGAACATTTTTGCAAACAGCAAATTAACCTTCTAGGTTTCATATTTTCTCGATGTTTTTAACAGAAATCATTATAAAACAGCGAAATTCGTTCTGCAAGTTGCCACAACCACTCCAAAATAAAAACGTGAACAATTCCAGTTAGGCAAAAAGCAAATTTACCACGTTCGTGAAAACTCATCAATCAGCTAAGCGACTACCATATTTTCCTCAGAAAAATCAACGAGCTAAACATTCCCCGTTCCGTTCCTTCCGCACACATGTGGCCCACACTTCCCGTCGTCACGTTCGTTCGTTACTCACAGGTATTGCGTTTGCAGCACGAATCCGCCGGACGGTTCCTTTTCCTCCTGGTGGTACCACTTCCGGAGCCGGTCAAACTCGCCCGCCGTGGCACGCTTGCTGATTGCCGTGAAAACTTCCGCATCCAGCCGGGTCGGGAGCAAAAAGTTGCCCAAACGTGATCCCAACAATACCTTTAAGGAGAAGAATAAGAAGAGTGGAGGGGTGTGCGAATTCCAAGCACGGGTTGGGAAATAGAAATCGGAAAATAATAAAGAGAAAAGCGTCAATAAAATATGTTTCCAAGATCGGGAGGCTGCGATACCGAGGGCGGGAACCAGATTGTTTGTACACGGAGAAAAATCATTAGCTCGTGAGATCGTGGTGTCCTGTAGTAGGTACAAGACAGTGAGCAAAAGAGCAAATCTCATTTCAATTTGTTCACTTTTCTCTTCTTCGCTTACGTTTGCATCATTCTACAAGGGCAGGGAAGAGAAATCTAGCGAAATTTAGAGAAACGAGAGTTACTTTATCGCTAACTATCATACGTTTTAATAAAATTCATTTTTATTATGGAGTATAATTTTTATCTCTTTATTATAACTTTAGTAAATAACAACAAAATATTTTTATTCGAAAAATAACAATTTTTCCGTGCCACCTTCAACAGTTGAGTGACAGTGGCAAGAAGAAAACGGCCCCCCAAATAGGCAATAATTTTTCATGGCCAAATATCAATACAATCTAATGTAGCCGACGTAAATTGAAGAGAGGGGGGAGCAAAATAATGTGGGAAGGAGAACATGAGTGATGGAGTTTCGTGGTGGGCGGGAGGTGCAAAAGACGCGTGCTCATCTGCGTGGAGCATAAATCATGGCAAGTTTGGCCATTGAGCGCTGAGGATGGATCATATCCAGCAGGGTGCCGAAAGCGTTGAACGGTGGTTATGTTTGAGGGTTTTTGAAGAATAATTTAAGTAAAGCAACACAAATTAAATGATTTTTAAAAAAATATTCCCTGGTAAAATTGTCGCATGCTTGATTATACTATAAGAAGAACAGCATGTTATTCTATCAAGCATGCAATTTTAGCTTAACAGCATATTGACGTTCAACTACAGTTTAATCTGAGTAATAAAAAGCAATGGGAAGTAAGCAAGCGAGTTTCTATATAACCATTTGCTTAATAATTTGTTTTAATCGTGAGAAATAGCAAATTGGATGAAAATGAGACAGAACTTAATTCTTTGACATTATTTTATTTATTTATTTATTTTTTTAAACATTTTGAATTAATTTGAATACTTCATTTTTTGTTCACCTGTACAGAAATTCTTTACGTAGTCCGCAATTGAATTTTATTTGTATTTTTTTATTGGGCTTAACTTTTGGTGGGGAAACTTGCTTATGAAAAAGATGAAATTTTGCATTTTTTGGTTTGTTCATAAGTCTCTATTAAATTTTGGCCGCTGTCTGATCGATTTGGTGTTTTCAGCCAAATTTTAGGTGATGATGAGGACAATCCAGAAAAGCATAGTTGCACACTAAGCAACATTACCCATTTTTTTATTATGTTTACAGCAAAATCAAATGTGCAATAGAGAAATACTTTTCCCTTTTTTTCGATACGATTATATTTTTTTGAAGATCTTAGAAAATTCTCTATAATAATCTTTCCTCTTGGACTTCAAAAATCAGACACATATTTCCTGAGACACAACGATTCCAAGAATTGAAATTAAGAAAAATGAAATGTTCTAAGTGTTTTTAACAAGCCTCAATTTCGTCAAATAATGTTTCAATTTTCAATGATAACAAAACAAATATTAAGAAAATTTTGATATCAAGCCTATCAGTTCAAAAGGGAATAAAACAAAAAACTGGCTCTCTTAAAATTTCTAAAAAGCCTGGAAAAAAATATTTTTGAGGCTACAATTTCATAAAATCAAAAATTTAATTATTTCTACCGAAAAATTAAGCCTTAGAAAGTTTCTGCCAAATAAAAAAAAACAAAAAAAAATTTCGTGAAAGTTTAATATAAATATTTTGAACCACATTATTTTAAAAATGTGTAAATCCAAACTTTTTCTGACATCTAATTGTTAGTTGTTTGAAAAGGAAACGGGGCGACAGTTCATACAAGACTCCTTTTCAACAAAAATCCATTTCTGAACTCGATAGATTGCTTTCTATCATGTTATTAATCGGCTACAATACACCGAATTCTACTTATTATTGGTTATGGAATTTTTCTTGAAACTACTGAAAATGGATGTTACACTTTAAATATACACCTGCAAAAACAAAAAAAATTAAAAATTCAATTCCAAATGGAAAAAAATATCCGTCTATTATTGCAGATTCGAAATGTACATAAAATATCCCATAAAATAACATGTCTCACTATTTTTTAACAGGTTTGAAAACCGAAAAACGGTAGCGTCTTTTAAACCTTTTTTGTGATTTCTTTGATTAAAAATACTTATTTTCGCAATTTTGAGCACGTCATCTTATCGAGCGCCAATTTACATAACAGTCTCTTCAACACTAAATTTCTATTTCTCCACTAAAAACCGTCACTAGATATTGAAATAATGACCTAGGAATAAGGAATAAGGAATAAGGAATAAGGAATAAGGAATAAGGAATAAGGAATAAGGAATAAGGAATAAGGAATAAGGAATAAGGAATAAGGAATAAGGAATAAGGAATAAGGAATAAGGAATAAGGAATAAGGAATAAGGAATAAGGAATAAGGAATAAGGAATAAGGAATAAGGAATAAGGAATAAGGAATAAGGAATAAGGAATAAGGAATAAGGAATAAGGAATAAGGAATAAGGAATAAGGAATAAGGAATAAGGAATAAGGAATAAGGAATAAGGAATAAGGAATAAGGAATAAGGAATAAGGAATAAGGAATAAGGAATAAGGAATAAGGAATAAGGAATAAGGAATAAGGAATAAGGAATAAGGAATAAGGAATAAGGAATAAGGAATAAGGAATAAGGAATAAGGCATAAGCCCAGAAACAGAAAAAAAAATATTTAATTTTAGATTAATGTTACGATTGTACGATTTATATTTTTAACAGTCCTTTGAATTTTAATTTTAATTCAATTTATTTTCGATTTCTTTTTTTGAAAATATTTTAAAATATGTTTGAAGAACACAAAACTACACACAAATGTACACCGCTTAACTCCCTCTCTCAAAATTTGGGGCGAGAAAATCGCACAGAATAAACAGATCATCATTTTCATCCCGTCATGATTGCCAAAGAAGCACTCTCCACCTCCACACCGATGCTGCTGTCACGATGAATATGGATTTATGCTTTATGGCAGTGATAAGCTAGTTCAGTTTTTTTTTCATGTCTCCACATTTTTGGGATCGCTCAAAAGAAGTAAAAAAACATATCTTTCTGCCACTCAAATTTCGACGGGGACGGTTCGGTTTATTGTTTTGACATACCCAAACCAAACATTACGCCACCGCCAATCCACGTCGTAATCGGAATTCAAATCTGGTAAACAACTGAGGATGGGATGGGGGGGGGGGGGGTCTCGTTATGTTGCCTGTCAGCACCCAGGACATGTTTATCTCTGCCCTAGGGATGAAAGGCGGTCGCCGAGGCAAGGTTAGGTGTTCCCGAGCAGGGGTAAATAACACGGGAATACCAAATTTTGGTATTACTTGGGCAAATAACAGAGACCAAAATGTGCCCTTAGTTGCCCAGTAATAGATGGTAAAATACCATGAAATCATACCAAAGTATTGTATGTGGAAGGGCACAACAATACCAAACCATGTTATTCCAAGGGTAAAATAATACCTCAAAATAAAACCATTTCAATACCAAGTTGAGGTCTTCTGGATTTTTGAACATTGCTTGAATACATAAACTTGGTATTGCCATGGGTTAATTTTGAGGTATTCCCGCGCCCTTGAAGAATCAGATTTTGGTATTCCTGTGGTCTTCCACATACATGATTTTGGTATGATTTCATAGTATTTTACCGTCTATTACTGGGCAACCAAGAGCACATTTTGGTCGCTGGTATTTGCAAAAGAAATACCAAAATTTGGTATTTTCATACCATTTTTAGTGCAACAGTTGCAGTTAGTGAAAAAAACGGAAATGATCCATATGCAACAGCCAAATCTACTCACCTGATGATTCCATGTTGTTCTTAGTGATATTCTTCACCACATCGAATGCATTTCCAGAGTTTTTTTTTTAAAGGACCAATAAACCATTGCCTTTCATATGTTTATAGGACCTAATCAAAAAAAAACTCGAGATTTGTTGTTGAACGTTGAACGTTGATGAACGGCCTGTGCTTGAAGTTCTTGAAGATTCTAAAAAATAACAAGAATGAAAAATAAGTGTTTTTAAAATGAAACTGGTTTGAAATTAACGTTTAAAAAAAAAATCTTAGTGGGTATATAAAAAAAATAAAATCAGCTTTAACATTTTTGGGTTTCACGTCCTTTTTGCGCAAAATTAATTATCTCATCAAAATTTATAAAAAAATTGCCCATAGTTTCAGAGGAATTTGATGAAATCTTTCAATACCAAAATAATACCAAAATGTGCCATCCTGACTTAGAAAATGTTCCACATTTTCAAGTCATTTCTCTAGAGGGTATATCAAAAATGTTTAAAATCAAGTTTGAAATTTCCGGTTTTCAATGAATGCATTCGCTTTGAGACATTATTTTAGCGCAAAATTAATTATTTTGTCAAAATTGGTCAAAATTTTCCCATAGTTTCAGAGGAATTTGATAAAATACTGTAATACCAAAAGAATACCAAAATGTGCCATCCTGACTTAGAAAATATTCCACAATTTCAAGTAATTTCTCTAGAGGGTATATCAAAAATGTTTAAAATCAAGTTTGAAATTTCTGGTTTTCAATGAAAGCATTCGTTTTGAGGCATCATTTTAGCGCAAAATTAATTATTTTGTCAAAATTGGTCAAAATTTTCCCATAGTTTCAGAGGAATTTGATAAACCACTGTAATGCCAAAAGAATACCAAAATGTGGTGTTCGACCATTGACAAATTCTGCAATTTTGCAATATCAAAACAATACCTTAAATTGGTATGATAGCACATTTTGCTCTTGCATAATCCTTAAGACAAATTTTAAAGGGTCCAGGAATACCAAAATTTGGTATTGATACCAGAGAAAGGTATTATTACGCATTTCCCTTGTTATTTACCCATGCTCGGGTTAAAGTCTAATATTAAACTTGGTGCAAATTTGGGGCCTGTCTTGTTCTAGAGAAGGGGTTAACGGGAAAGGAACCGAATCTGACTCTACCCCTTTTCATTAGATTGAAGATGATTACGGTGTCCCTGAGGCTGGACGGAGAAAAAATAACCTTCCGCAGGAATGAGGTCACGTCGTAATCAACCGGATAATAGGGTTATTTTCGGCACAAAAGGACTGCCAACTGTTTGCTTTGAGCAGTGTGATTTTGCCCCTCGGGGCAGTTGAATTGCGATGAAGATATCATTACTATGCCCATAATTACGTCATTATTTTTGCTGGACCTTGAAGGGTACTGGAGAAGTTAGTGGACAATTTCCAGGCTGGAAAATCTGAATCATCTTGCGTCTAAAGTTTTGGTAAAAATTTGGCATACACACTTTTTAAGTTTTTTTTTTCTTTCGTAAAACAATCATGTTCCCGCTCAAGTTCAACAGATGCAATACTTACGATTAGGAAAACACTTTTGGACACCCGATGGCAGGTCTCAATTTCGTGCAGGTGATCATCCAGAACGTACGGATCCAGGTCCACCAGGCCATGTTCGTTGCTACCGGTGCCAAAGTGGATGTCCACAAACTCCACCTACATTTGCAAACAGTCAAAAGGTTCAGTACAATACAAAACGATAGAGAAGAACCGGGGCGTTATCAAGTGGGTCAATCGACTCGAGTGTTCCACGAGGAGTGGGAAAATTGAAAACCAATCGTGTGCCAAAAATTTCCATAGAGTTGCCTCTCAATTACCTCAATTTGTCGATCGTCGTAAACCGACTGCAAATCGGGTCCAATCACTTCCAGCAGCTGGCGGCGCTCCTCTTTGAAGTCTTTACCCGGCGAAACCAATCCGAACAGCAGCAGGTGTACGGCACGTGTGTTTAGTTAGTCGAGAAAGGGGAGAAAAAAAGGGAAAAACAACGGAAAAACTTTAGTGTTCAACATGCGACAATAGAGAGAGTCCGACGTACGACTTCGTATTTATTCTTGTTTAATGGTCTGGATCGGAAATCTGGGAAAGGGGGGAGCTGCAAAAAAGGGTAAACCAGGTTGACCGGACAAGGTGGTTCAAGTGGTGGACAACAGGTGAGTTGTTCTACCGGAATGAGTTGTGACTGCACATGACCGTCTGGACATAAATAGACGTAGATAAACACATTGCACGATTTATTGCTGGTGATGCTGGTCGATGCCGGTACAGCTCGGAATGGGAATTTGGTTTGATTTACGTTTTATTGATTTGGATCAACAGGCGAAGCTTTTGAAAGTAAATTATGTTTTATATAAGAGGAATTTTCAGTATCAAATGTAGACATCAATCCATTGTTCCGTTAGCAATTTTTGTATACAATTTTCGGTTTTAGAATCTTTGAACTTATTTTTCTGGTTCTCACTTTCAATTCAGTTTTAGGCGCTTCTCTACTGTGACCTGTTGAAGGTGTCTTACAGTCCACGGCAAGCTAATATTTCATCCAACATTTTTGTTTAGCTCAATGCAATTAAATAACCTAAACTCCCATAATCATCTTATGACATTCGCTAAGCATTAAAAAAACATTCTGAAATAACACTAAAACCATATTTTTATATTTTTTATGTGTTGATATGGGCCAAAAACGACAATTTTTGAGCTAAGGGATCGTGCATAAACAACGTGGTCTTTTTGAGCGATTTTGACCATGCCTTTTCCAAAACTATCAAAATGTTTTTTTTTATTTGCTTCAAAAGTTACTATCGTCTTATCTTTAACATTTAAAAGAATTCCAAAATATGTATTGGTGATTTTTCATTTTTGTTCTTATTTTGCCATTTGTGTGCTATCTTGTTACGTCCTATATGTTTTTACAAAATGGTGCAAAATAACTTTTCATTTGCAAAATATTGTTTACCAAACAAATTTTGTTGCAAAGCATGTTGGGTAGGGCGTCCAATTTTCCCGGGTTTTGAATTTCCCGGGAAACGGGAAAAATATTTTTTGAATCCCGGGAATTCCCGGGATCCCGGGAAATTTTTGCAGCAGTCATAAAATCTATGTTTTCATTATATTTGTTAACCCAAAAATGGGTTGTATGAGTGTATAACATTTTGAGAGTGTAGGAGAGAAACAGCCCTGTGTAGAATGACAGCTGGATAGCTTGATATTTTCTTGCAAGTGATTGGTTTCCGTTCAGTGCGAAGCAGGGCAAGGAAAGTTAGTTGGAAAAAGAGATCTAACAGAATATACACGTTTGAAATACAGTCCACCGCTTTTTTATTTAACCCGCGAGTTTCCGGAGAAACAATATTTGTTACGTTTTTCTAGCTTAAATCATAGAATTAGCTCAAAACTGTTAATGGTGATAAGCTACACTTCAATCTGAACAAGGACAGCAGTCTTTAGATAGTTTTAAACACATTAAAAAAATGTTTTCTTTGATGTGCTTTGGAATTTAATTGAACCAGAATTTTGAATATATTTCTTTTATTTTTTTTATTTATATAACATAACTACAAAAGCTTATACAATTTCATTGAAAGTGTCTAAAACAACAAGAAATAAAATTATACCAGATAATGTAACACTTTGGATAAGTTTAGAATTTTATGTTCTATATTTAAAAACATATTTTAAAAATTATCTTTAAGTCACTGCCAACCAACTACCAACTGGGGATAATCGGGACTGCAGTCTGAATAGGTACAGGAGATTTTAGAGCAATAAATTTGGAAATCGGTGTACTAAATGTTTTGATCTGTTCCTGTTGTAATCGAAATCAATCAAAACAATCAGAACATTATTAAAAAACAAATTAGCTTAAACAGCTGTCTTAATTCGTTACTTTTGTCCAGATTTGCTCCAGATGCCGGTTTATGATGAAAAGTTAAATAATTTTTAAAATATTATACATTTTTCAAGTTTAAAGTCATAAATATAGGTGAATATAATAATAAGTCTTTTTTAAATAAATAAAATAAAATAGAAGAAAATATCTAAAGCGCAAAGCATTTCGCGGATCTGTAAACGAAAATTTGAACAATTTTCCCTGCCAAATTAATGCTGTTATATGCCGAATACAAATTTTAATGCTTTAAAATGCTTATCGATTACTAATTTCCACAACCAAATCTGAATTTCTAGACTAAAATTTGATATTTTTTCAATTTCCGGAATTCCCGGGACAAAATATGAAAAATCCCGGGATTCGGGAATTCCCGGTTTTGGAAAAATCCCGGGATTTTTGTCCCGGGAATTCCCGGGATGGACGCACTAATGTTGGGTGAATCAGAAATCATAACTTGATTAACAACATATTTTTTTGGTAATAAGAACTGATACAAATCTAAAAATGAATAAAATCAAAAGGAAGAAAATTTTTCAAAACTGATAACTTAAAATAAAATTCCTTTCCTCTAACTATCCCACATCTAAAAAGTGGGAAGATTATTTTTGAAATTGTTTCCTTCCCCTGCTTAATTTGTTCTCCCATGTATAAGTAAACTTTTACCCCGTTTGAATTAGTCAGCTGTTGATAGGTACCCCATATCTCAGCTTAGGTTGATTACTGCACTGATGTTTTTGCCAAAACAATCCAACAAATGGAATGAAATGCAAATGTAAATAAAAGAAGGTTGCCAGAATTTTTTACAACCTTCTTTTATTTTGAATTATTAGTTTTGCAAATTTGCTTATTTTAACATACGAAATCGTTTTGCGAAAACGTACAGAATTGTTTCTTAAATGTAAACCGTTCGCGTACAAAAATATGTTTAAAAAAAATAAAAGTAAGTTGACTTAAATTTAGAAAATGTTGATGAATATTATTATTTAAATATTCCCAAAGCGTCATGATTTTCTCAATGAAAATGAATTCAAATTGATAAACGGAATGCATTTTCAGATTCCTTGGACAATTGTGCGCTAGAGAAAGATAAAATTAGCATGTAAATGATAAATTTAATGTGTTTTTGGAACACAATTCGTAAAAATCTCCAGATTTTTGGCATTTTTGTGGAACAAATTTCACGTAGAGTGTAAAAAAACTTTTCAATCATGCTTAGAATTAAGTTTGAAGAATTTTAGGCAAAAATCTGACTTTCAAAAAATTTACCAAAACATTGTATGAATTTTGTTAAAAATGTTTTGATATCAATGTCACTCCGGTTTACGGTATTTAAATATCAGAATCACTAGAAACTGTCAAATAATCTGTATTCAAAAATAAAAGTGAAATGTTTGAATACATTGATATTATGGAACAAGTATGGAGTTTTTTTACAAGGTCCAATAAACTTTTTTTTTGCTTTTGGATGTTATTTAAAATTAAAATTTTGTTTATTAAGCCTTTTTAAAAATATTCGAAAAAAAAAATTAAATTGGAGAAATGACTTTTTTATAAGAAACGTATTTAGCTTTCGACCACCCATCGTAATGGTTTTTATTGGATTTAATCGTTGATTTTGCATTTTTCCATTAGATTATTTCCAAAAAGATTTTTTTTAAATCTAAAAGAAATTATAATTCAAAAAAAAGTATGTTTTTGAAAAAAATAAAAATTGCGCAAAAAAAATATTTTGAAACACAGGCGATAATTTGCCGGAATAATAAGACTTGTATTTATATTAGTTTGGCAATAGGGTGACTATGCAAATTTGATGTTGTCAAAAAATGGCATAGTTTTTGAAGATTTGGCATAATTTTAAATCAGTCATTTAATTGCAATTAAATTTCAAAATAATTTCGACTTCAGACGTGTGTTTAAATACAATTTTCTTTTATTGAGCCCGACCATTATTTTATATAATCATTTAACTAAATATGACGTGGATTAAACTATATTTACCAATATCTTTATTCTTGTCCACAAGGCAAAAAAATGCAAACAAATCAAAAATTCACAAACATTCTAGAACTAGATTTCATTCATTTCCAACGCGATTCGGTCACAGCATGTTTCCGCACTATTTATACCGGCAACTGCTGCTAACTCATAATGGAAATCGCATTTCCGCACCGGAAGGCAACCTTTTACTGGAGAACAGCTCAGAACAGCCATGTGAAGTACACACCCACTCACCAAGTCCCCCCTCCCTCCTGCTTTCCCACAAGTTTCGATGTGTGAGTAATCACTTACCTTCCTTCAAACTTGCAACATAAATCTTGATAATGCGGGGCGTCGGCAGCTTCGTCTTCTCGTTGTGGTGGCCCCGGAGCGCGTTGAAGACCGCTTCCTCGACTGCGGCGGCCATGGCGGAAGTGCGGCGCGACTCTATTCTTGCTCTGGTTCTGGGTTCTACGCCGGCGGTGTCCACATTGAGAGGAGGCAGGGGTGGTAGCTTGGTATGTCTCGGGAACGTCGGTTGCGGCTTTCGCTCTTGCACTTTGCACTCGCCCCTTTTCTTGGCAACGCAGGCGGGGTTCTCTGTGGAAATGGAAATAAGTTTTAAAAGTATTAATTTAAAAGCAATTCTTTTAACCAAAGATATTTTTTGATATTTGAGAAAACATGTATGATAAAAAAAAGTTTTTTGAACATTCACCAGCAAAAAATGCTATTTTTGTGCCAAAATAAATCCTAAAATTGTATTAATAAAATATATAGTTTATTTCTCACCTAGAACACCTTGTACTTTTACACAGCTCAACAGGCTTTGTGCTTCGATTCCATGCTGCCCAGCATGATGCTGCTACACACCTTCAGTACGCTTCCCCCTCCAGACCGAGGTGTGGGTGGTATGGGACTCGTGATAAGAAATGCTCCCAGGTACTGATTGCGTTCTGTTCACAGTTGTTCCACTGCGATCACCTGCAGCGCCCCGACTACGACGGCTGTGAATACTTTCTTGCAAGTTTTTCACCCACGATGGTCATGCTGAGGGGAATTGCATCGCACCTTAAAAAGGGGAAAAGAAGAAAGGAGAAAGTCCAGGTTGAGTAAGGTGTTCTTTAGCGATATTTTGCTTTATTTTACTGGGCGTAATGCTTCTACAGAGTGGATTCGATAATTTGAACATCACTAAACTAAATTGAGGTTAATCCGAATTTCAACAATCAAAGGTCAAACACATGTTTGACATTTCAATTCGATTCTTCAAAGGTTTTCAACTAGCGGCAAGCCTATTTTCGGATTACCGAGTTCCCACTGTACCTGAAAGTGATGGCATTGAGCACCATTGGGTCAAAGCAAAAAAAAAGATGAAACAGTTGAGGAAAAAGAAAAAGTGTGTGCAAGTGCAGGAGTGTGTAACAATTGCATTAAACGCAATTTGTCGCGTTGCTGTCGAAGAATACGAAAGTGGGATCATTTGTGCCATGCAAATGAGGGGGTGGCGGGCCGCCCACCCACTTCCGGAAAGCATGGCAAGGCCTAACAAGGTGTTCGTGGTGCTGTTGTCGCAGCACGGCAGATTCAATCTTTTCACATTCATATTCATGAGGACATGAGAAAAAGTTTGGTAAAGAGTTAGTGGAGAAGTTTTCACTTAATCATTTATCTTAAATTTGTGAAACAGATTTAAATTGTAAATTGTACCAAAAAAACAATCACCTAGCAGTTCAATGTGTGTTGACTAAAAATAATTTAAAATAAACATAATAAATTTAAAATAATCGACTGACGATTAGCGTTATCCATTTATTCTTGGTAAAGACCAATGTTGCCATTTTCTATCGCATCAAACGAAAACTTTTAAGTAGGGGAAGGTGGGACAAGACGACCATATAGGGCAAGAGGAACAATCGCTCGTACGGCCGTAATTTTTTACAATTTTGATATTTCCAGCATGAGAAATTGTTGCTAGCAAAGCAATTAGTTGATTATACTACCACATAACCGCCAACACGGCGTAAACGCCCCGGGCATAAGATCGAATGAATTTTTATTTCAAAACCTTCGTTTTCTTATAATATTTGGAAAGTACAAAATAAGGCTCAGGGTTTGTTTTAAGCCTCATTTTATCAAAATGAAATTTTTCCTAGATCAGTATTGTCCGTACCAATAATTTTCACCTATTATAAAGTATGTTTTATCATTTCGTTGTTTTCGTTGAAGGCTTTTTTAAAAACCTTTTTTAAGTGGGGCAAGTGAACCACATGGTTAAGTATGGGAAAAATTCTTGGAAAAATTACGAATTGTTGTAAAAACAAATTTTATTGGGATACTAATGCATAAAAGTACTTAAAACCTAATAATAAATTGTATAAAAAAAATGTTCATACAAAATAAAGCGATATTATTATATTTTCTAGAAAAAAGATCTTAATTGGTAAAATATTATAATTTCGCCTAAAAATGAAAGCAACGCCTCAAATACATCGTAATCTGACGTCTCAAATTGAGAACAGTTAAATTGTTAGCAAATGAACATGCTATTTCATGCATTGCTCCTCTTGCCCCAACGGGTTGTTCGTCTTCCCCACTAGTTGAGTAGAACGTACAGGTTTTTTTCATAGAAACCTGTTCTATAAAAGTCTTAGTCAAGATCTGGGATAAGATGATTATAACAAAATCCGACAGATTTTTTACGTGTTTAATGGGTTTTAACGAGTATTTCCTTAGCTTGAGCTTAATGCTTTAAATGGTTAATTTTAAAAGTTTAATATACCATGGAAAAACATACTAAAACCACCTACGTAGTTGATGCCTTTCTCACTCCTAGATATGCAAAAAAATAAAAAAATAATTCAGATTTGTGATATGTCTGTGTTTCACAGACATTTTATGTTTTATTTCATTTGCGTCAGAAATTTTATAAAAAAAACTTTATACAATTAATATTTTGTAAAAATATCAACCGAAACTTATTTCGTTAGTCTTCAAATGCATAAACACGCAATTTCTGATGGATTTCTATGACAGACATGCACAGACTTTTTTACAGGCATCTTAAAAAACACATGTGACATTCCTGTGATAGGGCTCGAAATCAGGGATGCTTTCGGAATATGAGATAAACTCTATCATCCGCCATATCAAACTTCATGAAATTGAAAAATGTGTCAATCTACGGTCATGCCATTCTTCGCTTATGCATTCTGGCAATTCTGGAACAGGTTCCCGGTGGCCCCTTGGGGACACTCCCGGAATATGAGAGAAACCCTATTATCCGACGAATCAAACTTCATGAAATTCATGGATATGTCAACCAAAGGTCAGCGAATAATTGCATGACACTCCAGAGTGGTTCTGGCAATGGTGTTTTGTGTTTTTAGTAAGTTTTATGGATCAATTTCATCTATCATGAGAGTATTGATATCACATATATGTGAAAAACAGTAAAACATGAACTTTTCGGATGTTCCGGATTTCCGGAACCGGTAGGTCACCTGGCCCTGATATTAATATTTTTGGTCAAAATACAGGTAAATACCTGTCGAATGCAACCCGGAGCATCCTGATTGGTTGAAATTGCCCGGAGATACAGGTCGTCAAAGTTGGGGTCTCAAAAAGGTCCTTTTTCGGTTGTAGCCGATTCCCGGTGGCCACAGTGACCTAATCCGGTTTTCCAGGTCGGTTTCGGAAAGGGGACGTTCTAAGCGTTCATTTGTGACCAAAAAAACCGGAATCGGTCAAAAACTGAATTTTTGACGTTTTTTTAAGTTTTAGGTCGAAAAGGACCCCAATATCTTTAAAGTAACTTTTTTTATGGACGCTCCCCTAGGGGTCGTCCAAGGTTTGTTTGTTTTGTGAAATGTGTATTTATACTATAAATTTAATGTCAGAAAATTTCAAAGCTTTAGCATGTATATAGCAAAAGTTATGGCAAATTTAATTTTCAAAAAGGCCGAAAAGGACCCCAATACCGTAGGAAGGTTAAAATGTTAAAATGTCTGTGTATGTCTGTGCATTTGTCTACAATTCAATTATATCAGTTTACAGCCATAAAAATTGCGTTTTTAGCATTTCAAGACTAACGAAATGAGTTTCGGTTGATATTTTCTCAAAATATTAATTTTATGAAGTTTTTTAAAAGTCAATAAAAAAATGTCTGACATCTGACACTCAAATGTCTGTAAAACACAACCAAAACTGTGCATCTGGCATCCTTGCTCGAAATGTATCTGCAAAAATAATAAAACTTATTTTTTTTTCTTTGGCCAATAGGGTGACCTGAACCGTGTTAGGTTGGTCGTGTGTTAGGTTAGGCAGGATTTTTCGGTCTGCAAACTATTTTCCTTTGAAAGGCCAACTTATCAACTTCCATTTGCGTCTAAGACAGCTAAAATCGATAAAAATCGGGATTTTGCAAAAAATAATACGAAAATGATTATTTTTGGGACCACCCTAGCTCGGTGTAGGGAGGGTTTATGCTCTTTTCAAATGGAATCGCCGCAAAATTGAAACAATATGATTGCAATGCAATGTAAATTCAATTTGATACCATTTATTCACTAGCTCACGCCATGACTGAAGGAGATTATTACTGCAAGCAATGTACCTACAAATTTTCTTCGTGGAATGGACGCTTAGGAGGACCTTTTCAAATATTCATGACCTGGAAAATATTATATCTATATGTATTTCTAAGGAGTCGCGCGATACTTCTTGAATCTTTACCTAAAACCAAGCTTTGTGAATGATCGTGCGCCTCCATCAAACTATATGAAAAAACTTAAATATTTTAGATTTTTTTTTTAAATATTTTCTTGGTCACGAATATTTGAAAAGGACCCTTTAAGCGACCTTTCGACGAAGAAATTTTTTCGGTTCATTGATTTGCAATAATAATCACCTTCCACCAGGGCGTGTAGCTTGTTGAAGACATCAAATAAAAATATCTATCTATTTTCTTAAATTATCTTTTGATTTGTTGTTTTTAATACTGGTATGATCATGGGTAAGATTATAATTTACGTTAGTTTTTTTTAATTCTTAGGCATTTTGCAAATTTTCGAACGAAGCATAAATATTAATAGTAGACTGACTCAGTATAGGAAAATTTTAAAATTATTAAGTCAAACCAAAACAAAGTCAAGACTTGTGGCCATTAACCTAAACAAGATATACGCCAATGATGTTGACATGAATTTACAAAAATTGCTAACATTAGCTGAAAAGGTGACTTTTCCCCTACAAAAAAGTAAGGGAAGTGACAATGACATACTGTTGAAATATACACGCAACCGAGATCGGCGGAAATTCGTGCGGAATCCCTCCCGAACCGAGTGAAAAATACTTCCAGACGCGGACAGGTGAGAAGTCTCTCTCGATTTTTGAGAGGGATTTCCGCAAGAAATATTTCGAGCTAAAACAAATCAATTTTACACACACAATCATGACTGCGCTCATGTATTGGTAATGTTTTGGATTGGTTTGCCACTTTGAGTGTGTTGGTGACATATGCAGTAGTTGCAATAGTATTAGTGTGTTCCATTCCGGTAAAAATGGCTTCCTTGTAAGGAAAAATAAAATGCTTAATTTGGTCAAAAACTGTTTTATTCACAACACAAACATGAACATCACACACTTATTTATCACGTGGCACAAAAAAAAACACTTCTGGAAGCTTTCAGCTCTCGCAAACGGTGCCGTCGGGGGCCTTGTCGTTTTGCACACCCGGCCTTGTCATTTTGGAACACCCGGCTCGATCTCGTCATTCTGCACTTTTCGTTGCGGCCGGAACTCGATCTCCACTAGCCCGCGGCCTGCGGCCCGCCTTTGCAGTTGCATTGAATATGCCGTAAATCCTCCAACGAACCAACGAGCTGAAAACATTGGAGATGAAATTAGGCTTAAGTTAATCATCCAAATCAATGATTGCTATTATATCAACTAACCTTTTCGAGCTGCAAGATCTGGTAACCAATTGGTTGATCTGGAATTTCAATAATTTCAATCGATTCCGGACGGAATTCTCCGGAAATTTGTTCCCGACAACGCAGAAAATGTCCCGTTGCAAACGAACTAAACCGCAACTTTCAGCCAACTGTCACAACACACACAGCAAAGGCCCGTCCAAGAAAATTGATGATAGAAGGTATGACAGTTTTCTTTTGACTCAACATAAAATAAGATCAATAAATAATTATTTTTATACAAAAACTTGCAGCGAAATAGTTTTCCTTAACTGGTGTAAAATGTTACGATTTTTGTTTAAATTTCCCTGAATGAAAAAAAAACATAACAATGTATTTCGATTGCGACAATTGGAAAAATGAAAAGTTCCGCATACCTTTAGTAACTCAGAAACTTTGTGCATTTCACTGCATTTAGCAGCACGGTTACCGTTCTTATATAGCAATAAGAAAAGTATTGCACTTAGAAAAAAATTAAAAATTGTTAGAATGTGTGAAGGTTTAAAAGTCAAAATGTCAAAATGTCAAAATGTCAAAATGTCAAAATGTCAAAATGTCAAAATGTCAAAATGTCAAAATGTCAAACTGTCAAAATGTCAAAATGTCAAAATTTCAAAATGTCAAAATGTCAAAATGTCAAAATGTCAAAATGTCAAAATGTCAAAATGTCAAAATGTCAAAATGTCAAAATGTCAAATTGTCAAAATGTCAAAATGTCAAAATGTCAAAATGTCAAAATGTCAAAATGTCAAAATGTCAAAATGTCAAAATGTCAAAATGTCAAAATGTCAAAATGTCAAAATGTCAAAATGTCAAAATGTCAAAATGTCAAAATGTCAAAATGTCAAATTGTCAAATTGTCAAATTGTCAAAATTTTAAACAATTAAAAAATTAAACAATTAAACAATTAAACAATTAAAACATTAAACAATTAAACAATTAAACAATTAAACAATTAAACAATTAAACAATTAAACAATTAAACAATTAAACAATTAAACAATTAAACAATTAAACAATTAAACAATTAAACAATTAAACAATTAAACAATTAAACAATTAAACAATTAAACAATTAAACAATTAAACAATTAAACAATTAAACAATTAAACAATTAAACAATTAAACAATTAAACAATTAAACAATTAAACAATTAAACAATTAAACAATTAAACAATTAAACAATTAAACAATTAAACAATTTAACAATTTAACAATTAAACAATTAAACAATTAAACAATTAAACAATTAAACAATTAAACAATTAAACAATTCTCGATTAAATTTTCAAAAGGTCCTATCTGCATAGGAAACCCATGAGGGATAGGTTGTTTTGAAAATTTAATCTAGAATTAAACAATTTAACAAAAAAACAATTAAACAATTGAACAATTAAACAATTAAACAATTAAACAATTAAACAATTAAACAATTAAACAATTAAACAATTAAACAATTAAACAATTAAACAATTAAACAATTAAACAATTAAACAATTAAACAATTAAACAATTAAACAATTAAACAATTAAACAATTAAACAATTAAACAATTAAACAATTAAACAATTAAACAATTAAACAATTAAACAATTAAACAATTAAACAATTAAACAATTAAACAATTAAACAATTAAACAATTAAACAATTAAACAATTAAACAATTAAACAATTAAACAATTAAACAATTAAACAATTAAACAATTAAACAATTAAACAATTAAACAATTAGACAATTAAACAATTAAACAATTAAACAATTAAACAATTAAACAATTAAACAATTAAACAATTAAACAATTAAACAATTAAACAATTAAACAATTAAACAATTAAACAATTAAACAATTAAACAATTAAACAATTAAACAATTAAACAATTAAACAATTAAACAATTAAACAATTAAATAATTAAACAATTAAACAATTAAACAATCAAACAATTAAACAATTAAACAATTAAACAATTAAACAATTAAACAATTAAACAATTAAACAATTAAACAATTTAACAATAAAACAATTTAACAATAAAACAATTAAACAATTGAACAATTAAACAATTAAACAATTAAACAATTAAACAATTAAACAATTAAACAATTAAACAATTAAACAATTAAACAATTAAACAATTAAACAATTAAACAATAAAACAATAAAACAATTAAACAATTAAACAATTAAACAATTAAACAATTGAACAATTGAACAATTAAACAATTAAACAATTAAACAATTAAACAATTAAACAATTAAACAATTAAACAATTAAACAATTAAACAATTAAACAATTAAACAATTAAACAATTAAACAATTAAACAATTAAACAATTAAACAATTAAACAATTTAACAATTTAACAATTTAACAATTTAACAATTAAACAATTAAACAATAAAACAATAAAACAATAAAACAATTAAACAATTAAACAATTAAACAATTAAACAATTAAACAATTAAACAATTAATCATTTAAACAATTAAACAATTAAACAATTAAACAATTAAACAATTAAACAATTAAACAATTAAACAATTAAACAATTAAACAATTAAACAATTAAACAATTAAACAATTAAACAATTAAACAATTAAACAATTAAACAATTAAACAATTAAACAATTAAACAATTAAACAATTAAACAATTAAACAATTAAACAATTAAACAATTAAACAATTAAACAATTAAACAATTAAACAATTAAACAATTAAACAATTAAACAATTAAACAATTAAACAATTAAACAATTAAACAATTAAACAATTAAACAATTAAACAATTAAACAATTAAACAATTAAACAATTAAACAATTAAACAATTAAACAATTAAACAATTAAACAATTAAACAATTAAACAATTAAACAATTAAACAATTAAACAATTAAACAATTAAACAATTAAACAATTAAACAATTAAACAATTAAACAATTAAACAATTAAACAATTAAACAATTAAACAATTAAACAATTAAACAATTAAACAATTAAACAATTAAACAATTAAACAATTAAACAATTAAACAATTAAACAATTAAACAATTAAACAATTAAACAATTAAACAATTAAATAATTAAACAATTAAACAATTAAACAATTAAATAATTAAACAATTAAACAATTAAACAATCAAACAATTAAACAATTAAACAATTAAACAATTAAACAATTAAACAATTAAACAATTAAACAATTTAACAATAAAACAATAAAACAATTGAACAATTAAACAATTAAACAATTAAACAATTAAACAATTAAACAATTAAACAATTAAACAATTAAACAATTAAACAACTAAACAATTAAACAATTAAACAATTAAACAATTAAACAATAAAACAATTAAACAATTAAACAATTTTAAGCAATTTAACAATTAAACAATTAAACAATTAATTAATTAAACAATTAATTAATTAAACAATTAGATTATGTCAGTCTTACTTGCACCACACTGTTAAGTGAATTTGTGCTGATCGGCGATACAAATTAAGCACGCATACTTGTTCACAGCACGGACGTGTGAGATGCAACTGCCCTTCGAGTGTTTACGTTCTTGGTCAATGAATTTGAAACATTTCGACATTTTTCTGTGATGGTATGCGTGAATTTTCGAGACCGTTCAAATCGGGAGGGTTTTCCGCGCGATTTCAGCACTGTTCCACTCAAATCAAATTGGGAGGGCCTCCCTCAACGATTTCTCGTTTGCGTGTATGGAAAGGGTTTAATATTTACACTTTACCAAGGACTGCCTAAACCCAAGGTCAAAGGCGTGTTTTTATCGTTATAAAAATGTGATTGATGAAGTGCTACAACAAACTTGATTGAATGAGGTTTTAATCAACGTTTGAGATGCAGGTCTCATTCTCTCCAACCCGTCCTTGCAACAAAATAGTTTCTCGAAATTTTCAACACCTCCGGCCGGTATCGTAAAGAACACCAAATCAAATTATGACAAGCATTTTAGGAACTTTCTGGTGGCAGGCAGCAGCCGCTCCGTTACTTGACACGTTCCACGGATACACACAATAAACTTAATCCATCGGAGAAGAGCTCCTTTGTGGCGGAGATGATGGTGGCTTCTTAAGGCCTCAAAGCTCCCTCCCTCGACATTCCACTCAGTTTCCCATCGAAATCCTCATTGAATGAATACACTCAACGCACTAAACAGGCCGGATATTGTTGAGTTGAGAGCGAGCCACCACCAGTCAGTAGCAGAGCCAGGGCCAAGAATGAAAGTGGGATTCTTGGGATTGCTATTCCTGGCATTACGAAGGACCTCCTCCCACACTGCTGTGGACTCTGTGAGTGGCATTGTGGTGAGAAATTTCCAGTCGATTAAATTACTTTTGTCCGACTCCGAGTCCTCTCGAAACCACTCCGAAAAGCCGGAGTTGAGCCGGCGGAGGAAGTGGACAATTCCGGAGGCAGATCTGTTATTGAGCTCGATGTTTAATTAACACCAATTAAGGCAAACAATAATTCTCCAGATCCTAAGTTTGCTAGCGTTGATTATTGCCGGGCATTTATCTCACTTTATCCATGGTCAATGTTGCGGTCGGTGGGACACCATGGCATTGATGAACACAGTTGGGTGACAGTTTGAATTGAGCAGGAAGAGAAAAACTCATTTTTTTTTTTGTTTTCTGGGTATTGTGTATTTGTCGACGTTCATTAACTTTGGTTTGTTGGAGAGATCCCATGGGATTAGATCTTGGATTAGATGATATTTTGGATGAGATAATATAACCAAATCGCATTAGCGAAATCCAATTTTTTGTCTTTTTTGGGGGAAGAACACGGTGAAGCTATTTTGCAGGAAAAGTCTAAAAAAGTCATATTATTTAAATGGTGTGGGATAGAAGATTGCGCTATCCCTGTGTAGTAAACCATGAAATTGATCAAAATCCTCGTCAAAATTTAATTTATTTATCTCTTCCAAACAAAATAAAAACAATCACACGTCCGTCTTCTCCAAATTATTCCAACAGAATGACACATGCGAGAGACGCGCTCTCACTCTCACGTCAGACGCATACGCATCAGCTCCCTATTCCTAAACGTCAACATTTTCTCTCGCAAACAATAGCAGTGATGCCAAATACACTTGAAGGAATTAAAAAGTCTGCAAAAGAACCTTTTTCTTATCAACATCAATTCTGCTACGAATGTTTTTGTTTTTTATTAGTTTCCTGTTGGTCGTATTCTCTACATTACCCCCCTTCTCTACTCTTTTGTTCTTTGAATATTTGTATAAAAAAAACATATTACTCAAAATTTATATTATATTAAAAGTAAAAAAAATATTGAAAATTTTATCACACATTCAATAATAAAAAATGATTATGTCTTTTACGTTTCCAAATCAAATCACATGTTTTCAAAAATACTTTTCATTTCTTCTGTTTGAAATCATTCTCATTTATTTCACCCCTCGAAATTAAGTCTCTAGCTCAACTCTATTCAACTCAATTGCAACTTCAAAACATACTGGAAATTCCAAATACATTTTTATCAAGCACTACTAAATCTTCATTAAAATAATTTTCATTTATTCCTCTTTTTAGGTCAATTTTCAGTTCAATTTAAAGGAATGTAGATTTCTAGGCAACCGTTTCTTGAAATTGTACCTTCAATCCCGATTTAAATATTCAAACCCATCGCAATACATTTAATTGTTTTAGATTTCATTTGTTTGAAATCTTTCTCTTTTATTTAACCCTTGAAATTAAATCTCTAACTCAATTTATGCTCTAGCTCAACTACATTGCAACTTCGAAATCTACTGAAAATTCTATGTTCCTTGCAGTTAAATCAAGTGTCTCCAAATCTACTTCATTGGAATATTTTTTTTTATTCTTCTGTTGAAAGTCAATCTTTCGTTCAATTAAAAGGTGTGTAGTTTTCTAGGCAACAATTCCTTAAAATTGTATCTTCCAAACCTAATTGAAATACTCAAACCCATGGCAGAGCAGTCTTCTGCTTTGGATTTCTTCTTTTTTTTTTTATATCATTCTCATTTATATCGCCCTTTGAAATTAATTCTCTAGTTCATATCATATGTAACTTCAAATTCTACTGGAAATGCCAAATGTATTTTAATCAGGTACTACCAAATCTTCGTTGAAATTATTTTCATTTATTTCTCCTTTTAAAGGCAATTTTAAGTTCAATTAAAAGTCTTGTAGATTTCTAGGCTACCGATTCTCGAAAATGAAACCAGATATAAATACTCAAACTTATAGCAAAACATATAATTGTTGCCGATTTCTACTGTTTGAAAACTTTCTCATTTATTTAATCTCTGAAATTAATTCACTATCTCAATTTATGCTCTAGCTCGACCTAGAGCTCAACTCATTCTCTAGTTCAACTAAATTGCAACTTCAAAACCTATTAGAAATTCCAAACCAAGTATCCTCAAATCTACTTCAACGAAATTGTAATTTATTCCTCTTTTGAGAGTCCGTCTTTAGTTTATAGAAAGCTTGTAGTTTTCTAGAATACCGTTTTTTTTTGAAAATTTAGCTTTTTTTTTAGAACCTTATTACCACTGCGACCAATTATAGGCATTGTAGCTTCTAAACCGATCAAAATTACTCAAACCCATTGCAGAATATTTTACTGTTTTCGATTAATTTGATTTGAAATCATTCTCATTTAGGGTATATTGCTATTTTGGACCTGCTATGCTCCTATTTTGCCCCTCGAAAATCATTCTCTAGTTCAATAAATCAATTAATTACCGGCAATTTCAAACTTATTTCAGTTTATTCAAGTATCATTAAATCATCGTCATTTAAATAATTTTCAATTATTTCTACTTTGAGAATCAATCTTCAGTTCAACTAAAATTTGGGTAGATTTTAAGGCTATCGTTTCCCATTTGTGCTTTCAGAACTGATTTAAATACTCAAACCCATTTCAGAACATTCTACTACTTCCGATTTCTTCTGTTTGAAATCATTCTCAATTATTTACCCCTTGAAATTAATTCTCTAGCTTATCTCAATTGTAACTTCTAAACTTACTGGAAATTCAAGATTCTTTGCAGTTAAATCACTCCATTCTACTTCATTTAAATAAATGTCATGTATTCGTCTTTTGAGAGTCAATCTTTCGTTCAATTAAAAAAAGGCGTGTAGTTTTCTAGGCTACCGTTTTTTTAAATTGTAACTTCCAACCCAGATTAAAACACTCACACCTGAGACAAAGTATTCTACTGCTTCCGATTTCTTCTATTTTTTTTTGTCATTCTCATTTATTTCGCCCATCGAAAATAATTCTCTAGCTCAATTATTCTCAATTGTACCTCCAATACTTACTAGAAATGCCAAATGCATTTTAATAATTTTCTTATATTTTTCCTTTTAAAGGCAATTTTCAGTTCAATTAAAAGGCGTGTAGATTTCCAGGCTACCGATTTTCGAAACGTAGCTTCAAATCAGATTCAAATACTCAAACCTATTGCAAAACATATAACTGTGGCCGATTTCTACTGTTTGAAATCTTTCTCATTTATTTAATCCTTGAAATTAATTCTCTATCTCAAGTCTACTTTAACGAAATAAATGTCATTTATTCTTCCTTTGAGAGTCCATCTTGAGTTCAATTAAAAGGCGTATAGTTTTCTAGGCTATAGTTTCTTGAAATTGTAACTTCTAAACCGATTGATAATATTCATACCCATTGCAAAATTGCATTCTATCGTTCTTTTTTATTATTATTATTTCGCACCTATAAGTTCATTCTCTAGTTGAATTACTCAATTACTTATTGGAAATTTCAAATGCATTGCTGTTTAATCAAGTATCAAAATCATTTTCATTGAAATAATTCTCATTTATTTCTCTTTTGAGAATCAATTTTCATTTCCACTAAACTTTTTTTTAGTTTCTAGGCTATCGCTTCCAAAATTTTTGCTTTCAAAACTAATTGAAATACTCAATCCCATTTCAGAACATTCTACTGCTTCCGATTTCTTTTGTTTGAAATCATTCTCATTTAATTACCGCTTGAAATTAATTCTCTAGCTCATCTCAATTGTAACTTCTAAACTTACTGGAAATACCAAATTCCTTGCAGTTAAATCACTTCATTCTTCTCCATTGAAATAAATTTCATATTTTTTTTTAAAGATTCAATCTTTCGTTCAATTAAAAAGGCGTGTAGTTTCTAGGCTACCGTTTTTTAAAATTGCAACTTCAATACAATCCAGAAATACTCAAGCCCATGACAGAGCATTCTACTGCTTCCGATTCCTTCTTTTTTTTTTTAATTCATGCTCATTCATTTCGCCCCTCGAAATAAATTCTCTAGGTCAATTTATTCTCCTCATGTCGATTGCAACTTCAAAATTTACTCCAGATTCAAAAAAAAAACAAAGCAATCCACTTTAACGACCCACGGGTCTTTTGTCGTTTTGTTGCAAGTTTCTACTCATTTCTAGGCGTCCGAAGGTTATGTGTGGTGAGTCACTCAAAACCTCTTTTACGCAAATGGACCGACGTTTTACTTCCCCATCCGATAGAAGGCGTGATCAGGAAAATCTCGTCTCGAATTTCAATCATCGTCCAATCATCGTCAAATCATTTTCAATGAAATAATTTTCATACATTCTTCTATTGAGTTTCAATCTTTGGTTCAATTAAAAGGCGTGTAGTTTTTAGGCTACCGTTTCTTAAAATTGCAACTTCAATACAATCCAGGAATACTTAAGCCCATGACAGAGCATTCTACTGCTTCCGATCTCTTCTTTTTTTTTTCAAAAAAATTCATACTCATTTATTTCGCCCCTCGAAATAAATTCTCTATGTCAATTTATTCTCCTCATGTCGATTGCAACTTCAAAATTTACTCCAGATTCCAATCATCGTCAAATCATTTTCAATGAAATAATTTTCAAACATTCCTCTATTGAGTTTCAATCTTTGGTTCAATTAAAAGGCGTGTAGTTTTACAGGCTACCGTTTCTTAAAATTGTAACTTCCAAACCTGATTGAAAACAAAAATACCCAAATTAAACCCAGTTCGATACGTGGCTTCCACCTGACCTTTTTTTTATAGATTTGTATTTACTACTCCTTCAGGGCCGAGATCATTGTGATTGGGAACGAACGCCCGCTCAATCACCTTTTTTATCATAAACCAGTATTCGTAAAAATATAACCATCTTTCTATTTGTTTTTAATTGCTTAAGCTCTCTTTAGCTATTTTTTTTTTGTTTGTTTTAGCTCTCTTTAGCTATTTTTTTTGTTTTAGCTCTCTTTAGCTAGATACTATTTTTTTTGGTTCTCTTTCAATAGTTGGGGCATTCGCCAACTATTGTTTTGTTATTTTAGCTCTCTTTAGCTAGTTGGGGCATTCGCCAACTTTTGTACATATTTGCTCTCTTTAGCTTGTTGGGGCGTTCGCCAACTTTCATTAGAACTCTTCAGTTGGTTGGGAGATTCGCCAACCACCCCCTTCACATTATCACAATCATCTCATTTTCATTCCTTTCTTTATTCACACTATACTCACCTACCGACTATGCCATGTAGTAAACCATGAAATTGATCAAAATCCTCGTCAAAATTTAATTTATTTATCTCTTCCAAACAAAATAAAAACAATCACACGTCCGTCTTCTCCAAATTATTCCAACAGAATGACACATGCGAGAGACGCGCTCTCACTCTCACGTCAGACGCATACGCATCAGCTCCCTATTCCTAAACGTCAACATTTTCTCTCGCAAACAATAGCAGTGATGCCAAATACACTTGAAGGAATTAAAAAGTCTGCAAAAGAACCTTTTTCTTATCAACATCAATTCTGCTACGAATGTTTTTGTTTTTTATTAGTTTCCTGTTGGTCGTATTCTCTACACCCTGTACCCGGCCAACTGTCAGTCGTGAGTGCCGTTGCGCATCAGGCTAGCAGTGGTGTGAGTGACTTCCGTCAACAGTGGGTTCTCTTGGATCTGTCAAACCCTCGCGTGCTAAACTCACACTGCTGGGGGCTTCTCGTCGGAGCCGGACGCACAATTGGCGATCCTGCCAGGTTTTTCACTTTTTTTCAGTGAAAAAAAATATTCTGGAGAAAAACGGTTCTGCCCTACGAGAAGCCCTCAACAGTGTTGAAAAAGTGTAAGTGTTTTGAGCAACGGTGGCGGAGAGTACACGGCGCTGGGTACTCTTTCTGTTAGAGGAAGGGTAAGTAAATTTTCTGTGTATTTTGATGCTGTGAAACAGCGTGGCTTAGCAACTGGACTCCTGGCCATTTTGCAGAGGATTTTCCCTGCAGTGTATTGTTTTGAGGTGGATGGAAGATGGCTATTAGAATATTGACAGATCCACTTCTTGAGTTTGGGAAGGAAGCTATGGAATCCTCTGAAAATACGGCACACATTTTGTTGACATTTTTTATCAGTCTCGATGGCAGGCAAAATAAGCCATGTATAAACGCTGATTGATCTAACGACTTTTGACCCAAATTGCCTTCAGCAAGACCGATTTATCGAGTGTATGCCAGGGTGCAAGATTTTCTGGTTCACGGGAGGTGGTAAGAGATAACGCAAGAATTTAATGGGTATTAGAGATGAAGACGCTTAGAGCAGATCCTGCTTGTGTGGCGTTCCTTGGTGGAACGTCAACAAGTAGAAGGCGAGAAGTGGTCCGCCAAACCCCAGTGAGACGCTTGGGGCAGATCCTGCTTGTGTGACGTTCCTTGGTGGAACGTCAACAAGTAGAAGGCGAGAAGTGGTCCGCCAAACCCCAGTGAGACGCTTGGGGCAGATCCTGCTTGTGTGGCGTTCCTTGGTGGAACGGCAACAAGTAGAAGGCGAGAAGTGGTCCGCCAAACCCCAGTGAGACGCTTGGGGCAGATCCTGCTTGTGTGGCGTTCCTTGGTGGAACGGCAACAAGTAGAAGGCGAGAAGTGGTCCGCCAAACCCCAGTGAGACGCTTGGGGCAGATCCTGCTTGTGTGACGTTCCTTGGTGGAACGTCAACAAGTAGAAGGCGAGAAGTGGTCCGCCAAACCCCAGTGAGACGCTTGGGGCAGATCCTGCTTGTGTGGCGTTCCTTGGTGGAACGTCAACAAGTAGAAGGCGAGAAGTGGTTCGCCAAACCCCAGTGAGACGCTTGGGGCAGATCCTGCTTGTGTGGCGTTCCTTGGTGGAACGTCAACAAGTAGAAGGCGAGAAGTGGTCCGCCAAACCCCAGTGAGACGCTTGGGGCAGATCCTGCTTGTGTGGCGTTCCTTGGTGGAACGTCAACAAGTAGAAGGCGAGAAGTGGTCCGCCAAACCCCAGTGAGACGCTTGGGGCAGATCCTGCTTGTGTGACGTTCCTTGGTGGAACGTCAACAAGTAGAAGGCGAGAAGTGGTCCGCCAAACCCCAGTGAGACGCTTGGGGCAGATCCTGCTTGTGTGGCGTTCCTTGGTGGAACGTCAACAAGTAGAAGGCGAGAAGTGGTCCGCCAAACCCCAGTGAGACGCTTGGGGCAGATCCTGCTTGTGTGGCGTTCCTTGGTGGAACGTCAACAAGTAGAAGGCGAGAAGTGGTCCGCCAAACGCCAGTGAGATGCTTGGGGAAGATCCTGCTTGTGTGGCGTTCCTTGGTGGAACGTCAACAAGTAGAAGGCGAGAAGTGGTCCGCCAAACCCCAGTGAGACGCTTGGGGCAGATCCTGCTTGTGTGACGTTCCTTGGTGGAACGTCAACAAGTAGAAGGCGAGAAGTGGTCCGCCAAACCACAGTGAGACGCTTGGGGCAGATCCTGCTTGTGTGGCGTTCCTTGGTGGAACGTCAACAAGTAGAAGGCGAGAAGTGGTCTGCCAAACCCCGGTGAGACGCTCATGCTTGTGTGGCGTTCCATGGTGAAACGTCAACAAGTAGAAGGCGAGCAGAGGCTTGCCAAATCCCAGTAAGACGCTTGGGACAGATCCTGCATTTGTGGCGTACCTTGTAGGATCGCCAACATGTAAAAGGCGAGTGATTAGAGATCTGAACCGGTGATGTGAAAGAGCAATCGTGATAAACTCTCGCCTATAAGCCCTGCAAAAATGAATGCATTTGTATGCGTGCGACCGACTGTACGTACACAGCAAGTTCGTGTGCGTGTCTCTCCAGATGAGCCAGTGATGAGGTATTGTTCGTCGACGTGCTGAGCTTGCGACATTTGTGAGCAAGCAGAGCATTATTTGGTAGCGAAGGCAAAACAAAAAATGATGAGAAATGCTACGAAGTACGCATCCATGATAGTGTGATAGTGATGATTTACCATGTGTTGACATGTAGGAGGAGAGTGCAAGCTGGTAAAAACTGGTAATTTGTGGAATGGTCTGATTTTGTTTTATTCGCAAGAAAGAAAGAACATAAAAATCATCAAAATCATCAAGATGCTACGAGGCGAAAACCAAAAAGAATAAGAAATTGCTACTAGTAGGGGACACTTGCCAAAGTCGCTGATGTAGGGGCAAGCGTGGTTGCCTCTTACTCCAGTTTGCCTGGGTTCAATCCCAATCGACCCCGGTGGGCATTTTCGAGACGAGATTTGACTAGTATTATCTTCCGTAAAAAAGGAGAAGTACATATCGGTCCCAGCCTATTTTTAAGGTTATCCTTAGGTCAGTCCATGTGGGAATAGTCTTTTTGGTATAGCTGTAGCAGCGGCGGCGAGAGCAAGCCAGAGAGGGTGAAGAGATGCCCCAAGAAATCGCTCCCTCTCCTTTGTTCAGCTGTTCGTAAAGCTTGACTTTTTTTTGCTTCCGAACTCCTTAAGGGTACAAAGCCTTAAGGGTACAAAGAGGTACCAGACCGAGACTGCTTCGCTAGAGTCGCTGGTTTGCAGTTGGATTCGAGTCCTGGTGTGGAAGGTTTAAAAGAGGCTTAGATTGATTCAACATTTAAGCCTTTGAACACTTTTGGCAAATGTTGCCGAATGGTTACACTATCCACTTTGTAGGCGGATGATCATTGGTTCGATTCCCACCTGCCTCAACCTTCTATCGGATGGGGAAGTAAAACCTCGGTCTCGTCCTAGGTTTTTATTAGGCTGTTATGTAATTCCAGGTTTGGGAGTCGTCTCCCTGCTATAAAGACAAACATCACACCAAACCAAGCCTGCTCCGGTGGAATCGCTGGCGGCGCAATCCATCCAATCCAATCCACTCGCAATCCAAAGGTCGTCAGTTCGAACCCTGAGTGGAAGGTTCATTGGAGTAGAAAGAGGTTTGGGTGCCCTCCCCATTCAAGACTTTGGACTCCTAGGTTCGAGCAGAAACTTGCAATAGACCACAAAAGACCTGGGGGTCGTTAAAGTGGAAGGTTTGTTTGGTTTGCCTTTGAACACCAAGAGCCGACTAAGGATTTTGTAATACAGACCGTTAAGACCTAAGCTGGATAACGAATAATTTGATTTTTTGGTGATCCTTGTATAAATGGTTCAAGAAGGACAAGATTTCTGCATTCATAATTCTTCCTCACATAGTCAATGTCTAGGAAAGCAAAACGACATATCGGGAGATGTGATGCGCACATAATAATAAGAGAATATCATAACTTCTTTGGTGGAAATAAAAATTATAAGAATTCAAAAGGAAAGCGAGCAAAGGATCGTCATGTGTTAAGACTCATAGATGAAGTGTGCCCATGATGCCCTTTAAGTGGTACTAAATACCCATTTACTCGGTGATCATCTAAAGTCATAATTTTGCCTAGTATCAACTACTACTAGGAGGTGATAGGAGTAGACCAGTGTTTCTCAATCGGTGAGGAATTCCCCCCCTAGGGGAAAAATTCTGGTAGTATTTATATCGCATTTTAAGTATTTTTTTTTTATCCTTACTTTTTTTCAAATATTTTCTTATCTTTTTTGTATTGCATTGATTCAAACACTAGACCTCTAGATTTTTTTTATTTAAAGGAGCAGTGGTTGTAATCCAATTGTTTAGTTTTAAAGAATTAACAAATTTTTTTTAACTTGAACAATACAACATTTTTTACGTATTTTTTTTTTAATGTGTTAAGGCTTAATTCCAGTACAGTTTTGTTAAATTTAGCATAGAATATTTATGAACAAAAATATAATTTTCAAATAAAACCATGAGCATTAATTCAAACAGGAACAGTTTATTTCATTTCATTGTTCAGTTTTTTTCACAAACTAAAAATTTATGTTTTTAAATACATATATATATATTTTTTTTTTGCTTTTTAATGATAACGTTAACATTGAATCCAAGATTATGTTTCATTTTTTTTTCAAAATTCAAGGGGGGAATAAAGGTCTTGAAAATAAGTCAAGGGGGGGAATGGAACGATAAAGGTTGAGAACGACTGGAGTAGACAAACCAGTAAGAGGTTAGTTTGAGTCGATCTATGTTGATGATTCGCACTCTTACCCATAAATAAATCTCGTAGTTTCCACAAGTTATCAGATGGACAATTGCTAAAAATGAGCATGACATTGAATCAACAGAAGGTTAAAAAAAATAAACTTGGAAGCGACAGTTCGTTTTCCCGTTTTGTTTCAGATGAAATCACTTGGCTAGAAATACTTATTATTCTAATGGCTCTTCTCGGAGTGGAATAGACTCATCAGGAACAGAGTTGGATATAAGAGTGATCAGAATTGAGGGCGTTGGATTGATCCCAACTTTCACAAATCATTCTGATAACTAGGATTTAGATTGGTGCAAGGACGAATAGGATGTCGTTATTTGGGATAGAGAGTTAAAGGTAGAGAATTATTTAAGGAATTTCATTTGCACAATATTCAGACTGGAAAATGTGTAGCAAAATTTTGCTTTCAATAGTTTTTAATCAATTTACTGTGGGCATTATTTTTAAGAGCAGAAGGGGGATGTGGGATAGAAGATTGCGCTATCCCTGTACCCGGCCAACTGTCAGTCGTGAGTGCCGTTGCGCATCAGGCTAGCAGTGGTGTGAGTGACTTCCGTCAACAGTGGGTTCTCTTGGATCTGTCAAACCCTCGCGTGCTAAACTCACACTGCTGGGGGCTTCTCGTCGGAGCCGGACGCACAAATGGAAGGATTTTTACTCGGTACTAGGCGTCTAAAGGCTTGAACCCATATTGAAGCTTTAAAAAAAGTATCTATTCGAAATTGAAGTCCAAGTCCAAGTCCAAGTCCAAGTTGGATTTGGAATTCAACGTTAAAGTCAAAGTATAATGACGCAATAACTTTTTACATTTTCTAAATAGAAAATAAATGATTTTTTTAAGCTTGACTATTGCTTAAACCCCACCGTGCTCATCAGCGTTGTTATTTAACCGATTGCTTTACCCTAATCCAAACCGACTGGCGGCGGTTGTGACATTAGCACTGTCATCGTTCGCTGTCGTCATAATACCGACGTCAGCACCCAGCTCGCTCTTTTCCCAGCTTGCGGCAAACCATCCCCACCATTTCCCCCAACTTAACCAACTTTTAGCCTTCCCCAGAAAAACCCATTTCAGCTGGAGGTTCGGCTTTGCCACCAAATAATTAATTCGTTATTTTCGCCACAATCCACAAAAATACACACACACATGGTTGATAGCTGATGACACTGACACTGGGTTGGCACTTTTTCGTTTGTTTTCCCATGTGTCACATTCAAAGGGGAGATCGGGAAAAGGGTTCACGGTGGAAACCTGAGGGGGAAATTATACGAACTTCCCCGGACCAAAAAGCGGGCCACTCTGTCCCACATTACACATTTACAGTGATTAATCAGCGCCAGTCGTGGCGAATCGTGGCAAATCGTGGGGTAATTATGTTCAACCCAACAACACAGTCATACATTTTCGTTTATCAGTGTTGATGGGCGTGACATTTGCCGCGGATCCGCCGCCTAAAGCCCATCCGTCATGGAATATCGCGGGGCTTTTGGCGCTGGTGATAATTTGCTGCATTTACATTTTAATTTAAATGTAAATACCATACACAGCATCCGGTGATGGGTGAGTAAGTAGTGCCTATCTCGCAGGACTCATCATTTGCACGTAATGTACGATGTACGTGTCACCGGAAGCAGTGCGGAAGCCCGCCTCGCACAGTGTGATTTAATCTCGGAAACATGACACATGAGTTACAGTCGGCAAACATTGTTGCGGGATCGTGAATTTGGCTTAAACATATATGAAGCAATCATTTTTTGATAATCAAACAAGGGAATAACGAAAGGACATTCTAGAGAATTTGGTCATGACAGAATGGCTCTTTCCTGACATTTTGCAGGGTGAATCGAAATATTCTGATTCGGGCTCCCTGAACATGCTCGCTCAGGGATGCCATATGATTTTTCGAAATGTCTGTAAAAACCCGATTTAATCCCACCTGGGGTGAGATAGAGCCTTTCTTACTAAAGAATATAACGATGGTAGAACTTCTTTCAATTCATAACATTGACTTTGTTTAGAAGAAGAAGAAAGTCTTATGATTTCCAAAAGAAACAAAAAACGCCATTTTCACCAAAAGAATATTTTTAATCGTACATATTCTTAATCAAACAAGCGTTTATGACAAACGCGAGCATAGCAAGCTTCACATGCGCCAGTGACAACGCACACCGCGGAAGGCGCAAAGAAAAACCGAGGTATAAGTCAACCGCGTGTGCCGCACGGTGCATGGAAGATAGCCATTCAGCTTCTACGAATATGACAGAGTCAGAGATAGCTATTTTTACAACCGCGCCACTACACACTCAATCACGAGTACCTTAGGTAGAAAGCCATTGGCGTCGCCAGCATTGAAAACTTTGAAAACGATATAAACGATGAAAAGCTTAGAAAGCTCCTATTGGAAACCCTGTTAAATAAACTTACGAAATCACGAAAAAATTAAGTCTACTTTAAGGCGATTTTCGGAGCACACGGGAAACAAATAGATTGTAGCCGGATGAATGTCCTATGTCACAAAAGTTTTTGCATAAACATTGGACAGTTATGCAAAAACAAACAGGGCAAAAGAAACCGAAAAGCTACGATATCTTACATCTTGAAGGAAACATCGGTAGACAAGCTACTACAAAAGAGTATAAGTCGAGCCAGCAAATATATGCGCCAGCATTCTCGCGCCAGTATTCGAAGCTCAACTTGACAACTTGTCGACTTGGCGACGAAGCATCGATGCAGAGTGATTTTTTGACGATTTTTCCGATTAAAACTCATGCTGAATCGACATATTTACGAAGATGGAAATGACGTCCTGGCTTAAAGTAAAACCTATACCTTTCTTTAGTAAGAAAGGCAAAAAGTAAATCGTTCTAAAAATTGATCGGGATTGCCGATCGATGTCGAATTTGTTTCAGATGCTCACTCATGGTCTGTACTATGAATGTAGCAAGAAATTTTGAATAAAATCAGAAATGAAAAATGTTGGCGAAGGTCACCAGGTGGGCTTTTACCTTTTTTTAGGGATTTTTTTCTTATGGTAGGTCAATCAAACGGCTCTAACTCCAGAACCATATTATGAATCTGGATGAAAATTTGGGAGGTTGTAGGGCTCGAAAAATGCAATTTTTGAGATAAATAAAAGATATGAAAATGAAAAAATTTGACCATATTTTCATTTGAAAACTGTGTATTTTGTTGAAAAGTCTGGCCGCATCCGAAAACAGATGGATATTTCGAAATTTGCGCGGCAACTCGCCCAGGTTCAGCACACTAGCTTTCATCTGCATTTAGAAGAATCGAAATCGGATATATGGGAGCTGAGAACGGCGCGACACAAAATTTTGCAAAATTTTACCACATACGAACATCACTCGACCTCCACGGAATTTATTTTCTCAAAATTCGAGGGTTGGAGATAGACGAGTTCTGTCAAGGTGAATCGATAGAGCAGGGGTGACCAAAGTATGGCCCGCGGGCCAAACGTGGCCCGCGAGGTGATTTTTTGTGGCCCGCGGACCCATTTTGAATGATCATGTAAAATGGCCCGTAGACCACTTGTAAAGTGATTTTATACTTTTTTACCATTAATTTAATCTTTTAATGCTAATTTTTTTGTTAATAAAAAATGACTTATCAATATTTTGATCCCCATTTTAGAACACAAATATTTAGTTCGAACATTTTAAAAATTAAAACAATTTCAAAGGTTTCAATGGGAGTAACTATTAAATACCGTCAAAAATTTTATCAAACATTTTTGAAAGTAATTATAAAACGTTCAAATTTGATTTTGGTAGAAATATGTAATAATTGCATAATTTGAAATTGAAAGTAATAATGACCCTTTCATGAACTTACTTTGCACTTAGGAACCTTCCTTCTGGATTCGAACTCATTACAGTTAGATAACGAATCTGTTGAAATCGGAGGATCAAGGCTGTTGCAAATATTTTACAAAGCTTTTTGCCGATTAACCCTTTCCCTCCATTTAAAAAAAATGCTCAAAAAACCAGGAGCAAAATATTTTTTCAAAAAACTTTTAAAAAAATCAATGGAAATTTAAGTGCAATCAGCTGAAATCAATTAAAAATGCATTCCTCTTTGTTTAGAATTATTTGAGCATGTTTGGGTTTATTAAAAATAATTGAAATTTTAGTGAATTTTGCAATAATAAATGTTTTTTTTTTTTTAATTTTTTTTCGTCGAATCTTTTCTTTTTTGTTGAGAATAAAGATTGCAGTTTAACTTTACGGGTGCTTAAAACTTATTCTAATTTTTTTTCTATGAAATGATGAAATTCTGGCTTGTATTTTCTATTATTTTGAATTAACGAAAATGTTAAAAAATAACAGAAATAAAAAATCAACTTATAGATTTATTTTCCAGTCTTTTAAATCAAAACGTTATTTAATTTTGTTTATAACCTATTTTGTAAATTTGGCCCGCAAGCTCATTCGGGCTTTTAATTTGGCCCGGCCTCCAAAAACTTTGAGCACCCCTGCGATAGAGCGTCGAAAATCGATGCAGTGTGATTTTTTGACGATTTTTCCGATTAAAACTCATGCTGAATCGACATATTTACGAAGATGGAAATGACGTCCTGGCTTAAAGTAAAACCTATACCTTTCTTTAGTAAGAAAGGCAAAAAAGTCTGTGCATTTTTCTAAAATTAAAATATATCAATTTACAGTCATGGAAATCCATCAGAAATTGTGTTTTTAAGCATTTGAAGACTAACGAAACAAGTTCCGGTTGATATTTATATAAAATATTAATTCATTGAAGTTTTTTTAAAGTCTGTGTACCTCAAAAAAGGTCTGACGCAAGCTCAAAAGTCTGTGAAACACAGACAAATCTGTGTATCTGGCATCCCTGTGCTCGCTATTTGAGTATTAGTGAATTCCCCGTCCATAAATAAAATTGTAAATTTGCAATTATGCGTACTAATTGAGACCTTCAAAAGAGCAAAACACGTTTTCATTTGAGTACTATTGTCAATTTGATTTGGTTAACCGCGGTGGATTTTCTTGAAATAATTCGAACTGTCAAAAATCCACCAAAGCATCTACCACATTGATCACACAAAAAACTGTGGTAGAAAAGTATCCAACGGTAGATGCTTTGGTGGATTTTTGACAGTTCGAATTATTTCAAGAAAATCCACCGCGGTTAACCAAATCAAATTAACAATCCAACTTTGATCTTCAAGTGTATTCAACTCCTCAGTTATGTTTACAATTCGATGTCTCTGTGCTCTCTTGTACTAAGCTTTCTGGTTTTCCTATCTAGGTAGTTATCATAAGAGAGCATAGAATCATCGACATGTCTAAGTACAGTGGACTCTCTGGCTGTCGATCTTCTCAATATCAATATTGCTCCAGTCGTCTATAAATTTTTCAGTCCCTTCAAATAGATTGCTTTGATGTTTCGTTCTATAATTTGATAACTCCCGCTCTCAACGGTCCCTTAAATATCGACAACAAGAGAGCCCACTGTATTTTTTCATTAAAAGCCCAACTAATCACCTTTCTTTTGAAATGTGGCGAGCAAAAATTGGGTCAGCCCTTCCAAAGATATGATTTTTTACTGTGTTTTTGCCGCTCCCTAATCTATTTTATTAATTTGCACAAAAAAAAATACAGTTGGGCGCCTTGGGGCTTCCTGAGGGCGCTATATCTTTTTCACGAGGGCGCAGTACATATCAGTAGCTTGGCTAATTTGCAAAATGCAAAGTTTCTCTTGCGCTCTGCTGAGCGCGCTAAAAATGTTAAATTTTGTTTTTTTAACTTGTAAGTCAGCGACTAACCTTGAATAACTTAAAGTTCAGTTCGTTCTAAAACCCCTATTTCGGATAAGACCACCCTAAACGAGAAACAAAAAATACGGGTCAAATAATGTTGGCCAAGCAATTCCCATGTAAATTTTTAGCCAAATTTGGACACTTTCGATCTGAATCCTGCCTATCAGACTAGCTGGCATAACGTTTACTCCTTAGACCTCGTAGTAAAGGACATAAGAAAAAAAACTTTTTTTTTTTCATTATGGGTCATTCTCCGTCAACTCACACCGCAGTTAACCCGACCGCTCTTCGATTTGCGTGAAACTTTGTCCTTAAAGGTAACTTTTGTCCCTGATCACGAATCCGTTTTTTGATATCTAGTGACGGAGGGGCGGTACGACTCCTTCAATTTTTAAACATGTGAAAAAGAAGTTTTTTTCGATAATTTGCAGTCGGAAAAGGTGAAATGAATAATTTTGTTCTAAATGAAAAGATGAACCTTCTGGGTTGATGTAGATTCGAAAAGTAAATAAAATTTCGCTTAATTTGACACGCTCAAAAAAAAATATTGTTGAGTATCGAAAAATTACAGAGTTTTTGAAACTTTTTCAGTGTTTTATCTGAATTTTTAGTACACTATGAAACCGGGCAAACATGTAAAATTGGACAATTTTTGATAAAAGTCCCTTTGACACCAAATTTTTTGAGCAATTTTTGTTCTACGAAAAACTTAACATCGCTTGTTTTATATTTTCCTTGTTTCATTTTTTAGTATTTTAATTAGCATTTATCTTGTTTAGTTTATGTATGTTTTTATAGTACTCGGCTTACTCTACCACACCACCTTTCGCCTATCTAGTTAATTCATGTTTTTACAGCCACTGTAATTTTTTTGCTTGTTTTTCACTTTTAATACAATAAAACGATACCATTATCATTTAAATCGCAAAAAAAATGCTTAGAGACATAGTCTGATACACTACAAAAATTAATGAATACTTATTTTCACATAATATAGAGGAAATGTTAGTAAGAAACACAGCCAAAGTTGGCCCCAGAAAAATGACTTTTAAAAACATTGGCAAAGTCACCTTATAATTTTCTTAAATTTTAAGAGTTCTTCTTCCAATGTTTTTTAAAGATCAAAAGCTGGTTGAAAAAAATGGCGCAGGGCTGCGGAGTCGGGTCATATTTCATACGACTCCAACTCCGACTCCGACTCCGGCTTTCTGAGTTAAGCCGACTCCGACTCCGACTCCGGCTCCGGCTTTCAGCTTCAACCGACTCCGACTCCGGCTCCGACTCCAGCCTACCAATTCTAGCCGACTCCGACTCCGACTCCGACTCCAGCTTTCAACAAATTGTTGACTCCGGCTCCGACTCCGACTCCAACACCTACTCAGTATTATGGATATCTATTTTTTTTTATCAACAATGTTCGGGGAGGGGGAGTTAAAAAAATATTGACAATTAAATACAAACAAAATGGTATGCAAACATAATTAGCTTGGTAGAGAAGTGTTTGTACTTTCTCAAGAAGAAGGTCTCAACAAATTTTGAAATGTTTCAAAAGTTGATTACCAAGAATCATGAATACATTGATAAACAGGACTATTTAAATACTTTCAAAGTGTCATGTTTTTCTCAATCTATGAGTTCAAATCGCAATTTTCTAAGTAAATTTTGATTTTGTTTCTAAATAACCTTATGTTCATTGCATTAATAGTTAAACTGGCCAAACAAATATTATGTTATTCTTTTTTTTTTTCAAATAAAATGTTTGGAAAAACCTTGCTTTCCTGAATGATTTGACATATAACTTTAATTTTCAATCTTTTAAGCTGAAATTTTAAAGAAACACAGTAACTATCAACTATCAACTATTTTTTAAAGTTCTATTGGATTTATTTAAAAAGACGTACATGGACGGACATTGTGTGCTCCAGCCCAGTACACACTTTAAACACATAAATCATGAGAAAATCCTTACCGGTTGAATAATATTTAATTTTTATTTTTATTCTATCAACGTCACCCCGATTCATGGTAATTAAAAAACTCAAAATTGAAATAACAGGCCACTCAACATTTCAATGAAAAAAAGTGTATGAAATGCATTTTACACCTGCCTAGTTGTTTTGCAATAATTAGTTTTAAAAATTTCTAAGTTTTGAGGAAATTATTTTTTTTTTTCAAAAAAAAGTTTTGCTGTATTGTACATTGAAGTTTTACCAAAAAAAAAATCAAAAATTTTAATCGATCACAAACATGCTGAACATGATTTTACATGCAAGATTTTGCATGCAGGATTGCATTTCGATTTTTTTTTTGATTTTAAAGGGAAACGTAATTGCAACGGCCTTACATACAAAATTAGCATGTTGAGTTCAAGTAATAGATTGATATAACATTTGACAATTTGGTGGTAGATTTATTCTGTCAATTTTACAAATGTTTTAAAAACGTTATCACTTTTGTTAAGTACTGATAGTGAACCTTATTTTTTCGATTTAAAAACAACAGCGTTATTATTTTTTTTATTGAAATTCCTTTTTGATGTACCTCATAACTGTTTTCCTTTGTAAAAAAAACTATTTAAAACTTCCAAGACATCATCGGGCAAAAAGCTGACTGCAGTGCATTTTTTTAGAAAGAGTTTGATAAAATTTTAAAGAACATAAATAATACAAGTAAAAAGCGTTAGTCAAGAATTTATTGAATATTTGTTAAAAAAATTGACTAAACAATCACTTATTTTTTACTATTTATAAGTAATGAGTAAGAGAGGATTTCTAGGTTATCATTTAGTGATCTTAGTTAAATATTACAATTAGAGCTATTCGATCAAAAAAAAATGCTTCAAAACCATAATGGGATCTGATAAATATCATGAACCAAAAAGTAAATTATTGAAAAAATGTCGCAGTGCACGCGATTCAAAACATAAATTTAAAATATATAAAAGTATTGAGAATCAACCTGCATTGCAACAACTACCGAACAAAAATAAGATCATAAACTGTGCTAAATTTTAGATAACTCCGACTCTGGCTCCGACTCCGGGTTGATCAGAATTTTTCGACTCCGGCTCCGACTCCGACTCCAGCTCAGAAAATTTAGCTGACTCCGACTCCGATTCCGACTCCAGCTATTCGAGTTTAGACGACTCCGACTCCGACTCCGACTTCAGGTCCCTAAAAAGACCCGACTCCACCGACTCCGGCTCCGACTCCGACTCCGACTCCACAGCCCTGAAAATGGGTTTGGCGATTTTTTAGATCGAAGCCCGTCTAGAGGAGTGGTTGGGTTGTAGAAGGTTAACTATCGATAGATGAATGTTCTATCAAAGTTTGGTCCAAGTCGATGAAGGTCGAGTTCAAAAGTCTACCTTGTTGACGAGGAATGAACCATAAAGAATAACAAGAACAGTGTTGGTAAGCTGATTTTACACCTGAATTTTCTCACTTAAAGCTGAAAAGCGAGAGCGATGTTCAAGTAAACAATAAAGACGTTATTTTTTGTGGCTTCCCGTTCCGCGTTTGGCCACATTTCAATGGTCCTTTTTTAAGTCTTGGATAAAGCAACCAACAAATGTTTGTTCCGGCGTTAGCGCCAACGCCAACTTTTCAGTATTTTTTTTTATTCATGCATTCAAGCTTTAAAGATCCTCTGCGTTGGTTTGTAAGCGTGAATATCAGATGTCGAAGGTCTTTCTAAGCTGCTATCTTGATTTTATTTTCAATATAAATATAATACAGTCCGTCCTCGATTATCCAAAATCCTCGCTAAAATATCACTTATGATAATCGAATCACCCCTTTTTTATTATAATTTGTATATCTGACCTCAAAATTACTCAATCGGATGAGTGAAAAAATAAACCAAAAAAATTGTGATAAACATGATTCACTAGAAAAAAGAATAAAAACGACGGTTTAAAAGATAGCAACTTCTACTGTGACATAACACTCTTTTCAACCTTGCACAAAGCACTCTACAAGTACAAGTTACTATTACTACCATGATGGATGAACAATTGAAGAAGATTAATAATTTTCTTCCACCCTTCCGACACTAAACCAGCTCAGTCTGGAAAAATGACGATATCTGGAGCAACACGAGAAAAGGGCGGATAAGCATTTTGACAGCTGGAACTATTTTGCAAATTCCGAGCCATCAGGAAACTTTTTCACAAAACTCGAAATGAGAAACAATAGCTAACCTTCCCAGCTACCTGTTAACACTGCGGGTATTGTTAAATAGTTACCTTTTGGCACAGAATTTGCAAAACAGTTCTAGCTGTCAAAATGCTTATGCGCCCTTTTCAAATGTTGCTCCAGATATCAACTTGGTGTGCGATAAACGTCCGACACCATCGTCGTGGGGTTTTCTTCCTCTTTTTATTATTATTATTTGCCACCCTCCAGTCCGGGGTGTGACCAAGAAAATATTTGTAATTAATTATACCCGGGGAACGCAGTAGATCGATAAGGATCTGGATTACCCCACCCAAAGAAAACCACACAACATGGGAACCTTAACCGAAGATTGATGGTAAGCGTCTGGTGCAAAATTAATTTGAAAATTTGTTGCATCTTAAGACGCTTTACAACAGTTCAAACTGTCGGCATTTAATCAATTGTCAATTACAGCAAACCCCCCAAACATTATGTGAGATAACTCCACAAGTTTTAACCTCATGTCATTCCCCGGTAACATGAAACACCACAAAACCACAACAAGTCTGATTTGATTTCAAAGCTGCTGCTCCTCTGCTCTTGTGTTTGTGTTTGTGTTGCTGCCTTTCAGAATGAAAATTTAAGTTTACGTTCATCGGGAAAGCTCGCCGCACACTGCTGCGCGCTGTGTGTCGTCCCATTCACCGGGATGAATAGGATGTTTTCACAAAACCATACATGTCTAAATTGTGTGGAGAATGAGATTTATTCCTTTCATTGCGGTGCAAACCCACCCAGCTGTGGGAGGCCTCTGTTCTAAAGATAACACATGAGCAATTCTCTACGAAATCGTTTTTTTTTTAGAATTTTAACTTTTGTTATGAATACAAAGAGACGAGTTGTTCCTTTTAATTCCGCTGTATATACAAATCCACTATTAATTTTTGTATTTTTTTTATTTGGCTGAAACTTTTTCGGTGCCTTCGGTATGCTAAAAGTAGCCATTTTACATCATTAGTTTGTCCATATACTTTTCCAGCGGGTATTGGATAGGACCACACACACACACACACACACACACACAAATTTTGTTATTTTTTTAAACTTGTAAGTCGGCGACTAACCTCGAATAACCTAAAGCTCAGCCTAATTTTGCGAAAATCGTTTAAAAAACGCTTTTTTTACCACTCTATTTCGGATAAGAACTCCCCAAACGAGAACAAAAAAAATACGGCTCAAATAATTTTGGCCAAGAAATTCCCATGAAAAGTTTTGAGCCAAATTTTAAAACTTTCAATCTGGATTTTAGTTCAAAAGAAAGAGGGATGGTCAAATTTGGCAGCTGTCCATACAAAAATGACGCATGAAAATTCAAAAATCTGTATCTTTTGAAGGAATTTTTTGATCAATTTGGTGTCTTCGGCAAAGTTGTAGGTATGGACAACACTGAAAAAAAATGATACACGGTAAAAAAATTGGTGATTTTTTATTTGACTTTTTGTCCCTAAAACTCGATTTGCAAAAAAAATACTGTTTTTAATTTATTTTTATTTTTTGATATCTTTTAGGGAACATCAAATGCCAACTTTTCAGAAATTTCCAAGTTGTGCAAAAAATCTTTGACCGAGTTATGAATTTTTTAATCAATACTGATTTTTTCAAAAAATCGAAATGTTTGTCGCAACAATTTTTCATTTTTCGATGTAAAATCAAATTTCAAATCAAAAAGTACTTTCGTAAAATTTTGATAAAGTGCACCGTTTTCAAGTTAAATCCATTTTTAGGTGACTGTTTTGAACAAATTCGCAGTTATTCATTTTTTTTTTTAAATTAGTGGACATGTTTGCCCACTTTTGAAAAAAATATTTTTGAAAAGCTGAGAAAATTCTCTATATTTTGCTTTTTTGAACTTTGTTGATACGAACCTTAGTCGCAAAATTTCACGAATGTTTCATATTTCCACATTATAAATCGAACCATTAGTTGCTGAGATATCGACGTTAGAAAATGGTGGGTTGTTAGGGTGAGACTTGGAAAACATCAATTTTCATGTTTTTAAACCTTTGCATGGCAATATCTCAGCAACTAAGGGTCGTATCAACAAAGTTCAAAAAGCAAAATATAGAGAATTTTCGCAGCTTTTCAAAAATATTATTTTCAAAAGGAGGCAAACATGTGCACTAATTTAAAAAAATGAAAAACTACGACTATTTTCAAAAAAGTTACCTAAAAATGGCTTTAGCTTGAAAACGGTGCACTTTATAAAAATTTCACTAAAGTACTTTTTGATTGCAAATTTGAATATACATCGAAAAATGAAGTTGAACAAATTTTGCGACCAATATTTCGATTTTTTTTTAAATAGTATTTAAAAAAAAAATCATAACTCGGTCAAAGTTTTTTTGCAAAACCTGGAAATTTCTGAAAAGTTGGCTTTTGATGTCCCCTCACGACGTCTTTTTCAGGGGGTTAGTATTTTTTGAGAAATAGCAAGAAAACTGTCATATACATATGAAAGTGTGGAACATCCCCGTTCATCGAAATAATGATCTGAATATCAAAAACATTGCGGTTTTTGGGAAAGGGGTGTGCAATTTTATCAGAAAATCTCCCAAATTTTCAATAAAACCTTTATAACTTTTTTCCCTTATTTTCAATCACGTTGCCTGCATTAGGAAAAATGTTCCTTGCATCATTTCCCATAAGAAATTATATGATTTGAACCATAAATCATGCCCAAGTAGACTTATAACAATACTAAATTGAAATAGACGAAATTTCGCCCAATAGGAAAAAAGTTCAAAAACTTCAAATGAGGATAACTTTGATTTTTCCCGACCAAAAATTTTCGTTCGCCCCGCAAATGAACGGGGATGTTCCACACTTTCATATGTATATGACAGTTTTCTTGCTATTTCTCAAAAAATACTACCCCCCTGAAAAAGACGCCGTGCCCTAAAACATATAAAAAAAATAAAAAAAAATAAAAAAAATGTTTTTTTGCAAATTAAGTTTTAGTGACAGAAATTTAAATAAAAAATCACCAAAAATTTTTTTACCGTATATCATTTTTTCCAGTGTAGTCCGTATCCATACCTACAACTTTGTCCAAGACACCAAATCGATCAAAAAATTCCTTCAAAAGATACAGATTTTTGAATTTTAATACTTCATTTTTGTATGGACAGCTGCCAAATTTGTATGGAAAATTATATGGACAAACAAATGATGCAAAATGGCTTCTGTGGGCATACCGAAGGCACCAAAAAAGTTTCAGTCGGATTAAAAAATATAAAAAAATTGAATGACCGAAATCTGAGAGAACTGTTCACATGCAATATGGAGGATATTCAATAGCTTGTGAGGACGAAACATGGTTGAATGGAGGTGACTTTAGGGAAATTGATTTATGTTTTAAGCTTCAATATTTAATACGATTTTCTTTTTCTTTACGAGAAATTTAAATATTTTCAAACTACTTCACACATTTTTCGCATTGCAACCCTTCTATTTGTTGTTATTTTGGCTGAGGTCACAATATTTTTCAATCATGACTCAGCTTGACTAAAGTAGGGTCAGCCTGTGCTGAAATAATCCAGTTACACTTTGAAAATTTTCCTCTTTATAGGAGAAGAATGCATCAGAAAATGTCATCCTACATCAAATAAAATTTATTGGAAATATAAAAGAAGTGATTGTCCTGCCTTCAATAGTGTCACGTTACGTTACGTTGGATTTCCAACTAAGATGTTGTGTCTTCAAATCATACATACCAATAATAATTTGTATTTTTCGTTTATTTGATTTTAAGAAGAAAATGCCACAAAAATATATATTCTAAATTCTACTTAGTTCACATCTAACACACAGACACTGACATGTACAAATCTCAAAGATTAGAAAAAAAAAACTTTTGAATAACTGTGATTTGGTTCATGAAGGACTTATTTTTATGTTTCTAAGCCAAAAATGACTTCAATAAGCATGCACATCTGATCTACATTGGGATACCAGATTAGTCGAAAAGGGGGGTCCGGTGGTTTAGTGGTTAGCGTGGTAGCCTCCAAATCCCAGTATGGCCTGGGTTCAATCCCTGACGGACCCGGTGGCATTTTTCGAGACGAGATTTGCCTGACCACGCCTTCTATCGGATGGGAAAGTAAAACCTCGGTCCATTTGCGTAAAAAGAGGCTATGGGTGACTCACCACACATAACCTTCGGACGCCTAGAAATGAGCAGAAACTTGCAACAGAGCCCACAAAAGACCCAGGGGTCGTTAAAGTGGATTGCTTTGCTTTGCTATTACCCGAGCAGACGGAAATAACGCGGGAATAACATTTGTTGATATTTGAAAATACTAGGCCCATAACATTTCATGTTATTTATAACAAGATTTGTTATTCGCCGTTATGATTTTTTTGTTATTGGATTGTTATTGTAATAACAGACTTATAACATTTTTAGTTATTCTTCGAACAAATCTTTGTTATTATTTTTTGTTATTTTAACAACTAATCCGATCATCCCAATAACAGTTTGAGGTATTCTTCCATAACAAAATATGTTATTCTCAAGTTGTTCTGGCTTTCAATCAATATCAGACCGATAACAAATTTTGTTATGATAACATAAACTGTTATTGAACTCTTATGCAAAAATTGATTTTGCAATAATATTCCATAACACTTTCTGTTATTTTAACAGTATTTGTTATTGAAACGGCATGAATTTAGTTATTACCGTCTGTTCGGGTAGTCGAAAAGATTTTTAAATTACTCAAAAAGAATTATTGCAAAGTGAAAAAACCCTTCATATTTTGTATAACAAGCACCGATCGATACTTCAGTCCAGGAAGTTGAAGTTTCCATCCAATCAGTGCTTCAGTTCCGTTGGAGTGTTTTTTGTGCCTAAATTCAGCCATCACGAGCATTTTTTTTTCTCCCTCCTTTTCTGATAGGTTGGTCATTCAGGTAAAAGCTGTATACCAGCTCTATGAAATAGGGGCGAAAAAATCCCGATCGCCACTTCCACCGGTGATTGGACGGTTTTCCTGTGTGGCAAAAAAAGGCAGGGAAATTGGGACTTGTTGCTTTTGTTCCTTAGTACCATGGGCTCATAAATTGAGCAATAATGACATTAAACTGAGAAAGATTGCGCTTTCCGTTGAAGGGATACTGTTTCAGATTTGTAACTTTTTTCAACTCTTATTTAAGCATTAGCAAAAATCGTACAATTCTCCAGTATCACAATCCGTTCAATGTTGGTCGGACTTATTACTCACTGGTGGTAATCCCGCGTTAATCTGTGTTGAAAACTTTTCGCATAATCAAATCCAGGGGCTTCCCACCCGTGGGTGGACACCGACACCTTCCTTCCAACCGCCATAGAATTCCTCGTTAGTGCCGCCATAAATAGTGCGGTCCTGGGAAAAGTGTGCAGCATAATGATTATAAATCGTTTCCCAGTTGGCGACAAACTTTCGAAGCTTTTCCCCGAGTTAGTCAGTCAGTCAGGGGGGCTGGGGGGAGGTGGGGTAGTGGATTTATTCCCCCCAAATGGGATCCAATTTGAAGAGCTTTGGAAGCGCGAGATCGAAAAGTTTTTGAGTAACCATCACGACAAACATTAATTACTTTCATTTATTTAAATTAGAATTTTGCTCGTAAATAGTTTTGCAAACTTTGTTTCGGATTTCCTAATTGTGGCATTTTAATGAATGTGAAATTTTTTTCCGGGAAACCCAAAAGTTGAAAATCGAATTTATTTTAAAATTCAAACGTAGTTTAAGGACACCACCCAACGGCGTCTGTGTTGCATCGCGGAGGGGGGGGGGGGGTGGAATTTGCTCTCTGGTTTCCTTCAATCGCGCTAAAGTTTTCCAATTTTTGAGAAAGAAAGCCACGTAACCGCGGTGGTGGTGGTGGTGTGTGTGAAGATATGATGAAAGAAGTTGCTGCTGCGCTGCACTGACACCGTGCGAGCTGTAGATAAAGTTTTCGTCTTCTGGTGCAAAGTGGTATTAGAAAGCTTGAAAAACGAGCGACCCAGGTGTGGTTGTGCGCGAATACCATGACATTGAGTGGCTTTTGGTTCAGGACGATTTAGGGCAAAGCTTGAGGCAATGCAGTGTGTTTTATTAAAAAAAAGTTTTTACCCTTCAAAGTTACCAAAAGCACGGCTTTTTAAAATCAAAAATATTGTTCTTAACAAAAAAAATACCCTTTTGGGTTATTGCAGATTCGAAAAGTACATTAAATTTCCAAAATTGGCATGCTTACGGACCTAATCCTGCAACAACGGGATTGTAAAATTAGTCAAACTTTGTAGAAAGTTTCTCTGTGGAAAGTACTTTGAAAGAATAATTAAAAAATATGTCGATAGTACCCGTAATTTTGAAGATACTAAAATGTCTGTAACAAAAATCTTAGTCGCAAAAATCTAGTTAATGAGTAACAGTTGAGTAACGAAAACTATCAGAATCTTGGAAACTATTTTTGTAATTGTAATTGAATTCTGAGTACGCCGTCAAATCGAGCGTTCAATTTTACATAAAGGTCCAAATTTCCAAATCATAACCATTAAAGGCTGCAAATTATTGAAAAACGCGTTATTTACTAATGTTGATAAATTGAAGGGGTCGTACCGCCCCTCTGCACGAGATACCGAAAATTTGAGCTCGGATTCGTGATTTCGTGAGAGCTGGTGGAAATTTACCCATAGACAATGTTTTTAATTGCTAAACGTTTTAAACCAACGCAATTTTGTTTACCAGATCACTGAAGAATAGTGATGAAGAAATTTACAAATAACAGTATTCATGCATGAATTTTTCAATTGCCATAGCGGAAATGGAACACATCGAACACTTTACTTCTATGTTTAAAACTATTCACAATAAAAAAAAATGTTGTTTTTTTTCGCCATCACAATCTATTAAAATGTATCAATTCAATCGAAACAACAAGCACTCCATTCAACCACAACCAATTTCCATTTTTTTTTTTGCCTTCGACTCCGAACCCTCTAGCAGTTGAGCAATTCTCTGAGATTTCGGTCATTCATTTTTTTTTTGCATTTTTTAATCCGGTTGAAACTTTTTTGGTGCCTTCGGTATGCCCAAAGAAGCCATTTTGCATCATTAGTTTGTCCATATAATTTTTCATACAAATTTGGCAGCTGTCCATACAAAAATGATATGTGAAAATTCAAAATTCTGTATCTTTTGATGGAATTTTCTGATCGATTTGATGTCTTCGGCAAAGTTGTAGGTATGGATATGGACTACACTGAAAAAAATGATACACGGTAAAATTTTTTTTGGTGATTTTTAATTTCACTTTTTGTCACTAAAACTTGATTTGCAAAAAAACACTATTTTTATCTTTTTTATTTTTTTATATGTTTTAGAGGACATAAAATGCCAACTTTTCAGAAATTTCCAGAATGGGCAAAAAATCTATGACCGAGTTATGATTTTTTGAATCAATACAGATTCTTTCAAAAAATCGAAATATTGGTCGCAAAAATTTTTAAACTTCATTTTTCGATGTAAAATCGAATTGGCAATCAAAAAGTACTCTAATGATTTTTTGATAAAGTGCACCGTTTTCAAGTTATAGCCATTTTTAGGTAACTTTTTTGAAAATAGTCGCAGTTTTTATTTTTTTTAAATTGGTGCCCATGTTTGCCCACCTTTGAAAAAAATATTTTTGAAAAGCTGAGAAAATTTTCTATATTTTGCTAATTTGGACTTTGTTGATACGACCCATAGTTGCTGAGATATTGCCATGCAAAGGTTAAAAAAAAAGGAAAATTGATGTTTTCTAAGTCTCACCCAAACAACCCACCATTTTCTAATGCGGATATCTCAGCAACTATAGGTCCGATTTACAATGTTAATCCATGAAACATTCGTGAAATTTTCCGATCTTTTCGAAAAAAATACTTTCAAAATTTTAAAATCAAGACTAACTTTTCAAATGGGCATAATATTGAATGTTTGACCCGTTTGAAATGTTAGTCTTGATTTTAAATTTTTAAATTTTTTTCGAAAAGATCGTAAAATTTTACGAATGTTTCATCTTTTAACATTGTAAATCGGACCTATAGTTGCTGAGATATCGACATAAGAAAATGGTGGGTTGTTTGGGTGAGACTTAGAAAACATCAATTTTCCTGTTTTTTAACCTTTGCATGGCAATATCTCAGCAACTATGGGTCGTATCAACAAAGTCCGAAAAAGCAAAATATAGAGAATTTTCTCAGCTTTTCAAAAATATCGTTTTCAAAGGTGGGCAAACATGGGCACCAATTTTAAAAAATTAAAAACTGCGACTATTTTCAAAAAAGTTACCTAAAAATGGCTATAACTTGAAAACGGTGCACTTTATCAAAATTTCACAATAGTACTTTTTGATTGCAAATTTGAATATACATCGAAAAATAAAGTTGAAAAAATTTTGCGACCAATATTTCGATTTTTTGAAAAAATCAGTATTGATTCAAAAAATCATAACTCGGTCAAACATTTTTTGCCCATTCTGGAAATTTCTGAAAAGTTGGCATTTTATGTCCTCTAAAACATATAAAAAAATGAAAAAAATAAAAATAGTGTTTTTTTGCAAATCAAGTTTTAGTGACAAAAAGTGAAATTGAAAATCACCAAAAAAAATTTTACCGTGTATCATTTTTTTTCAGTGTAGTCCATATCCATACACTGAGGAAAAAGAATGTAAGTTTTTCATAAGTCTACATCTTATGTGCTGCCTGATTTGAGTATCCACTAGCCTCTCGCGATTTTCATAGACAATCTTATGACCGTCACTATAAATTCATATGGTTACAACTAAACTTTACTTATGTATTTGGTCCACTGTTGATAGACTATGGACTTCATAAGAAATTCTTATGGAATTCATCTGTAATTTTTCAATGGTTTTCGTGTAAGATGCTAGTGTGAAATTTTTAGACATTTCAAGATGGCGAAAGGAAGGATCAAGCAGACAATTTTGAACGCTCGCGACTCCAAATCGCCCCGTAAATCGTTCCGGTAACTACTTCACAAAGCTGCTGCAGACGAGTTTCTGATCGGACGAATAAATTTTCTTATTTACCGCGATCTCCAAGACTCAGGTAAGTTCTGTGACGGGTGTTTCGTGGGTTTTGGTTCGAAGTTGAATATTTTGTTTTGGTATTTTAGGTAACATGGCTGTTGGTTCCGCCGGCGGCCCTTCTCAGCATCCTCCAGAAGGATCCGGAGAATAGCATCGGTGAGGACAGTTCCGAGCAGCGGTCGAAGGGGTTTAAGTTTGATTGACGCGGTCATGCCGAAGATGTTGGCCATCCGGCAGAACATGCCGACTCACCAGCAAAAGACGATTAAACCGGAGGCAGCGGAAACCAACGGAACGATGAGCAGCGGAGGAACAGTGGAGCGACCACGAATAAGAACGGAGAAAACATCTCCTCGAAGCAAAAATTTAATAAAGTTTTGGTTATATTACGATCATTCAAAAATATACATGTTTAAAAATTAAATTAACTTTTGTTTTCATTCAATTAAAAATAAGAAAAAATGGGTATAAATAACAATGTATGTTAATATGATCTCCATGAGCATTGCCATATATTCTGTACACAATTCCATCTATGAATGTCATAAGATAACTCAATGGAAATCTTAATTTACGGCTTTGTCAAATTTCCCCTCCCAGCCATAAGAAAATCTTATGACATCCGAATAAAATCCTGATGTCGAAAGGTCATAAGACGTTCTTATGGATTTTGACAGTACTTTTTTCTGAGTGTACCTACAACTTTGCCGAAGACACCAAATCGATCTAAAAATTCCTTCAAAATATATAGATTTTTGAATTTTCACATATCATTTTTGTATGGACAGCTGCCAAATTTGTTTGGAAAATTATATGGACAAACTAATGATGCAAAATGGCTTCTTTGGGCATACCGAAGGCACCAAAAAAGTTTCAGCCGGATAAAAAAAAAGGTGCAGGTGGTTATGTTACACATGACCAGTATGACAAAGAACTTTGCAAGATGATTGTTGAAATTTTCGATTAGAATGTCCGGTCCAAATTCCCCCCTTATAATTACCGTCCTATCGAACTAAGGGGACGGAAATTGCTGAAATAGAAATCGAAGTGAAATCAATTGACTTTCCATCACCACTCGAAAGTTACTAAGATGCGAGAATGTTTTTGCAAGGCTGTTGCAAGCAATCTGCGGCAGTAAAGGAAATTTGAACAGCAGACATTAAATCTGCCCTTTACAGGGCTCTAATTGATTACGAGATCAAAATCAAACCATCCACATTAACGACCCCCGGGTCTTTTGTGGTTTCTATTGCAAGTTTCTGCTCGAACCTAGGAGTCCGAAGGCTTGAATGGGGAGAGCACCCAAACCTCTTTCTACTCCAAGGAACCTTCCACCCCGGTGTTTGAACTGACGACCTTTGGATTGCGAGTCCAACCGCCGCCAGCGATTCCACCGGAGTAGGCTTGGTTTGGTGTGTTGTTTGTACTTATGGCATGGAGACGACTCCTACACCTGGAATGACTTAACGGCCTAACAACCCAGGCCTGGACCGACATTTTACTTCCTCATCCGATGGAAGGTTGGAGCAGATGGGAATCGAACCCAGAATCATCCGCTTACAAAGCGGACAGCGTAACCTTCCGGCCACGCACTGTCACGAGATCGAGATAGTTATTCTAAATTTCCAGAAACAGATTTTCGCAGTGGCACAAATAAAATTTGCATCGCAGTAATCTATTTATTACTTCCTGCCTAATAAGCAATATATTTTAACTGCTTAACTTCAGATAGTGGCCAAATGCAACTTTAAATGTCCAGTATCAAAAACCATAAAGTTTTATACCCATATTGCCCCAACTCTTACGGTCCGGCAAATGTCCCCCCATCGGAACATCCGCGGGGCCTCCGGCCACTCCAGATTGTGGCCACTACTGCCAAAATGTCAAATTCCATGTCCAGTATCAAAAACAATATAGTTTGATACCCAAATTGCCCCAACTCTTACGGTCCGGCAAATGTCCCCCCATCGGAACATCCACGGGGCCTCCGGCCACTCCAGATTGTGGCCACCACTGCCGAAATGTAAAATTCCATGTCCAGTATCAAAAACCATAAAGTTTGATACCCATATTGCCCCAACTCTTACGGTCCGGCAAATGTCCCCCCATCGGAACATCCGCGGGGCCTCCGGCCACTCCAGATTGTGGCCACTTCTGCCAAAATGTCAAATTCCATGTCCATTATCAAAAACCATAAAGTTTGATACCCATATTGCCCCAACTCTTATGGTCCGGCAAATGTCCCCCCATCGGAACATCCGCGGGGCCTCCGGCCACTCCAGATTGTGGCCACTACTGCCGAAATGTCAAATTCCATGTCCAGTATCAAAAACCATAAAGTTTGATACACATATTGCCCCAACTCTTACGGTCCGGCAAATGTCCCCCCATCGGAACATCCGCGGGGCCTCCGGCCACTCCAGATTGTGGCCACTACTGCCGAAATGTCAAATTCCATGTCCAGTATCAAAAACCATAAAGTTTGATACCCATATTGCCCCAACTCTTACGGTCCGGCAAATGTCCCCCCATCGGAACATCCGCGGGGCCTCCGGCCACTCCAGATTGTGGCCACTACTGCCGAAATGTCAAATTCCATGTCCAGTATCAAAAACCATAAAGTTTGATACCCATATTGCCCCAACTCTTACGGTCCGGCAAATGTCCCCCCATCGGAACATCCGCGGGGCCTCCGGCCACTCCAGATTGTGGCCACTACTGCTGAAATGTCAAATTCCATGTCCAGTATCAAAAACCATAAAGTTTGATACCCATATAGCCCCAACTCTTACGGTCCGGCAAATGTCCCCCCATCGGAACATCCGCGGGGCCTCCGGCCACTCCAGATTGTGGCCACTACTGCCGAAATGTCAAATTCCATGTCCAGTATCAAAAACCATAAAGTTTGATACCCATATTGCCCCAACTCTTACGGTCCGGCAAATGTCCCCCCATCGGAACATCCGCGGGGCCTCCTGCCACTCCAGATTGTGGCCACTACTGCCGAAATGTCAAATTCCATGTCCAGTATCAAAAACCATAAAGTTTGATACCCATATTGCCCCAACTCTTACGGTCCGGCAAATGTCCCCCCATCGGAACATCCGCGGGGCCTCCGGCCACTCCAGATTGTGGCCACTACTGCCAAAATGTCAAATTCCATGTCCAGTATCAAAAACCATAAAGTTTGATACCCATATTGCCCCAACTCTTACGGTCCGGCAAATGTCCCCCATCGGAACATCCGCGGCCTCCGGCCACTCCAGATTGTGGCCACTACTGCTGAAATGTCAAATTCCATGTCCAGTATCAAAAACCATAAAGTTTGATACCCATATAGCCCCAACTCTTACGGTCCGGCAAATGTCCCCCCATCGGAACATCCGCGGGGCCTCCGGCCACTCCAGATTGTGGCCACTACTGCCGAAATGTCAAATTCCATGTCCAGTATCAAAAACCATAAAGTTTGATACCCATATTGCCCCAACTCTTACGGTCCGGCAAATGTCCCCCCATCGGAACATCCGCGGGGCCTCCTGCCACTCCAGATTGTGGCCACTACTGCCGAAATGTCAAATTCCATGTCCAGTATCAAAAACCATAAAGTTTGATACCCATATTGCCCCAACTCTTACGGTCCGGCAAATGTCCCCCCATCGGAACATCCGCGGGGCCTCCGGCCACTCCAGATTGTGGCCACTACTGCCAAAATGTCAAATTCCATGTCCAGTATCAAAACCATAAAGTTTGATACCCATATTGCCCCAACTCTTACGGTCCGGCAAATGTCCCCCCATCGGAACATCCGCGGGGCCTCCGGCCACTCCAGATTGTGGCCACTACTGCCGAAATGTCAAATTCCATGTCCAGTATCAAAAACCATAAAGTTTGATACCCATATTGCCCCAGCTCTTACGGTCCGGCAAATGTCCCCCCATCGGAACATCCGCGGGGCCTCCGGCCACTCCAGATTGTGGCCACTACTGCCAAAATGTCAAATTCCATGTCCAGTATCAAAAACCATAAAGTTTGATACCCATATTGCCCCAACTCTTACGGTCCGGCAAATGTCCCCCCATCGGAACATCCGCGGGGCCTCCGGCCACTCCAGATTGTGGCCACTACTGCCGAAATGTCAAATTCCATGTCCAGTATCAAAAACCATAAAGTTTGATACCCATATTGCCCCAACTCTTACGGTCCGGCAAATGTCCCCCCATCGGAACATCCGCGGGGCCTCCTGCCACTCCAGATTGTGGCCACTACTGCCGAAATGTCAAATTCCATGTCCAGTATCAAAAACCATAAAGTTTGATACCCATATTGCCCCAACTCTTACGGTCCGGCAAATGTCCCCCCATCGGAACATCCGCGGGGCCTCCGGCCACTCCAGATTGTGGCCACTACTGCCGAAATGTCAAATTCCATGTCCAGTATCAAAAACCATAAAGTTTGATACCCATATTGCCCCAACTCTTACGGTCCGGCAAATGTCCCCCCATCGGAACATCCGCGGGGCCTCCGGCCACTCCAGATTGTGGCCACTACTGCCGAAATGTCAAATTCCATGTCCAGTATCAAAAACCATAAAGTTTGATACCCATATTGCCCCAACTCTTACGGTCCGGCAAATGTCCCCCCATCGGAACATCCGCGGGGCCTCCGGCCACTCCAGATTGTGGCCACTACTGCCAAAATGTCAAATTCCATGTCCAGTATCAAAAACCATAAAGTTTGATACCCATATTGCCCCAACTCTTACGGTCCGGCAAATGTCCCCCCATCGGAACATCCGCGGGGCCTCCGGCCACTCCAGATTGTGGCCACTACTGCCGAAATGTCAAATTCCATGTCCAGTATCAAAAACCATAAAGTTTGATACCCATATTGCCCCAACTCTTACGGTCCGGCAAATGTCCCCCCATCGGAACATCCGCGGGGCCTCCGGCCACTCCAGATTGTGGCCACTACTGCCAAAATGTCAAATTCCATGTCCAGTATCAAAAACCATAAAGTTTGATACCCATATTGCCCCAACTCTTACGGTCCGGCAAATGTCCCCCCATCGGAACATCCGCGGGGCCTCCGGCCACTCCAGATTGTGGCCACTACTGCCGAAATGTCAAATTCCATGTCCAGTATCAAAAACCATAAAGTTTGATACCCATATTGCCCTAACTCTTTCGGTCCGGCAAATGTCCCCCCATCGGAACATCCGCGGGGCCTCCGGCCACTCCAGATTGTGGCCACTACTGCCAAAATGTCAAATTCCATGTCCATTATCAAAAACCATAAAGTTTGATACCCATATTGCCCCAACTCTTACGGTCCGGCAAATGTCCCCCCATCGGAACATCCGCGGGGCCTCCGGCCACTCCAGATTGTGGCCACTACTGCCAAAATGTCAAATTCCATGTCCAGTATCAAAAACCATAAAGTTTGATACCCATATTGCCCCAACTCTTACGGTCCGGCAAATGTCCCCCCATCGGAACATCCGCGGGGCCTCCGGCCACTCCAGATTGTGGCCACTACTGCCGAAATGTCAAATTCCATGTCCAGTATCAAAAACCATAAAGTTTGATACCCATATTGCCCTAACTCTTTCGGTCCGGCAAATGTCCCCCCTTCGGAACATCCCCGGGGACTCCGGCCACTCCAGTCTAGGTGTTGGCCAGTTCCAATGATCGACTCCCGCGACTGGCATGTCTTAGCTGGTCCATGCCTCCAGGCCATCTGCTCCCGGTTCTCCAAGCCGTCTGCTACCAGGCCTCCAGGCCATCTGCTCCTGATGTTGACTCGTCGACGTCCAGCAACAGAATGAATTTTCGGGACCGACCGAGCCGAGTTTTGTTGATTTCAGGGATCTGACAGGCATGCACTTTTTCGAAGTCACCGCCAAAGGCGCTGTCAATGTTGTTTACGTGGGGTTTTTGAAAAGGTTGTATGAAACAAAATAATAAATTTTTATCTTTTTCTAAATTAATTTTTAGTTTTAATCATCTTTTGCTTATATATGTAAGTACATGGCAAGGATTGCGTACAGATTTCCTCATTTATCATTTATAAAACCGATAAATTTTGTAATTTGTAATTTGTAATTTGTTGTTTTATTGGTTACGATAGCCTGTTAGTATAAACTGTGCACCAGGTCAAGGATAAACAAAGTTGTACTAGAACAACACGTAACATTAAACTAAAAATTAAATATATTCAGTTTCCTTGAAACAAAATTAGCTTGGTAAGATTCTTCCTGACTGTTGGTTTAAATTCAATTACACTTTTAAAATACTCAGTTTATTTAACATTTAAACATAATTCAACCACGAGTTTGATCAACATATTTCGATGATTATTCATCGCATCCTGTTCTAAATCTGAGATTAAATTTAAGTCGTTTCAAAAAACTACAATTGCTACAAGTTATTTGAATATTAATTAAAATTCAAATCTGAAATTAAATGTAAATCGCTTGAAAAAAAAACTTGGTGATTAAAACAAAAAGTTTTTATTTTTGCAATTCATGTGCATAAAACATTTTCAAAAACCTCGCTGCAAAAACTTGGTTCGAACTTGGTTCGATTTTGACTTCACTCGCTTTGTATGTGGATGACAGTCGTGACGTATCCGTGGTTGATTTAGGTCGGGGACGTATGCCCCGCCTTTTTGCACCCATTCTCCTATACTTCCTTATTCGCTTGTTGCCCATCGACGATCCGAAAATTATGAGGTAGAGTGGGGGTGATTTTAGATACATCAATCTCACGTCTCTCGATTGACTGATTGGGAAACGTTTGTTTAACCAACCAGCGTGCACCAAAAAGAGGGGAAATTTGCCGAGAGGGGAATTCGTCACGTAACGTTTTCGCTTCGCGAAAATTTTGGATTGACACCCCGTATAGAAACCTTAGGACTAAGTTCTTTGTCAATACAAAAATTAAAATTAAAGAAAAAAGACCGATTCCGTAGAGAACTGCTCAGTTAACCGACAAATAGATCCAATCAATAAAATTAGCATGAGGGACTGACCCTTTGCCGGGATGAGGAAGAATAGGGACATTGCAGTGTGGCCGAAATGAAGAGAGGATGCTGTGGTCAGCTGCATTGAGCTGAAATTGGATTTCAGGCATTGCCACAAACCAAAATTCACAGCAGTACTTCTCGAAAATGTTGATAAAAGGGCTTTCACAAAGTTGATAAAAAATCTAAATTTTTAAATTAAAAACATGAAAAGGTGGGTTAAATTTTGCTAAATTTTTTTGCATTACAATTCGAAACAATTAATATAGTAAAAATCAATGAATATCCGTAGTATTTTATTATGTGGAAAAATGGCAACCCTAACTAACCACAAGCGAGAACAGATAGCCGCCCTGCATCAGAAGGACGAATGCAATCAAAGTTCGGCTCTCATTTCAATAGTGGCAACGTGTTGGTTCAACAGCCTCAATTCAGTCCCCAAGGGAACAATTTTGTGGAGCCTTCAATCGAAGTACACTCAAAATATTTTTGAGATAAAAAAAATGATTGCAAAACAAAAATTTAATTGAAAATTTATAAATTATTCAAATAATTGCTTATTTTTTTTTCAGGAAAAGTTCAACCAAAAATTAGCGTGTATCATCGACAGAACCTTCTGTCAGCATTCCTTTTCGGTAGTGGCGCAATTGATTTCGTAGAACCATCAGTACCACTGTTGGCTGCCGGCTGTTTTCTGTGGATAACGAAGATCAACATGCCAGCTTGAATAACGGATGAACTCCGCAATGAGTCGGATACACTGCTCTTCTAGCAGAACGAAATGCGTGACAGATCGAATGATACGGGCTCTTGGTGTAGAGGTATATTGAGTTTTGTGGTTTCAATGCCAAAGAGAGGCAATTTGGGTACTGAATTGGACTTTCTTTTCCGAATGATTAGTGACTTTGCAGAATAGAAAGGTAGTGGTATAGGTTTACGATTGTTCATGCTCAATGCAAAATACATGCATTTTTGAAATTTTGCAATTATTGGTTTGGATTTTGAACTTGATCAGACAGGACCTTAGCCACCAGTTACCGGGCTTCCAAATGAATCCTCCAACACTGCAATCAACTTCTTTGTTGACCCGTAATTAAGAAGGTGTCTAAATGGTGAAAAACCCCATAACCCCACATGTTGGTCCCCCCTCGTGGGATCTCATTTCGGACGAACAATGTGTCACAACCTGCCACCGCGAAGAGCGCCAACAGTAAAACTTTATTTACACACCCTTCATTTCGCTTTTAATTACACACACATACAAACATTCACTCACCCACTTGCCACACAAACTCGCGCTCGGAAGTCTTCTAAACGGGTCATGTAGAACGTATCCTGACACCATCTACCGACCCTGTACCACCGCCGGGAGTTCTACGGTTCACCCGTAAATGAGCACACACAAACATTCGTATACGTACAAACACTGGGTAAACATTCCACCACCACCACCACCACCATCCCTTTTGAGGCGCGAATCCTTTAATTACGAGCTCAGTGCACGAGTGAGCACGAGAATCATATTTATTTTGCACCCTCACTTCCCAACGAGAATGATAAAAGCTTACAAAGTTGCTCTTGGACTTTTGTGACTGACTGCGTTGACTTTGGGCCTGGGAAAGCCTCCCGCGGGATCGGCCATGGTGGTTACTTTTTACTTCTAGTCTATATAACAGATTTTTTTTAAATTAAAATTTTACAAAAAAAATCATGTATACCCCCTCAATACAGCTAAAGGCAGGGAGAGCGAGCTTAACGGATATTCTGATCAATTTAGGACTTAGGACTTCTTAGAAAAACTAGTAACAATCTTTAAAACATTAAATATTTTTTCATTCATCTATCACAGCACAAAATTATCATTTTGGATATGTTTTTATTGCCAAAAAATGCTATAAAAATGTTAGGCTATGCAGTGTTGCCAATTTTTCTTTGGCTTTGACTTCATTTTATGAATGTTTTGTATCGTGCACCGTATTGATGTTATAGCCAGCAAAACATTTTTTTTGTTAAATATATGATTTTTTTACCTGTAGAAGTTATGACCATGATTAAAACCCCTAAAAATATTAGTTTTCGATAAGATCAGAATATTTGTTATAAACGTACATCAAAGTCAAATTTTCAACTTTTGTCCATATTAATTCCTGGAAGAATTGCTCATATGTGTAGTTAAATGATATGATATGTTTTTTCCTTCCTCACTGAGGAAAGCCTATTATATCACTCAAAATGAAGTTTTTAAATAAACCTCCAAGATATACCATTACGTATTCATATCGACTCAAAATCAATTTCTGAGCAAATGTCTGTGTGTGTGGATGGACGTAGAATTTTTTCTCTCACTCACTCGAGCGATTTTGTCTGGATCTGTGTTTTTAGGTCCCATAAGTGTTTTTGAATATCATCGAATTTAGCTCAGTTCTTTTAAAGGTTATGATGAGGACTTTTTGGAAAAAAGGTACATGGAAAAATCCGATTTTTTTTAAGCATTTTATTTATCACTAAGAGTTAAATTCCCAAAAAAAATATATATATATATTTTTATAATATGTTTCAGGGGACTTAAAAAGACATCTTTCGTGTTTTTTGAAAAATATCAATAACTTGGACTTGTAATTTCTTTTTAATAAAATGTATTGTTTTCAAGTTATAGCTAATTTACGTTATAAATTCTAGATTTCTTTTTGTTTTAATAGCATTTAATAGTTTCCGAGATATCGTCACTTGAAAATTACAGGCTAATTAGGTGACTCTTAGAAAAAATCATTTTCATCGCTTCGAATTCTTTGTGAGACTGCAGTCTCAGAAACTAAGGGAACAGCATCTAATTCCAGCGTACCTCTAATGTTGGCAGGTCAGAACTTTGACAGTCAATTAACGCTAATTAAAAATGTTTTAAACTTAAATCGAGTGATAAATAGCTCAATAAGAAGTGAGCAAGCAAGTTTCTATCAAAAGTTTTGCAAAATTAGTTGTTTAAATAGTGTAAACCAGCAAATTGGACGGAATTAGGAGCGAGTGCTTAACCTGCCAAACATACGAGAATTTCCCCTAATTGCCCGATTTCTCAGCTATTCAAAAATAGTTTTTCAGGAGTGCCTTTCGTTCAAGAAATATTTTTTAAATGTAAAACACGAGAAGAAATCAAAAAAGTGTACCCAAAAGTAGCTATAACTGAAAAACGAAGGACTTTTGGATTGCAAATTTAATTTTGCTTAAAAATAATGTTTTTTTTTGTCCAGGGTTTTGGTAACTTTTAAAAACAATCATAATATTTTTAAAATGTATATTTCTTAAACCTGATTTTGCACCATCACGCACTATGGATGTCTGTTTTAGTCTCCTAAAACTTATAAAAATGTTCGAAAATTACAAAATACGTAGTTTGGTAATTTAACTTTTAGTGATAAAAAGTCAGATAAAAAAATTGTCAACGGAGAAGGACAACCATGGGTGGTCTCTCATGCTCATGCTCATGCTCAAAAGTCAGATAAAAAAATTGATTTTTTCCGTGTACCTATTTTTTCGAAAATGCGCTTTATAAATGCGGCCCCGATACTCTTCATGCTATAAGAAATACTTTTCAAATCGATGGACCTCAAATTTTGTGGGACCAAGGTTACATGGGACGTAAGAAAATTGTTCTCTTACATTCAACGGCAGAGCCTCTGATTAAATATAATGTTGGCGAGCTTGTCGACCTTGTCCAAATCTGATTCCATAAAAACTCAAAGTTGTGTTGGTACCATACATCCCTGGACTTACGGGGAAGTCTCGGATTTCCTCGAATCCTTCACCGTCGACTCATGTTTTATTTCGCAACTCCGCAACCCTCGGCACTTTTTGCCTACAATGACGATTGCTACTAACTAAGCCGAGTGAAAAGGTTCAAGTGTCATTAATATTTATTTTTCCTCCAATGTTTTATGTTTCTTATGTTTTGCGTATAAGTGTTTGTTTGCGTGCAGAAATATATACGCCCTCTCAAAAAAAAGAAACCAGAAGCCTTTTATTCAACAGGGCAGAGAAGGTATGAAGAGGCGGGAAAAGTCATGAACCGTGCGAAATATCACCCACCAAGGGGCTGTTGGAGCAATTAATTTTCCTTACAATGAAGAACTCTCTCGGCGGCCAGGCTTGACGAGCTGGTGAAAGCACCGCAAGACCTTTGGGGTTCCGCTATACTACTCAAGTGGGAAGGGGGGGTCTTGCGAAAGCTGTTTTTTTGCTGCGCTTTCCGGGACCCCCGTTCAGAGATCGAGCGAGAGAAAAGTCATGCTGAAATTATAATAATGACCTCGTTTTGCGGTCGGGGTTTCGAGGCCTTGTCAAAACCATACGGTTGACGTAGCTATATTGTTCGGAGTCGGGATGCGTGGCGTTTGTAAACAACGGTTTTATTTCGCCAGGCATTGTGAATTAGGGGAAAACTTATTTTTGGAACCAAATTACTTGATTAAGAAATACTGAATAATTTAAGTTTTTTTTTTTAATATTCCTCTCTTGAAAATATAACCTCTTTGAGCGTCGTCTGCTCAGATTTACTAGGTAAAAATTTTGTGCTGATCAAAGTGCTTCGGCAAATTTCCCGCACCCGTCAGCATAAAATGACGTGCTTCAATATTGCCACCTTTTAATGCTTTTAAGTGCAGCTTTCTAGCGTCATTACCCAAATGAGATTTTCTCCTCGGCTGTTGCCGATGGTGCGATGTTTGTATTGGAAAAAAAACTGTTCAAAAGAGCAAAAGTGACAAGCCTGTCGACGAGGTGGACATTTTAAATAATGACATTAATGTAATTACTTTAAAACGCTTCGGTTATGATGGCCAGCTCAAAGGCAAATAGAAAGGTTTTTCATGTTAAAAGTTAAAAATAGAATGAAATTAATTTGTACTAACGGACAGGCATTGAAAGCTCCCAAAAAAAAATTAACGATCTTTCAACAGTGGTGCCAAAATTTCAATTTCGCTGAAGTCAACAAAAAATAAAGGACCTTACGGTAAACAAAGTGAGTGAAAATCCGAAGGGAATACTTCTCCCTCCCAGCCCCGCACGTGGCAACGGGGGTGGCCACCAGGTGGAGCAGCCAAAGTTTTACGATCTCACCCTCTTTGGTCACACAGCCAAGATGGTCGTTCGCTTATACTGAAGATGATGGCAGCTCTGTCTCTCTCTCGACCTAATGGCGTGCAAGTGGTATGGAAATTTCGAAAAAGTCTGAAGTAATGATTAAAATAATCACAAGACAAATTGCCAGCCAAAGTTTTGCGCAATCCTCGAAGCTTCTCAGTCTGGAAAAAGTCTCTGCGAGAGTGATGGGGGGAAAAGTTTTCCACCAACAGCAGCCGTTCCAAAATTGGATGTTGTCGACCACCTAATGAAGTTCCGGTATTTGGTAGCAAGGACCTTGAAGAAATCTTCAGAGCTCGTCAAAGGAATATCAAAGCAATTTAAGTTCCACCGGAAAAAGGGCAAATTTTCACGGACTTATTATTCAGGCTCGATGAAATTAGTGAAGGAGTGACAAACACTGCTTTGTTGTCTCAAAAATTAAATTGAATTCAAATGGCAATAAACAGCTCTGAACAAATAAAGCCTTTTTAAATATTTTAAATCTATTTGAATTTTGAATTTTTGATCACAATCTCATTAGACCTAAAACTTGAACTCTTTATGAATAATTGAAATTGAAATCTCAACATGATGGAGTTTTGAACAAATTGAGTAATCCAAAGAAAATTATTGATGCTTTTAAATGTTTTCATCTGTGCAATCTGAAGAGTCATAAAACTATTTCAAATATGATCGACCGTGTGTCGTACTCTTTAAACGTAAGTTTTGCATCAGCCCTCATGTTCCCACAGTCAAAACCCCTTGTCATGCCACTCTAAAGATACTACAAGAACCTGCAGGCACTTCTTTCCCCCAAAAAAGCTGTGTGCAGTGGCAGTTGCACACCCAAAATTTGTGACTTTTTGCCAGGGCAAAGTTCGCCAGCTGTGTAAGTTGCACGGCAGCACGGAAATGGAATTAGTATTCCTCTTTTGCTGTAGTGGCTTCCTCTCCAGAAGGAAGTTCTGAAGGAGGGAGCCATCGAAGGGCGGTTCGTTATAACTTTCGAAATAATGGGAACCTTTCCGGTGATCGAAAATGCTTTCGCTCAAGAGGGGGAGGTGATTGGAGAATGTTGTGTCGAACGGAGCATGCTGTAATTGAATCGTAATTGATGGTCTTGTAGTAATGATCGTTCTGCTGGAAGTTTGAAGAGCAGGGAGAAACTGAATTACAGAGGCAAAAGTGTATCAGCACACTGCAATTAACATTCCAACGCCCAAGGCTCCGAAAAAGTTGGAACGGTAACTTCAACTCAATGGTTCTCGGGCATAACTCAACCAATCAAGATGATTCTTCTTTCCAGTGATTAGTTAGGATGTCTAAATGATTATAGAACTTTGCAGAACTTAATTTGGTCAAATCTGTAATTTTTGCGAACAAAAACATCATTCCAACTTTTTTTTTCGCTTTTAAAAAAAAATTCGCCAAAAATTCCGCGGAGGCAGTCTTTTTAAAAAAGGTGGATCGCTGTTTTCGGTCGCTGAAATTACAGATTTGTTCAAATCAAGTTCTGCAAAATTTTAGGATTATCTAGACATTCTTACAAATCACTGGAAACAAGAATCGTCCCGATTGGTTGAGTAATGCCCGAGAACCAGCGAGTTGAAGTTACCGTTCCACCTTTTTTGGGAGGCTTGGGCGTCCGTGTAAGTTGGACATGTGTTGGGCGTTCCAGTGTTAAGAACTTTATAGCATAAATCAAGGACATGTAATAAAATTTTAGTATTTTGAATACATTAATCGATTTATAAATTCTAGAGTACTTTTACAATGAACAGAACGCATTTAATAATGTGCTTTAATGTTCAAATTCGATCCGCAACACAAAACTTTTTTGCATGGTATCTTACCAATCTCACTACGAAATATTCGATCCAAAGTTAGCATGTCTTTTCACTTTAATTTTCGCTTCAATGCCCTGAATTTCATTAGTTTTTCTTTTAAAGTTCACATGCTCTACACAGTAAAAAATAATGTGAATTTGGAAGCTGTAATTTTGGAAGGTTGAATATTACCTCTTTTATGATGTAATTTTACCTCAATTAAGACTAAAAAAGTCGCATTACACCAGAAAAGTGGTAAAGTTACACATTTCCAGAGGTAAAATTACACCTTTTTCTGACATGATGATTTTTTTTTCTGTGTAGTATTAGACTGCACCAAGAACTCGACAGTGATGAAAATGCAAATAGGCATTTATGCTTAATAGTAAATAGTAAATAATCATTAGGATGTAACAAAAATGACTTGTCAAAATGTCCAAATTGACACATTAAATTTTCTATCAAATTTAGGTCAATTCTATAAAAAGTTATGGCCAAAAAACAATAAAAAAAAATGCTCCTTTTCAAAATTAAATGATAAAACGAGTTGAACAAGAAAGACCAACATATTTTCAGCAATTCTTTTCTAGAATGGTTGCTTTCAAGAGCGAAGACCAACTCCATCATTTTTTTATGCAATTATCGTTTCAAAATAGAGTCTTTTTCTTCGTATTTTGGCAATAACTTTTGTTTTTTATCTATTTTTATTCTTTTGGAACAGAAATGTTTAATTTGATGAGCTCTACAACGCAACGACGTAAGCTCGAATTCATAAACTTTAGAAACCAGGGCTGTGGATTTGAGTCAAAAGTTAGTAATCTTTGATTATGACAATACATATTTGAAAATAGGGTCATTTAAATATGTACTCTCAAAGTGTCAAGTTTTTCTCAAAGAAAATGAGTTCGATTCACAACACGGAAAAATAGAATCTCAGGGATGCCAGATGGTTTTCTAAAAATGTCTGTGAAAAAGTCTGTGTATGTCTGTGTAATTGTCTAAAATTCAAATATATCAAATTACAGTCATAGAAATCCATCAGATATTGTGTTTTTGAGCATTTGAAGACAAGCGAAATAAGTTTCGGTTGATATTTTTACAAAACAATAATTTAATGAAGTTTTTTAAAAGTCTGAGCATCTCAAAAAATGTCTGGCACAAGCTCAAATGTCTGTGTAACACAGACAAATCTGTGTATCTGGCATCCTTGATCTAGATTACAAGTTTTATGCGTTATTGAATCAGAGCTGGGACCGTGGTGTAGGGGTAAGCGTGATTGCCTCTCACCCAGTCGGCCTGGGTTCGATCCCAGACGGTCTTGGTGGCATTTTTCGAGACAAGATTTGTCTGATCACGCCTTCCGTCGGACGGGAAGTAAATGTTGGCCCCGGACTAACCTTAAAAGGTTAGGTCGTTAGCTCAGTCCAGGTGTAGGAGTCGTCTCCCTGGGTCCTGTCTCGGTGGAGTCGCTGGTAGGCAGTTGGACTCACAATCCAAAGGTCGTCAGTTCGAAACCCCTGGTGGATGGAAGCTTAGGTGTAAAAAGAGGTTGCAATTGCCTCAACAATCAAGCCTTCAGACACTAAGTTTCGAGTAGGAACCTCGCAATCGAGAACGCCAAGGCAATGCTGTAGAGCGAATAATTTAGATTTTTTTTTTTTTAATCAGAAATCTAAAATTTCTTCGTTTTAATGCACTATCAGTAGAACAATTTTGCAAGTAAATTCTGATATGTTTTTTTGGAATCATTGAAACTTTTTATCTAATATTTCATCTAACCTAAGGCTTTCTCCAGGATCCCTTCGAAAGATTCATTTCATTTCATTCTATCTATCTATTCCCAGTTGTGAAATTAATATTACACTACTCGACAAAACAAAACTTGTGTCAAGGGATTCACGATATCTCATCCGATCCTGAGAGAAAAGGCATACCCGAATCCGATGCAATCGACAGAATTTGATTTTATGTCCACGCGGACTGACGAGAAGTTGGTACATTTTTTAACATAAAAAATCGAACAATTTAAAAAAAAAAACCATGCGTCTCCTCCCAATTATATGAGCCATCTACAAGAATATGGAAGCGCCTGGTGCATAGCCATTTCCTTTTAGCACAACGGAAACAACCAATACAAATGCATAAAAAAGTTGTCAAGTTCTCGGGGGGTCCACAGCTAGCATTTTTGTACGATTATAAAAAAAAATATTAAAAGTTTAAAATTAATTTATTTAAAAAACATATTTTTTGATTTATTTGTTTACTAAAATTTTATGTATCTCAAAGGTCTATGGGTACTTCGGGATGTCCATGGTCATCCAAGGACTGCCTGGAGTTAAGATCTACGAGTCTACCGCCGTAACAAGCAAGAGGTCGTCGGATTTTGACCCCGGATCATGTGCGTATAGCATCAGTGCATATGGTAGACTACTATATGAATGTGTTGGGATGTCCATGGTCATCCGAGGACTCCCTGGTGTTAAGATCTACGAGTCTACCGCCGTAACAAGCAAGAGGTCGTTGGATTTTGACCCCGGGACATTCCCGCATAGCGAAATAAGCCTTGACATCACATTTTGGGTCTCGTGGCGCAGGGGTAGCGGCTTCGGCTGCCGATCCCGATGATGCTATGAGACGCGGGTTCGATTCCCGCCTTATCCACTGAGCTTCTATCGGATGGTGAAGTAAAACGTCGGTCCCGGTTTCTCCTGTCTCGTCAGAGGCGCTGGAGCAGAAATCCCACGTTAGAGGAAGGCCATGCCCCGGGGGGCGTAGTGCCAATAGTTTCGTTTTTTTTTTCACATTTTGAGACGAACTGAAAAGTTCAATAAGAACACTAAATTGAATTGAATAAAATAAAATTGATTTCATCCATTTTTTTTTTAAGAATTTAAAAAAATGTTTAAAAATTTCAAGAAAATGAATACTTCCGCAACAATCTAAGGAATTATTTTTTTATTCGTGAAATCCCGGGACTTTTTTCCCTGAACGGGAAATTGGACGCTCTAATTCTTTCTGGTTAAATAATATTTCAAAAATAAATTGAAATCGTATCAATGTCAGCCGGTTTATAGTATTTTTTATTATCTTGAGATTTCAAATTAGAAGATGAATGTCTTTGATTAAATTTGTTTTAATTAGAAATCAAAGGGTACATAAAAAAAAGCAAAATTAAGCTGTCAAGAATCAATTAACTAACATTTTGACTACACAACCATTTTTTTTGATTATTTATGAGTTAGGCTGGTACCAATTTTTTTTAAAGGTTTTGTCCCCCCCCCCCCCTTCAAAGTTGGCCCGAAAAATCAGGGGGCAAAAAAAATATTTGTTCAATAAACTTCAAAGTTTCAATCGAAATTTAAATACAATCAGCTGAAATCAATTTGAAAACACTTTTCGCATCGACTCCAGCTCATAAAATTTAGTTGACTCCGACTCCACATGTACGAGTTTTGACCACTCCGACTCCAGTCCCCAAAAATACCTGACTCCACCGGCTCCGGTTTCAACTCCGATTCCACAGCCCTGCTGAAAACTCATTTTTTCACAATCACAAAAAAAAATCTGCACCGCAGCTGATTTGTACTCACAAAACGAGGGGAGCACTTTTTCCGATCGGAACTGCAAATGTTCAGTGTGCTTTTTATGTTGCATTTACTGATCTTATCCTGAAGAAAATTGATTTTAAATATAGTGTAACTTTGTTACTTTGTTACAACGGATTCTAGAAAATACAAACAAAATGTGTATAATGGGCACTTGAAAAAATATCTGGAATTGTTCAAATTATGAACAAATTTTGTTGTTGTGATATAAATTTCAAGTGATATTATAACAGGTTCATCAAACTTTTTCATAAAATGTGGAAAGTTTTTTCAGAGAGTGCATAATTTGAAGGTCAATGTCTCATAAAACTCGAGATTCAGCATCTGAAGCATGTTCAATGTCCACAATTTCAAGATAAACACCAGAAAGTCAGCTTAAAGTAGACAAACACACACACACCACACATACATACAGATATACTACAGACACACACACACATACACACACATACACATACACCCCCTTTCATTCGGTCATAGTTTTCGCAAAACTTTTGCGTCTCTGTGTTTAAAGTTATCAAAACTAAATCATGCAAATGATCCCTAACTAACGTGCTCTCTCTCGAGGGAGGAGACTTTCCGGCAACAACGTTGGAGTCCGTGCGATTTCCGTTTGAACGTGAGCAAATCTCTTCTTTTTGGTTCCACCAAGCGCCATTGCAGATTCATATTTTATGACTATTTGCACCATGGTTTGCTGGAGAGAATGTAGAACTGTTCTTTTTGTTTGTTCAACGTTCAATGACGGACCGTACGTAGTAGGGGAAAGTTGTCTATTTTCACTGGATTATGTTTGGGTTTTGATTTATTTACGATACATTATGAAAACAAATTGATCCTATGTTTATTAATTATCAAACTTTGAATAAATACATTTTTCAAGAAATATATCTCAATGATGAACAGATTATCAGTCAGCCATAAAATTCTGCTAGAGTAAGGAAGCAGCCCCCTAAAGCGATCGAGTAAGCGCAATGAAAAGCTCCACTTTGTAGCTTTCCCGGAACTTCGAACTTGGTGAAAACAATGAACCGAACCAAACGTCTTATCCCCGGCGGAGAAAAATCGTAAAGGAAATCCGCTGAGTGATTTATTTTCCAGCAAACTTGGAGTATGTTTGCGTTCCGATGAAAAGCTCTCACCACGTTGCACTCCAAAAGCACATATTTATCGAAGACATCACGTTTCAAACGGCTTTGCCGAAAGTTAGCCAAAAGGTGAAGACAATGCAATAACAGCAAACTGAGAAAAACGCAAGGCAAGTTTGTTCCACACATAAGGCTACGTGTATAGTATTTACGAAAAAAAACTGGATTTCCCCGAGATTTCTAGAACAAAGTACTGGATGTTATAGGCTCCTTTGAAAGAGCACTCGATTTTGAACCAAACTGCATCAATAACTCAAAAGTGATGAAAATGCATATGAGACATTTATGCGATCAGGGGCAGTATAGCGAGCTTTTGAAAAGAAATAAAAGAAAAAGTTTGTTCACGTTGTTGAAATGCAAATACACACACACAACTTTTGAGTTCGGGGAAAGTAAATGTATGATTGTGGTTAAACTTTGACGCGCCGTTCTGTCACCACAGGGATGCTGTCGACCCCTCACCCCCTCGCCGCAGGATTGTTTTTCCAAGAATGGGAAAACATTCACTCCGATCCACACAGACTCGCACGGTCGCTCTGTTCCCTCGTGGGGATACCGGATTTCAACTTTCCGTTCGACTTTGTGTGGCTGGGAGTTTTTTAATGATAAAGTTTTTTTGTCTGAACGAAGAAATTGCCCTGTATTCGTTGTGGCCTTTTGTTTTCAAAGTTTAAAAAAATTAAGAAAAAAAGAAACTTTTGATTGTACTGAACTTCGCTTTTTTCTAATATGTATTGTGTTGGTTTGTGGCAGCAACACATTTTTTTTTAATTTTGAATTAATTGAAAATTATTGTTATTGGGAAATTCTTTACCAACTCACACGAAATCGGGAAAAGTTGCCCCGACCCCTCTTTGATTTGCGTGAAACTTTGTTTGAATCCGAGGTCCGTTTTTTGATATCTCGTGACGGAGGGGCGGTACGACCCCTTTCATTTTTGAACATGCGAAAAAAGAGGTGTTTTTCAATAATTTGCAGCCTGAAACGGTGATGAGATAGAAATTTGGTGTCAAATTAACTTTTATGTAAAATTAGACGCCCGATTTAATGGCGTACTCAGAATTCCGAAAAAACGTATTTTTCATCAAAAAAAACACTAAAAAAGTTTTAAAAACTCTGCCATTTTCAGTTACTCAACTGTAATAAAATTTGGAACATGTCATTTTATGGGAAACTTAATGTACTTTTCGAATATACATTGACCCAGAAGGGTCATTTTTACATTTAGGACAAAAAATGTCATTTTCAAATTTCGTGTTTTTTCTAACTTTGCAGGGTTATTTTTTAGAGTGTAGCAATGTTCTACAAAGTAGTAGAACAGACAATTACAAAAAAATATATATATAAACAAAAGGGGTTTGCTTATAAACATCACGAGTTATCGCGAATTTACGAAAAAGAGTATTTTAAGTGTTAGTCGTCGTTTATCATGACCGTTCATCGTCACCCGCGACAGACACGGACGACAAAACAAAGAAAAACGCAAAAAGTAACTTTTTCAAAACTTTTTTTTCGTAAAATCGCGAAAACTCGTGATGTTTATAAGCAAACCCCTTATGTTTATATATCATTTTTTTGTAATTGTCTACAACTTTGTAGAACATTGTTACACTCTAAAAAATAACCCTGCAAAGTGAGAAAAAACACGAAATTTTAAAATGAATTTTTTTGTTCTAAATGAAAAAATGACCCTTCTGGGTAGATTCGAAAAGTACATTAAATTTCCCATAAAATTACATGTTTCAAAAAAATTTACAGTTAAGTAACGGAAAATGGCAAAGTTTTAAAAACTTTTTTAGTGTTTTTTTTCGTATTTTATACGAGATATCAGAATTTTACGAAAAAGTTTTTTGTTAAAGTAATGTTGTTGTTTATTTTATAAACAAAGTCACGTTAATAAAACAAACAACCTAGAGTGGTCATTCGTCACTTGGAAAAGTAATGATTTGGACCTTTTATTTGTTTTAGGAAGTTTTACATGCTTTATAATCAGACTGCTTAGACTACGTAGAACACAACGACGATTTTTCATGGTTTTCGGCATAAAATTACAATTTGAATTAAAAAAGTGCCATTTTGTTCTACAAAATCGCTAAACTGCATCGTATTTGCTGAAATTATCAACAGGGCTATGTTTTTACCCCAAAAGACGCCTAATTTGATTGAAATTTGAATAACCGTAAAAATTATCGATTTTCATAAAAACAAGGTTAAAAACTTAAAGTCTCTTGGTTGATGGATTCTTCTGTTTGGATTGTGCTCCAATTTCAACCATAGGCCTTTTTTTGGATGTTGAATCGACCACCAAATGTTCAGAAAGATGCGTTAAACTTATTGCAAAACGAATCACACCAATGTAGTAAGTAATGTGAAGTAAGCTAATAATTTATTGAAACTTACAACTTTAACCTTTCCAAGTTACTACACTCCTCAATTCAAGCCCTATCATCCATCCCACTGAGCTGCCCAATCGTCTTATCAATTAAATCAATTTAAAGATAATCATTTTATCATTCCTCAGCCCCACCTATCCTACAGAAAGTGTGCCATCACCAGCGCTAACCACGGGATGGCGACAATAATTGAAAGCTTGGAATGAGCGGGCGCGATGGCGTGGAAGAATATCTCCGGGCAATTTGGGAATTGGGTTGATGCCACTTGAGACTCGCCGAGGCACACACCATATCGTTCCGTCCTCTCGTCACGCATCAATCGCGATGAGTGAGAGGGGGTGGGGGGTAGGTGGGGTGAAGAGGAAGGAAAATGATTACTTAGAGTAATAGATAAGTGGGAAATAATCGATACTAGATATGTACATGTTGAAGAAGCCGTCCTTGAATGACGTAGTGTTTTTTGCATACAGAATCGTCGTTTCTCATTTTTATTCTGTCGTGTTCAACAATACTTATAATATCATACAAAGTCATAAAATCGATTTTAAAATAAAAAGTAACGCCATTTGTGGAAAGAACCTTACACGAAATTGGAGTAAACATTCAACAGCAATGAATCGAAAATTAATCAAGCCTTTTTCTCCAAAGAGATGTTATGCAACAGATTCATTCTACCAAACGGTTCTATTCGATCAAAACAAATCGAAACAACCTGAAATCAATGTTATTTCAGAATTCAATGCGAAAAACAGAACCTTCATTCATCCGGATAAACAAGAAAAGCTGAAACACGACTGGAGAGGAAAGCGTTAGCCGCAAAGTGACCAAGCAAACATGTTCAGTATGGAAATCCAAAGTTGTGGATACAAGCAAGAGCACCCGAAAGGGAGCATACACAAATGACGTAACATAAAAAGTAATCAAAATAAAATGAAGAATGTTTATACAGAGTGATTAGGCAAACAAAATTCAGTAATCGTGAGATAATAACAACCTATCCTGATACATTCTTTTTTAGAGAGAAATAAGTAGTTAATTTGACAGATGAATTAGTGACTTTGGCAAAAACTATGTTGATTTCTCTATTTTTTAAAAAACATCAAATTTCACTTCTTATGAATGAACCCCGACCTGAAATCCGTTCCGATAATCCCTGAGGCGGTTAGGAATGGCGATGAGATGTACTGGAAAAGTCGGTCGGTGGTTTTCGTGGGATTTTCAGGGAGGTGCCATTCGCTTAACGATGATGAAAAGTACCAGGATTCTGTAGGTAGGTGTGTGTGGATCTGCATGTTGGTGGTGAATGAGGACAAATAAAATCGAACGAACAGATTTTCACATCGAACATTTGTTAGCCGGGAAACAGCAGCACAGCTCGTATTTGGAGAGGCAAAATAAACAGCAATTAGAAATTTGTTTTGCTGGTGTGGAAACCCGGAACAGCAGCCCGCACTTTGCATACAGATGACGACAATCGAGGGAAACTTTCTCGTAGTGAAATTGAGGAAAATGTGTTGGTGATCCGCAAGAATTTTCATCGTGAAATCCTAAAAGTCTGCGAAAACATTAGATTTGATGATATCTGTATTTATTTTTAAAAAAAATCTAATTGAAATTTCTAAAATTCATTTCAAAATAAATCGTATACATTTCAGAGACTTTATGTCAATGTCATTACCCGTAATTTCGTGTTTAACAATATCCAAACAAACAATCCACTTGAACGACGACGCAATGTTGAGTTGAGACACCAATCGCTGAGTAAACACGTAGTATTTTCCCCCATCCAAGCAAGAGTATAGCACAATTCTGTCGAGGCCCAGCCCCAGTGAAGGAAAATAAGCAAACATTTGAGAGAGAGATACATTTTGTATAATTATTTAAACATTGCCGACCTGGCTGTGGTGCGGCTGCATGATTGTTTACGAATCGAATTGCTTGCCAATATCACTCTCAAAGGAAAACCAACCGAGAGAAATGAAACCGTAAACCAGAAATATACATCTTTATTTGCTCGTTACGGTGTAGGGTTATCAGCTTTTTGCCATCATGCTTTGGATCACACTTTTTTTTAGTCTAAAGTTGTTTAAATTTTGCACCCCCAACATATTGAAATTATTTTTTTTTTCTGTGCATATCTACATTCTTTTTTTTTGTCCCATTATTGATGAAAACTTAAATATTAGCTAATGTTTTGTAGAACATTCCAGTACCGTCATCAGGGGTAACATTGAGCCAGGAGGGTGAGTTTTGGGCATACAAATTTTAACATTTTTGTATGACCCAATCTCAACCCGTCACCCCTGATGACTGGAATGTTCTACAAAACATTAGCTAATATTTAAGTTTTCATCAATAATAAGACAAAAAAATAAGAATGTAGATATGCACAGAAAAAACACAATTCCCTAAATCGTGAATTGTGTTCATGAATTTAAGAGCCAGTTTTTGTAAATATTGCTCGGTTTGTTTACAACTCCAATACTTCTAACTTACGTGAAATTGTCCGAGGATTCCGAAAAAAAATTGAGACCAAAAAGTGCCGCTATGGCGGCCTACAGGACAAAAACTAACGTTGTAAAATGTTTGTTATAGAAAAATCGAAAAACTATGAGAAAAACTGCGATTGGCCAAAAAGTTAATACCGTAGGCTTATAGTCCATGAAATCACCTATCTTTTGACCTATGGGAGTATGGGTGTTGAAGGCTGTTGCAAAAAGATAAAAAATCATTTTTTAACAGTAATTTGCAAAAGCTTTGAGAAAAAAATCAAACCAATCCTGAATGTCCATGGCACATTTTGAAGTGCTTCAAAAGACCTTTCGAATGCAAATAAGAGAGATGGAATTGATCAAGTTTTACGGAAATGCGAGCAATTTAAAGATTTTTTTTATGTTTTTTCGACCTCAAACTTCAAAGCCCGTTTTACCCCACTTCTCTTTGTCGTAGAGGGCTCATATTTGGCATGAGTTCATCTCATGTATAGACAAACAAACCCTGAAAGTTTCATCCAAATCGGAGCACCTCGATACGACCTGTTACACATTGGTGAAAAACTCGCACTTAAGAACCACGAAGGAATTTGTTCATGAGTATTAGGGTGGCCCGAATCCGGGCTTTTTTGGGAGTACCCCCAGGAATCATAGATTGACCGGGAACCCCTCCCTCCAATCGCTTGAAGATTGTATGGGAAAAATCGTCAAAATGTATGGAGAAAAGCAACTGTTTCAGTTTTTTACCTGTAGAGGGCGCAAGAGTCGTCCAATCTTTATCAATTCTCAGATGTAGAACCTTAAATGAATTTCGTACAACTTTCCCGAAGACACCATATTTTTAGGATTTTTTGCTGAAAAGTTTTTAGCTTCCACAAAGGATAAACTTCGTGATGATTCATGAACACTATTCACCATTTCGAGAATTGACTTTTTCCATGTGGTTTAAAACTATCATTAGTAAAAACCAAATAAATAAACACAGTAAAAATTGGGAAGTTGAAAAAAATTATGAAAGGAAATCATATTCAATTTAAATTTAACCTCAATTCAAAAATTACACAATGTAAATTTACGCATTTTATGTGATAATATTAAAAAAAAAATTCTGGCTGTTTGCCTTTTCAATGTCCACATTCCAAATAAAACAAATAAACAAACAAACTCGCAAACAAACCAACTTTTTGACAGTTTGCCTGCTTTGTATGTTTACCTGCGTTCGTTTGCAGAAACGTCAGCCTGCATACATTTGGCTTTGTTTGCGATTTTGCCGCAAACAAGTTTGCGAGTTTGGCAAACTGTCGAACACAAAAAGTGCGAGTTTGTTTATTTGTTCGTCAGAGTCTAATACCTACATTGAAATAAAATTGAACAAATTGAACAAAAGAGTTTTTTTTTTTCAAAAAAAAACCTGAAGTTATTCAAATTAATTCCACAAATTCTGTAAGATTGAAAATGGGTAATTCTCTACCAACTCACACGAAATCGGGAAAAGTTGCCCCGACCCCTCTTCGATTTGCGTGAAACTTTGTCCTAAGGGGTAACTTTTGTCCCTGATCACGAATCCGAGGTCCGTTTTTTGATATCTCGTGACGGAGGGGCGGTACGACCCCTTCCATTTTTGAACATGCGAAAAAAGAGGTGTTTTTCAATAACTTGCAGCCTGAAACGGTGATGAGATAGAAATTTGGTGTCAAAGTAACTTTTTCAAAACTTTTTTTCGTAAAATCGCGATAACTCGTGATGTTTATAAGCAAACCCCTTATGTCTATACATCAAAATTTTTGTAATTGTCTGCTCTACAACTTTGTACAACATTATTACACTCTAAAAAATAACCCTGCATAGTTAGAAAAAACACGAAATTTTAAAATGAAAATTTTTGTTCTAAATGAAAAATGATCCTTCTGGTCAATGTAGATTCGAAAAGTACATTAAATTTCCCATAAAATGACATGTTCCAAAATTTTTTACAGTCAAGTTACGGAAAATGGGAGAATTTTTAAAACTTTTTTAGTGTTTTTTTCGATGAAAAATACGTTTTGTCGGAATTCTGAGTACGCCATCAAATCGGGCGTCTAATTTTACATAAAAGTCCCTTTGACACCAAATTTCTATCTCATCACCGTTTCAGGCTGCAAATTATTGAAAAACACCTCTTTTTTCGCATGTTCAAAAATGGAAGGGGTCGTACCGCCCCTCCGTCACGAGATATCAAAAAACAGACCTCGGATTCGTGATCAGGGACAAAAGTTACCCCTTAGGACAAAGTTTCACGCAAATCGAAGAGGGGTCGGGGCAACTTTTTCCGATTTCGTGTGAGTTGGTAGAGAATTACCGCTCTAGATTTGTTAATTCAAATGTTCAAATGTTTTCACAAGTTTTAGAAAGCCTTTGGAAAGGGATAAATATATTTAGTAAAGAATTTCTAAAAGAACAATTGTAGAGTTTTTTTTAAAGGTCCTATCAACATATGAAAGACAATAGTTCAAAAACTCTAGAATTATTGATAATCAAGTTTGAATTGAGGAAACCCCGGAAAACTCTCCCTTTTTAAATCAAACTCACAGAAAAATAAAAAAATCTAGTTAACAAAAGCTTCGACCAAATCAAAAAAGCAATTCAATGATTAAAAAGTTGTTAAAATTCCGTACAAATCCGTATTATGCGTAAAATTCCCTACAAAAATTCCGGCCTGTTAAAAATCCCTGAAGAGGTTCGAAAATCCGTATGGTAAGGAAAAATCCGTACAGTTGGTAGCCTTAGTCTAATACATATTACAAATTAAACAAAAAAGTTTTTTTTTTCTAAAAATAAAAAAAACTAAAGTTATTCAAATTAATTCCACAAATTCTGTAAGATTGAAAACGCATTTCCAAGAACATTTTGTATTACAAATTAAAATGTTTGTGGAGGCATTGAACTACAACAAGAATGCAAATTAAAATAAATGAATATATTTTTTGGGAATTATAAATAGGGGAAATTCTCATATGTTTGGCAGGTTAAGTACTCGCTCCTAACTCCAATTTGTAAAACTTTTGATAGAAACTAGCATGCTAATTTCCGATTGAGTTATTTATAACTTGATTTCAAATTAAACCGCTTTTTATGAGCTGTAATTGAAAGTCAAAGTGCTGATATACCAACATTAGAGGCACGATAGAATGTAATGTTAAGGACGTATAAGACTATGACAAAAAAACAAACTCCCCTATATTTTTTTACTATTTTTGCACACCGAACAAATTAAAAAAGAGAGAATTACTTAAACTAAAAAAGATAGCAACGGGCCAATTATTGTAAAAAATAACTTTGGACTTTTTTATAAATTAAATCGAACTTTTATTTTGCTGAATGCATACTCTATTACGGCAAGAGTTAGAGTGCATGATTATTTTTTCAAACAGACAATTGTTCAACAAAAATTTTGTGAAAATATTTGTGTTAGGTCCTTGGTCGACGTAAAATCTTATTTACTTTTTTGTGATTTGTTGATTAGAAGCATGATGGTAAAAACCGTAAGAGTCGTTCTTCGCCAACTCACACGACAGTTGCATCAACTCGTCTTCAACTTTTTTTCAACTTAATCAACATTCGAAAAAAGACAAGGCAAGAAATTCAAAATGGTAATTTCATAGAAATTTTGTGTAAAATGGTAATTTCATAGAAATTTTGTGTAAAAGGGAGTTTTGTATGAATTGACAAAAATCTTTATTTCTTCGAACCAACACTTTCAAATTATTAATAATTTAAATGAAGAATAATCATGTTAAGTCAAATTGCATAACTAAAACCAGATTAATCATAATATGAAAAAAAAATTAAGAATTTAAATATCTTAACCATGTAGGTGATTGATTCTCGTTTGATTTAAATTCACATAATAAGAGAAGGAGGTCCACCAACACAAATCTTCTTATGAGAACTCCTTTGAGGAGACGACCTATGGAAAGTCAAGTAAAATATTCTCAATGTATCTCAAACTCGATAATAATCAAAGGTGTTCCCCTTAGGAAATGGAGAAAACATCTTTTTTTTTTGTTAAATTGTAACTTTTATCCAAAACTAAACTAAATAAACAAAATGATTATCATGCGAAAAAACACGAAAAAATTTACCCGACTAGATTTCCTGAAGGGTTAAGATATTTTACCTTCAGTTTATGTAATCTTAATTTAACCCTTAATACAAAAAAAAATCCGCGAAATTTTCATTAACCGCTATTAATACATACTTTGAAATATATTGTAAATGTGTCAAATTAGATTGAAAAAGAGGGAATATTACACATTATCTGAGGTAAAATTTAACATTTTTTCCCCATATTGAACATTACCATGATGGTTTTCACTGTGTAATGCTTCTAAAACCAATGCCACTTTTTCTCCGAAACTAAAAAAAAAAACGAAACTATTGGCACTACGCCCCCCCGGGGCATGGCCTTCCTCTAACGTGGGATTTCTGCTCCAGCGCCTCTGACGAGACAGGAGAAACCGGGACCGACGTTTTACTTCACCATCCGATAGAAGCTCAGTGGATAAGGCGGGAATCGAACCCGCGTCTCATAGCATCATCGGGATCGGCAGCCGAAGCCGCTACCCCTGCGCCACGAGACCCACTTTTTCTCCTCCATATCCAATTACTCGCCCCCCAAAAACCAATAAAATAAAACTATTTACCTATTCCGTATTAACGTTCTGCTCGCCCGCGCTTTAATGAAGAATCCGAACCACCATAAAACGGGCAAAACTTGGTCAAGCGTGGTGCTAGCTCGCTTAGCTAATTTGATTATTTTTCGCCAACACGCGCCCTTGTTCCATCCACTCGTTGGCTGCTACGCGCCGCACGTGTCACTTATAACAAATTCCAAACTCAATATGTTTTCTCCAAGTATCACTCAGCCACTCGCCGTAACCTGGACCTGGACTGGACCTGGAGAATTCTTCACAAACAACTCTTTCTTCCGCTATTCACGATTCGACCTGCTGCTCCACACAAATCGTACCACGCTGGGAAATTTCTTTTCAGCATCCACTACCAACCGTAATGCAAAGAAATTATCCTCAATTTTCACTTTCCGCCCGTTGGTTTTTCCTTTTAGTTTCTCTGTTTGTACCCCAACGCTGACATTCAGCCTCCGGTTGTGCACCACACTATGTAACTAAATCTGCCTTCAGTCGGTCTCACTAGCACTCTATTTTTTGCCCGCTTTTTTCCACGCCGCTCTATTGTAAGAGCAAATACAGCCACACACAAAACCAGCAGCTTCAAAGTCGACAAGCCCGAGAAAAGTTGCCACAATTTTTCATTTCTCCGTTCTTCACTTGATTATGTACTTCCTCAGTTATACATAACCTATAAATCTCCATCAACACACAACTGTTGAACCCCAACATCCACTACGAGAGTAATACACACACCGACCGCCACAATCCACTCAGACCATCGGGGGATGCATTTCCATCCGAGTTTTCCGCAGAGTTCAGCCGGGTTTTCCGCGCGTCCTGCTGCGATCCCAGAACCCAGGGGTAACCTGAAGACCCACTTCCAGCGATGGTGACTCTATGTTTATGTGTGTGTCTACTAACACCTCCAAACCACTACCCTTCTACCAACTCTTAGCGCCAGGTGGTCCACGGAACGCGGAGCGACGAGGATTTTCCGACCGAACGCGACCAAAGTACATCTCAGACTGAATTGAGGGAAACTCAAAATTCGTGGACCAAGATTACCCCCCGAGAAAAGCTCGCACCACGAGGGAGTGAGCTTTCCCTGGTAATCATTTTCTCTCTCGTCGAAGTAATCCGGCAGTGGAATCTGGTGGTACACTGCTGATAGGAAAGCTCTGCGGGAAAATGAGAGGAGAGTGAGAGAGTTTCGTTGGGTTTTTCTCGCTCTCTGTTTGGCTGATAAGAGGACTTAACGAACGCAAACGGCCGCTTACAGGTGGTTTTTCTTTAGAATCAGGGCCAAACACATAAGTGAATTTCAGGGGAAAAGGATATGATATTATTGGAAAAAGCCTAGCAATGCGGAGAACGGTCATGTTTATTTGGTTTGCTCAGAACCTTCTTCACACTTCAATAAAATAATAAATTTAGAATGATTGTGTGGACATTAGGGTGCCCAGAATATGGGATTTTTTCTCAAAACTTCGCTCCACAAGCTGAATAATGTTCCTTGGGCTATTTTAGGACTTTGGGCCAAATATGAGCAAAATCGGTTAACATTTACCCATTGATACTCGGGGGTGAAGTTTGTATGGGAAAAATCAAAAAATGTATGGAAACCCCAATTTTCTAACGGTTTGGTCTGCACGGTGCGCTACTTACATCCAAATATTCCCAAAAGTGAGATTCTCATTGGAAATTGAATGCTCTACAACTTTGTAGAACATACCAAAGCTGTAAAACTTAATCCTGAAAAGTTATTAGCGATTTCAAAAAGTCATTTTTGTATGAAAAACATTTGTTTCGCCAACTTTAGGCTCGGGTATCAATGGGTTAATCTCAACCAATTTCACTCAAAATTTGCACAGATGCTTAAAATAACCCAATAAACCGTTTCCGCTTGTGGAGCAGGGGGTCATTTTTTCTGGGCACCCTAGTGGACATGCTTGGAAATATACAACAATGACGTTATATTTCTGAAATAAAACATGTGTTTATTTCAGACATATAATCATTGTTTGTGAAGAGGTATCAAGGCAACCGAAAAGAAAAAAAATGAAAATCGCTCCCGAACTTCTCCAAGAAAATCAATCAATTGATGATTATTTGTGAATTTCCTTGTCAGCACCACTTAAAATTATTTGTTTCGCTTTGTTTACACACATTGTTCATCACCAAAAAGTGACAGGTCATTTTTTGACGAGTGACGTTACTTTTGCAAGTATGTAGTGAAAAAGATGTTCCGCTGAATTATTTATCAAGATGATAAAATTTTTAGATTCCTTTTACCGATCTTTCGTGCGCGAGAGAGGAGAGTCATGTTCTCTCCGGATTTTTTTCTTTTGATGAATTCAATTTTTTTCTTTTGATGATGATTCTTCCATCGCTGATTGAGTTGAAACCTAAAAAAATCTTTTAAGGGTGCAGCAACCACAATTTTTGGTTGGTTTTCCCTCGGTTGCTGACTGAAGCTTGGAGGTGTTGTATTCTTTGCAACTTTTTGTCGCTGATTCAACGGCAACTGTTGCAGATATGGGAACAATCGAGCAGATCCCGCTCCCGGTGACGCCAAAGCAGGAAAATCCACGTCCGTGTATGCTGGTGGTGTTTTGCGACGATTTGGTTGATGCCTCGTCGTCGCTTGCTGCCGAATTTTTACAAACTCAGCACGTTTTGGGTTGCTCCGACTCTTGGTCGAATGGTCGCCACCGCAATTGAAGCATTTAGCTTCAATATTCTCGTTGACATTGCGTCACGTCACGGTGCACTGGACGATAACGTTCCCAAGTCACGATGATGTTGAAAATTGCCCGAACTGCTTTCAGCTCAGACGGCGCTGTCGATCCTTTCTCGAGATCACGATACTTGATGTCCTTGTTGTGTCGTCATCTTGAAGACTTCGATCACATTCAACTGAAGAGTTTGTAGCTCTTCTTTCAGCACACTCACATCCATGTCGTACAGGCCAAGGAGGACCTGTTTCATGGGGCGTATACCTGGATCGTCATGGCTGTAGTATTCAATCTTTGTGTTGTTCAGGAAATCCCGAACGTAGTTGTAATCCTTTCTGATAGGTAGCAGAATTTTGAGTCCATCAGCACACAAGCGAATGGAAGCTCGTAAAGCACCAGATTTGATAAACCCGGTCAGCCACTTTCGCACCGAATCCGATGACGATGTTTTCACAAAAATGGGTGGCAACTTTTCCCGTCGTTCAAATTTTCCTTCTCGCTCACGTCCACAGAGAGGGTAGCGAACTGGTTTCCAGACGAATTTTGAGCGGTTTTGAAGGTAGCGCATCAGCATTCTTTAACTTCTTCAAATCTGCCGATCCTACTGATGAGGACCGCCTCTTTTTCTTGCCGTTAGGCATTTTTTGCACTTTTTAGCACTTATTTGGTGTTTGAGGGACACACGTCTGACTCGCTGATCAGCAAATTGCAGACTATGCACAGCACCCAAGGAAGTTGTTGTCTTCTTATTCCAAAATTGACAAACTTACGGACCCAATCCTGCTAGAATGTTATTTTAAAAATAGGCTTATTTTGTTGTAAATCGCTTAGTAGACAGTACTTTAGGGGATGAATAAAAAATTATATCGATAGTTCCCGTAGTTTCGAAAGTACTAAAATATCGGTAACAAAAATCTTGGTGCAAAAGCTCTGGTTGATGTGCACCGTTAAGTCATAGACAAAACGAAACAATAATGATAGATTAGCAAAAATGGTTCAAATCTTCTAATCATTCTGTAAGTGAATGATCCGTCTGTTTGCTGCTCTGAACTAATTTATCCATTAACTTAAGGGAGGAACTATATCACAAATAACTTTTCCACAGCTTCTCAGGCTGGAATGGAAATTGCTCCTCCCGCAGAAACGTGCTCCCCTCTATTCCACCGAGAGCCTCCGTTACACGGGGCGAAATCTGCGGCCAGCGCGGTTCCGGCTGTTGTCGGTGCTTTTCCACCCCGCAAAAGTTTACTTTTCCATTTGGAACGTCGTGAATAAATGATAGCGACTGGCGGCTGGTGTCTAATGGCTTCACGATATTCTTGTCTGCTGGCTTTCCTTTTGTGTTCAACCGTAGCTGAAGCGGCGCAAAGTCTAGGAAAAGTGGGTAATTCCGACTCCCTCCGCCAGGTACAACTTCGCGGTGCTACAGGTCATAAAAATGCTTGTAAAAATGGCTCACTTTTCTATCGCAAGCTGAAGAAGGTTGACGTTCGGTGGTGCATCTTTGCGCCGTTGAAGGAAACTCAATTTGCTCGGTCATCCAACAGGATGTTCTTTTTTAAACATCTTTGGCTACACTTCCGAACGATGATGATAAGACGTCAAGGTTCCTGGATCTGACGGCATTGTAAGTATTATATTCCGTGGAATCGTATTACCGCGAAAATGGGAAAAAGATGGAACGATAACAAAGGCTGCATTAGGCAGAGAGGACTTACTCTACTTGGACAAGTCAAGGGATAAGCATAAGCATATTTTTTTTGGAGTCTGAAATAAAAAAAAATAGATAAAAACAAACTTATGCATAATTCATTGTCTTTTCAAATTACAAAAAAGCTTTGTACAAAAAAAAAAGCTTGAACATTCAAAACACATTGAAAATATTATCCTGAATATTCTCAATTATTTGTAACCATGATAGTCCTAGGTTTGGTATTTTGAAAGTTAAATAAAACTCCACAAAATGAAGGGTTTTGTTAACCCATAAAACACATTTTTGCATGTATTTTAGCTCACAAAATAAATTAAATGATATAAGACAGGCCCATTTATGGTTACTTTCTAGAAAGCATCACAGAGCAACAAGTACTTTCCTGGAATGATTTTCAATTTTAGATGGTCTGTTCTTTGCTTTCATATTGAGACATTTGCTCGAATAAGGGAAAAGGCTTCTTTTTCAAAATTGATGCAAACAAGTTAAAACTTTAGCATTAGCATTAGCATTAGCATTTGGAGGACGCCCCACCACCGGAAGGCTCCACAACGCTTATTCCACTGTTTGGTCTGGTTGTATTAGACCCTCATCCTGATGCAAACAAGTTAAAACTTCCGCTATAAAAAAATAATGTCAATTAAAATTTTTAGGAAAAAATCTCTAAACATAAATTGATCAAATTGGTTTATATCCATAAGGCTTTCTAGGCCCAGTGAAAAAAATATAATTTAACCCAAAAATGACGAACTTCTCGTCACAGTGTCCTGATGCAAACATTGATCGAGCTCGAGCTGTCACTGCCCTGTGAAGTATGTTTTCTGACATATCGGGCGGCCAGTCAAAAAAACCAGCTAGAAATCGCCTGACAAAAAACTTTTGCTAGAAAGAGATAGGAAACCTGATGCAAACAAACGTCCAGCTGTAATGTAAACATACTTTGAATGTATTGGTAAATCTCTGACTAGAAAGCCTTATATCGTAAATTTCACATGTTAAATTCAAGAAAATCAGTTCTTAAGTGATTTAATTAACTGAAATTGGAATCCGTCTATTTGAAAAAAAAAATCAATAGAGAATGTAATATTGGGATATTTACCTTTGGTATTTTGAGTTAACATTCATCATCGAAATTAAAGTTTCTAAAGATGCAATAGACATTCTCTACCAACTGAAGTTAAAATCTCATATTTTTTTCAAAAAGTGCCTAATAAACGTTTTTTAATTATTGGCAGAAAAAATAATGTTATTACCGACATTAAATATATTTATTTTTACAGACCCACTCTGAAATTTTTTTGTAATTATTTTTCTCGAAAGAATATTAACCAAATTTACTCAAAATAAAAATTCGGTAAACCTGTGTCATAAGACACTGTTTTGTCCCGATCTCTCTTTGATTTTTAATTAAGAATTTTCCTACTATTTTACTTAAGTCCTCCATAACGGTCTCTACAATTTTACAGCTCTTTGGCGTTTTTTTAATTTTATTATTTTGTATCTTTGTGATACAAGTTTAAGAGCGTAACAATTTTCAACAAAGCTCAATAGCATATTTTATTATCGGAGGAAGATAACAAGCCTATCTCAATGGCTCAGATGATCTACGCATCGACTTGCAATTCAAAGGTCGAGGCTGAAGCTTGAACAGAAGTTGAAACTGTTCTAACTACTGATACTGATTGATACCATCAATCCAAGCCACTTCCGCACTTGACAAGGAAAAATAAAATCGTTCAATTACACTAACTTTGCAATCAAAACAAACTAAACTGTCCCGCCAAGTTGTTCGAACAAACTTACACAAACACTTTTTTTTCCCACACCCACCCACACACGTCCCAAACACAAAGTCGTCTGTTTCTTTTCAAACAAATCTTTATCTTATCGTCGTACACTCAATTTCCTCCCTATCCTTTGTATTGTGTGTGTGTCCATTCCAAGGAGACGTGTCAATCCTCAATGATCCTGACACAGAGATTTTCTTCAGAGCTTTTTTTTTACTTCATCTCTGTTTTCCACAGCCTTGCCGCTTTCACGCTCAAGTTCACCTTGTTGAACGTGTGACTTATTTCCCAGCCACTGACTGACGGCTGGAAAACCGAGAGAGAGAGAGAAACAAAAACGGACACGGACAAATAAATTTCGCTTAATGCGATGTCATCTTGGCAGACATCAATCTCTCGACTCACCTGTCCATTTCGTCAGTTAATCCTCATCAGGTTTTTTTTCTATTTTTTTTACAGCAGGACAGAGCATTTAGAAAAAGATAAATATAGCTGCATTTTTCATGTCTGATTTCTGTGCATGGCATTGTCAAATTTTATCTGAGATTTTTAAATTTCCAGCTAAACTTACCACATTAAAATTAAATAATTCCTTACATCGATAGGGTTGACAGGTCATCAAATTTTACAAAAAAATCAAAAAAGTCTTAGATTTAATAACATTTCTGCCAGAGTGGCCAGAGTTGCCAGATCTTCCATATCTTTTACTCGGTACAAATTTCATCCAAAAAAATACCTTATCAATAATCTTCCGGACTTCAGCATAACTTTTGAAGTACTTTAAAAAACTTGTTTTAATTTTAAATTGGCACCTTTGACCGAGCCACGTAGCCCAGTGGTAACGCTTCCGCCTCGTAAGCGGTAGATCGGGGTTCAAATCCCGGCTCGGACCAACACAACTGGTGATCTTTTCCCTTCTGGAATCGATTGCTTAGTAAAGGGAAGGTAGTGTATCGTCACAAACTGGACCTTATCACGACACCTTAGGGAGGCGACCTATGGAGTGTTAACATTAACCTCAACATGTTAACATTAAGTTGATTAATGCCTGTCACTGAATCCGCTTTGTAAATGCCGGCCCCGATACTCTTCAAGGGTGTTCCCCTCAGGAACAGGGAAAGATTTACTTTTTTACTTACCTTTTGGATCCTAAACCGGATCGAAAAACACCAACATTTATGTACCCTGTACTTAATCTATAAAAAGTTCATCTATCACACTAAGGTATCAGGAAATTACAAATGTATGTTCCATATCCAGAGTACTGTTTTGTAATGACATGGTAGACCTTTAAGATTTCGAGGTGAAAGTACTTAGTAAAAATTCATTTGAAAATGATAGAATGAAATCAACATATGACTATTTTGATACAAACTTCTAACAAAATTGTAAAAAAAAATCACTCGATAATGTTTTCAATGAAAATTTCGAATTCGATTATCACAATGCCACAGTGTTCGGAATGGCAAAATTAAGTGGAATAAATTGATAATTCCTTTATTTGACGTCCTAGCCAAATGGTGTCTTCCGAAGAGTTGTTGTACTTGATAAGGGTTATCTTTTGAAGTTATTGACATACAGGGTGTCGACCTTCCAGAGTGTCAACCAAAAACTAAATTTGTTGGATGACGTTTTAGGGCTTTGGTGTCTTCGACAAATTTGTAGAGGAGAAAATTTCATGAAAGTTTGTCGAAGGCGCCAAATTTTTAGCTCTTAATCTACTCGAGATATACGTCATTTTTGCAAAAATGGTCCAAAAAGCACTTTTTTGGTGATAACTCAAAATGTTAGCATTTTAGCGGCCTACTATGTTCCGAAGAGTTGTTTATGACATAAAATCACACATCTTTGCCGAAGACAGCAAAATTTTTTGAGCCTTTATTGAGGAGTTATAACCATTTTTTGGTGATTTTGAGCCTATTGTCAAGTTGCTATGTTTTCAAAATGGCGCATTTTGGCGCAAAACCGAACAATGCACCTGAAAGTACTCACTTTCAACTACATTTCCTGAAAATATCTCCGTGTCTATCGGTGTCTATTTTTAGATAACTCAATTTGAATTTGACGGTTTTTAATCAATTTATTTATAATTTTTAAGCGGAATCTTATTGAAAACATTGTAATAATCGGTAAAATGAATGGTAAATTGATAGATTTTTATGGAAAATACATTATTTATGCTTTAATTATGACACACATTTTAGAATTATGAATAAAAACATATTAAGCCCAAAACTTATGTAAGTTAAAATTTTAAGTAATTGTTCGTATTTGAAATTAAGTATTTTCTTTTATACTTGGTCAATTCAGAAAGGTTGTCGTATTTTTTCATAGACAAAGTATTTTCCATAAAAATCGATCAATTTACCCTTCAATTTACCGATTATTACCACGTTTTCAATAAGATTCCACTTAAAAAATTATAAATAAATTGATTAAAAACAGTCAAATTCAAATTGAGGTATCTAAAAATAGACACCGATAGACACGGAGATATTTTCAGGAAATGTAGTTGAAAGTGAGTACTTTCAGGTGCATTGTTCGGTTTTGCGCCAAAATGCGCCATTTTGAAAACAACTTGAAAATAGGCTAAAAACCACCTAAAAATGGTTATAACTCCTCAATAAAGGCTCAAAACATTTTGCTGTCTTCGGCAAAGATGTGTAATTTTATGTCATAAACAACTCTTCGGAACATAGTAGGCCGCTAAAATGTTAACATTTTGAGTTATCACCAAAAAAGTGCTTTTTGGACCATTTTTGCAAAAATGACGTATATCTCGAGTAGATTAAGAGCTCCAAATTTGGCGCCTTCGACAAACTTTCATGAAATTTTCTCCTCTACAACTTTGCCCAAGACACCAAAGCCCTACAACGTCATCCAACAAAGTTAGTTTTTGGTTGACACCCTGGAAGGTCGTCACCCTGTATGTCAATAACTTCAAAAGACAGCCCTTATCAAGTACAACAACTCTTCCGAAGACACCATTTCGCTAGGACGTCAAATAAAGGAGTTATCAATTTATTCCACTTAATTTTGCCATTCCGAACACTGTGCAATGTTGACCATAGTCAACATAAATAACTTGGTAAACTTACTCGCCAAGCTTACACGGATAGAAACCCTGTAAGCAAATCCAGTAACTCTGCGTTGGCAAATTTGTAAACATCGAATTGCTTCCAAAATTACCAAAAAACATTCTCGATTTCGTTGTAAATATTATCAAAATCGACAACATTGTTCCCAAAATCGATTTTTTTATGATTTTGGAAACATTTCAATGTTGTCAAATCCGACAACACAGAAGGACCAGATTTGCTTACCGGATTTCTATCCGTGTAATATTGTTACTTGATCTAATTTATAACCAGTAGCGTGACCAGGCTGTTACAGATCAACATTCTTCTTAGGTTAACAGCATTCAACAAAAGGAATAGTTTTTGAATGAATTCCCCATATTCTGCGCGTTCATAATGCTGAGGGTCAATCAATTCTGCAGCGAGTCAAACTTTGCAGCTGCCATTCCATTAGTTTCTTTGTTCAAAAGAAAGCAATCAAGTTCAAATTCCCCTGATAGCTGATATTTTACTCGTTAATCAATTTAGTGCTTTGCAGGAATCTCAACTCTGCCGTCCAACTCCTTGTTCATTCGTAGAAGAAACCCTTTGGCAGAGATTTGCACGCAGCAATCATCGGATTGGTTTTCGTAACGAGCTGTAAGAAGAAGAAGAATAAACCCCTCAATCCGATAAATCTCCTCAGACTTGCACATATGATGCCATCAGCTGTTGAGCGAAGGACAGGCAGGAAAAGTGGCAAGGTTTCTGGGAAATTGAAACAGTTTAAATGGAGTTCACTTTGAGTCTATATTGAGTCAAGGGAGCATGCATATTGCATTGCCCGGACGGCTTCTCCTTCGATACGAAGGAATTGTGAGCCTTTTTCAAAGGGCTTCGCCGAAGAAAGGCTAACGTTCCCGTGAATAATAGATTGATTGACTCTACGTCAGCAATATCTTCGCTTCGGGTAGGCCAGCTTCAAGGAGCAAGGAGTTTATTTATAAACTTTGATACGTGTAGCAGCAGCACTGCAGAGAAGCGAGATAAACTATTTTTAGTGAGATATCATTTATTGATGCATTTTCATATCCACGAGGCATGTTTCGGAAGGCTTAGGCATTTCTCACTCGAAGAAACTTTCCAGTCAACAATGCTAACTCGAGCGCACCCAATATCCTTCAACACAACGTTGGACTTTTGATTGAAGTTGAACCATCTGGAAGAACTATCCACATAACCAATTTAAACAAGTTCCGCAGCAGTGCTCGAGCATTGATTGCCAATTTGCAGCCCACATCCACAGGGTAGTGGTACAGGATGAGAGCACTTTGGATTGAGTATTTCCTCGGGTAACGAACGTGATGTCATCTTGGTTTCACGTGGAAATTCAACAGACAGTTTAGTGAAAGATGCTGCCAGCAAGAGCATTTAGCAAAGAAGTTAAATAGTTAAATTTAAGCCTGTATAGTATTTAAAAAAAAAAACTTAAATTAAACACCACTACAACACTGAAATCTTTTTGTATTTTGTGTAAGCGTTCGAAAAATACAAAAAAATAAGATTTAAATTTAAATTTTTCATGAAAGATAGAATAAATTTGGACAGAAATAAATTTAATTTTTTTTTATTTAAATTTTATTCAATTGATCATACAATCTATAAAAAATAATGAAACATTTTTAACCTTCCTTTTTTCATATTCTGAAACATTACACCGCACCATCGGAAATCCGGACTGTGAACGCCCGGAAGCAAGCGCCCGCCATTATTCTTGGAAAGGAAATTCTATCGGAACCATCGCTTCGTTTGGTGAAGCAAAATGTCGCACGAAATTTTGTTGGCTAACGCGTTGAATCTCTGTTCTTTTGAGGGTAAGGGTGCTAAAAATTGAATCAGTTGAAACAGAACACTTTTTTTTGCAATTTTGAGGCTTTTGGAAACTCTACCCTCCTTTCGTCAGAAATGATTTCAACAAAAGGAAATGTTGGAAAGAGCCTGAGGTGATTTTCTGGTAACACAATTTTGGTGCAATCAATGAATTAACTAGGACTAGGAATATTATTTTTGGGAACACCGTCGTTGTTTCAGAGCTTAAACCTTGTTTCGAGAAATCAAAACCAATATTGTGTTCTAGAAATGCTTGGGGCTTTGAATCAGTCACCTTTCTAAATATTGTATTGATATTGATTGATAAGGATATCCATTGCCAGAAGCAAATAGTCTACCAGCGTCAAAAAAATTGTATAAAATTCAGATTTTTTTTCATCTTTTGTCATCAACAAGGTTCTGATGAGCCAAGGTTTTTGTTACAAATATTTAGTATTTTTAAAACAACTATCGATGTAATTTTTTGTAATGTAATAATTATGAAGAATTGAGAAAAACAAAATGAGGGGACCATTAATATATAGTCAGGCCGTATAGTTCTTCAATGTCTGCTCAAATATAAATTCTTCTATTCAAACATGACTTTTTCCTCAAAATGTATTTTACATAGAAGGAATCTCACACCATTTTAAACATTTGAAATATTGAAATGTTATTGCTTTAACAGCTAAATTTTAATGTGGCTTCCACAAAAATGCACAAAATGATTCCGTCCCCTCAAATAGCTTGTCCTTTTCGATTCAACGTATCAGATATCAGACATCGCTCTCACTTGGCAAAGCGATTCACCGTCGACTCAATGGAACCGTTCGCCTTCATTTCAGCACCAGTTCCATTTTGGTGATGTCAGAATTAATTGATTCAATATGATACAATTTCCCGTCCAATTTCCGTTCCCTCCCGACACAGTCCCACACCTGGCCTGGGCTGCTGCTGGTCTAGTCTGGTAATGGAACCTTTGATGAAGAAAACGCCAAAAGCAGAGACACCTTCGCACCGTCGGCGAACTTTCGTCCTTGACTATCGTTGAATATGAGCAAGTTTTACATTATCGGAAGTGAAGTCGTGACTGAAGCAAATATTGAGAATGTTAGTTCATGTAAATTGATAAAATAATTTTTATAACTAGGGACTTTAACTTGTTTCAAAATTTCTAACAGTGAGGAAATTCAAATGACGTTATTGAAAGCACTTCCTCATTCCACAGAGGTTAGTTCACAAAACGCCAAAAAAAGCACTCTCTATCAGTCCCGTTAACGAAGCTAATTGATCCAAACACGCGGACAAAGCGGACCGTCCTGCCTCCGCAGGCGCAGATCGGCTTTTCATGCAGCGAACGCGCCACTAATTGATGCTCAATTTTCCCGTTCATCAAGCTTAATTACGGTTAACTGGAACGTAAAAAATCGCTTAATCGTCTGGCGGCACGCAGCCAGTCACAGGAGGGGGGGGGGGTAATGTTGTGCATTAAACGGTATACTGTTTTGAGAGTGTCACTCATCAATGTAATGGTTGTTTATAAGTTGATTATAATGTTTGCAGTAGTTGAATTGTACCCCGCCGAATAAAATATTTCTAGATTAAATTTTCAGAACCATTTATTCGCTTAGAAAAACGATTCTTTCAATTTCAAATTGTTTTAAGCATTGCACTTTTTTTTGCTCCTTGAGAATTTTGTTTTATTCATTTTAATAAATTTAATGTTTTCTTAAAAAATATATATACAGTGCAGACTCGATTATCCGAAGGCCTCGGAAAAAAAATCACTTCGGATATTCCAAAATTTGGAAAATCAAATCACGAAAAAAAATTGTTTTGTTGTTTTATTTTTTATTGCTGAGTTTAACTATGGCCCCTTAACTACACTGAAGTGATTTGGAATTTTTAATTTCAAGATGGCGGTGACGAAATATTGAAAAAATGCATCCTATTATGTAATAGGCAATCAACAATTCAAATTTGACTAAAATTGGGTCGCATAACTGGAATTTGATGTTTAAAACAAAAAAAAAGAAGAAAACGAAAAAAATATTTTTTGTTCGTGATTCGATTATCAGAAGTCCCCTACAAACCTTCGGATAATCGAACTTTTTTTGTGTCCCGCGTACCAATTTTGAATGATCATGTAAAATAGCCCTATTTTAAGAATGTTTATTTTTTACTTCTGTATGCTAATCTATTTTTTTTTTGTATTAATACAAAACTAAATATTGATCCATAATTTGATCTCCATTATACGGCACAAATATTTTGTCCAGAAAATTGTCTGATTAAAAATTTCTATGTGTTTCTATGTGAGTTGCTGAGATATTGCCATGCAAAGATTTAAAAACAGGAAAATTTATGTTTTCTAAGTCTCACCTAAACAACCCACCATTTTCTAAGGTCGATATCTCAGCAACTAATGGTCCGATTTACAATGTTAAAATATGAAACATTCAGGAAATTTTCCGATCTTTTCGAAAACAATATTTTCAAAAAAAAATTTAATCAGGACTATCATTCAAAAGGGCGTAATATTAAATGTTTGGCCATTTTGAATTGGAAGTCCTGATTTAAATTTTTTGAACAATATTTTCGGATAGATCCGAAAATTTCACGAATGTTTCATATTTTAACATTGTAAATCGGACCTTTAGTTGCTGAGATATCGACATTAGAAATTGATGGGTTGTTTGGGTGAGACTTAGAAAACATCAATTTTCCTGTTTTTAAATCCTTGCATGGCAATATCTCAGCAAATAAGGGTCGTCTCAAAAAAGTTCAAAAAAGCAAATTATAGAGAATTTTCTCAGCTTTTCAAAAATATTCTTTTCAAAAGTGTTTGCCCTATTTTTAAAAAATGAATAACTGCGATTATTTAAAAAAAAGTTACGTAAAAATGGCTATAACTTGAAAACGGTGCACTTTATCAAAATTTCACTAAAGTACTCTTTTATTGCAAGTTCGATTTTACATCGCAAAATGAAGTTGAAAAATTTTTGGGACCAATATTTAAATTTTTGAAAAAATCAGTATTGATTCAAAAAATCATAACTAGGTCAAAGATTTTTGGCTCATTCCGGAAATTTCTGAAAAGTTGGCATTCCCTTAAAACATATCAGAAAAAATAGTGTTTTTTTGCAAATCAAGTTTTAGAGGCAAATAGTAAAATTAAAAATCACCAAACATTTGCAAAATGGCTTCTTTGGGCATACCGAAGACACCAAAAAAGTTTAAGCGGGATTAAAAAATAATTTTTTTTTTAAATGGCAAAAATGTTTTTAAAAATAGCAGAAAATAAAAAAAAACATTTCTACATTTTGCCCTTCAAACTCATTTGAGCATAAAATTTGGCCCACCATCCAAAAATTTTGGGCACTCCTGATTTAAATTGATTGTTAGTTTTCCACTTGTGTGGTCTAATTTGTTCCTCATTGAACTGAATGTCAAAATACCACTCTAAATAAAATATTGATTGGTTCTTGTGAAAATAACTCTGATTCTGAAGTGCAATATACTGACACACAGACTTGTGTTCATTTATTGATTTTGAGTCATTTTGTGAAGATAAAGTGTGTTTTTGCATGATATTTTTTTTATTTTCTAAGTCGTCAACACAGTTAAATTGAAATATTTTGCTTACTTTATTATGTGGAACTTTATTTATTCGGTTTTTCTTACTTGACCAGAAGTCAATATATCGTCGCTTGTGTGCTATCTTGTGACACGTCCTATCTTTTTACAGCAGACGTGTCACAAGATAGCACACAAGCGACGATATAATTACAAAAATCGGCATCAATACCAAATTAATAGATAAAAACTCAAAATGAATTGAAAAACCAACGAGAGTAAATTTATACTTTTTATCATGACACAAATGGAAATGTAACGAGCCATTATCATGCATTTTGCCAATTATATCGATCCACATACGCAAACTGCAACTGCACTTTTTACTGCAAACTATAAACCAATTACTAAATCAACAACCGCTCTATTCACTGATCAAATCAGTAAATTGAATAATATCGGTCCGATAGGCTAGATACTACAGCGAACTGTACTGAAGTTAGTTAGCCTTTCAATGAAACAACAGCCCGTGCATTCAACTATTGGCATTAATGATAGCTAATCCTATTAGCTTTATCAGAGGGTTGAAAAGGATAGTTTTAAATATGAGTTCCAGTGTGAATCATTTTAACAGCAGTTTGATTTTTTTCAACACTCCAATAATTTCTTTCGAACAAAAAAGCACTTTATTAATTACCCTGAATGACAACAACTGCAGAATAGACACGAGCAAATATTTTATTTAAATGCAATCAAATTGAAAGTGAATGAATTTACATGCAAGTTCCCCCATCCCCTCCTCCTCCTCCAGAGTCAACAACCGGTGCCCGTATCGCAGCTGGCCATTCCAAACAGAACCCTCCCGGATGGCGGCACGTTATGCAATATCGAGAACAGATACACCGTCGCGCGGGTTGTTTGTTTTTGCCACGGCGGGGTGGCGCTGCACAGGAATGGCGCCCTCTTGACTGTCCGTTCTGTCAACTCAACGGCGGTGGCAATATGAGAAAATGGGTTTTCATTTGGAAAATATGAATCCGCATAATGGAGATGTCTCTTTGCTTAAGGAGTTTGTGCTTTTTTGTTACAGTTTTTGTTCTATCAGCAGAAATCCTGAATATTAAAGACATTTGTTAGCCTTGATTTTGAAACTAAAAAAAACGAGTTCTAACTAAAATTCCATCAGTACTGAATCATATTTTGTCAATACCAAATCCATTCTAAGCATCATCATACATACATATATTTAAAAAAAAATATCCTGAAAAAGAAGAGTTTTCTGAAAAATCAAATCAAAATCTCTATTCCAAAAAACAGCAGGACTTTTTGAAAATTAAATTTGCCATTACTCTTGCTATATAAATGCTAGAGCTTTGAAATTTTTAGACATTAAATTTATAGTATAAATACACCTTTCACAAAACAAATAAACCTAGAACGACCCCTAGGGGAGCGTCCATAAAAAAAGTTACTTTAAAGGTATTGGGGTCATTTTCGACCCCAAACTTTAAAAAATCGTCAAAAATACAGTTTTTGACCGATTCCGGTTCTTTTGGTCACAAATGAAAGCTTAGGACGTCTTAGGAAACCTACCTGGAAAACCGGATTTGAACACTGTGGCCACCGAGAATCGGCTACAACTGAAAAAAGACCTTTTTGTGACCCCAACTTTGACGGCCTGTATCTCCGACAAATTTCAACCAATCAGGATGCTCCGGGTTGCATTCGACAGGTATTTACCTTTATTTTGACCACAAATATTAATATTAGGGCCAGGTGACCTACCGGTTCCGGAAATCCGGAACATCCGAAAAGTTCATGTTTTCCTGTTTTTCACGTATATGTGATACCAATTCTCTCATGATAGTTGAAATTGATCCATAAAACTTAATAAAAACACAATACACGATTACCAGAACCACTCTGGAGTGTTAGTGGCCACTTCCGGGTAACCTGGAACTGGTTCCCGGGTACTCGATGAACGGCCTACTTGGTTTTTTGTGAAAACCCATGATGTTGCAAGATACGTCCATCTTTGGCAATGCCGTTGTTCACTGAGCCATCCTAGCCAATCTGGAACCGGTTACCGGTGGCCCCTTGGGGACACTTCCGGAATATGAGAGAAACCCAATCATCCGATATATCAAACTTCATGAAATTGAAAGATATGTCATGACCGATAAAAACTGGTTCGAAGCTTCTTCTCAGTACTGAATAGATATTTTATGTTTCAATTGAATATTTATAATATCATAATTTTGCCAGTCACTTAAATAATTAACATAATAATATTAGGAGAAAATATAACGTCTTTTCTTACGCAAACCTCTCCTATTATTTTTCGGACAAATATTGACTGTCGTTTAGCAATTATAAACATCCGTCAGTGTTTTAAAAGCCTGTTCGAGCCACAAAGTTCAGTTTCAATCTCTACAGCAAACTTGCACAACAAAGCACACACACACACGTCAACCCCAAAAGAGCTGCATGACATAAAGCTTTATACTTTCCAGCCTGCTGACATTGTCGGCTGGCATTTACTTTCATCATCGTCATCATCTTCATCGCATCGTCGAGCGGGGGACGTTTTTTGAACTCGTCCGCATTTCGAACTAACCATTTTCGTCCTGTCGTCGAAGCAAGTTCCTGTAGCAAGCCAAACGTCGACTGTTCACCACTCATAAACAACCATGTGTCTGCTACGGTGACGGGAGAAGGAAAGTTTAAACCTTCACTAAGCATCAGTTGAAGGGTTCTCCAGAAAATTGATGATTTTTTTTCAGCTTTTAACTCACTTCTGATCATTTTACAACAAATTTAAACATTTTCTTTTATTTCAAACTGAATTTAAAAGATACATTTACAATAATAACTCAAGTTAAGTAATTTTACAGAGAATCCGTCCTACTTCCACCTTCCAGCCCGGTGCTTTTCCCTCACACGCATATGTTTTATAGTCAATCGGAGGGGTGGAAGTCTGCTTCTGCTACTACCTATACTGCAGGAAACTTGATAAGCAGATTGGCGCTGAAAAGTGATTTGCACTCCTTCCTGCTTTTTCGAGCTCCCAGCCCAGCTCGCTCAGAGTGTGAATGGTTGGGTGGTGGTGGAAGTAGCATGTCTGACGTTGATGTACCTACCCCATCTCAGCAGGCCGATATATATTTGGAAGGCGCGCGCAAAATTAAGCCTTACGGATGAGTGAAGTGACTGCTTTTTCGACTTGGGTGTGTGTGTGTCAGGGAAATACTTAGTTAAAATGGCTTTGAAGTTGAAGAGGAGTATGTATGGTAGGATACTTTAAAAGGCGGCAGTTAGGAGGCACGATGACAGCAATTCTTTAATGACACGTTAAATCGATGCCCGTGTGCTCTCTTGTACTAAGCTTGCTAGGATTCCTATCTTGATAGGTCAAGAGAGCACAAGAGTATCACAATTTATTTTTATTTTATTTTTATTTTATTTTATTTTATTTTTGTGTTATGCTGGAAATCCTCATTCAAAAGGCCGTAGCCGGCCCGTAGGAGTATGATATTAACCTAATGCAATATCCAGGAATTTTATTCCCTTTAGTTTACAACAATCAATGAGGAAACCATTGTAATTTTTCTAAGAAACACTATGGCAAGATCAAATCTTAAATTAAAATATGAGCTTGATGTGCAAATTAAGGACAACATTTTCATTGGCGCAACACACACTGAATAAAAACGATTTAAAAAAATAGAGAACGTGAATCGATACTGCGTCCAATTTTCTTCAAAATGAGTCTGGATTAATCTTCTACCATTCATTGTTCCAGAATCACCACAGCAGTTTGAAAATAGTGGTTTTCCACAATTTTCACGAAAAAGACGGAACTTTTGGGAGGTGCTCCGTTTTAGATAAAAATCGGGATTCTTGCTTGTTTGCTTGGTATCAACAGCTAGAAAAAGCTCAGTTGTTCTTTTTAATAATGAATAACAATTCGAAATATCTTCAACTGCCGCTGTTACCGCAATTTAAGATGAGAATGTTCCAATCGATTTCTCGTAATTCTGTACCTAAAAATACAAACTTTGAAGCACGGCAATCACCTACAATTGGGTCCTAAAATGAAATTTAAATTTGTGATATCATTGCTCATAACGATAAAGCTTATTTTTCTGAGTACAATGACCCTTTGAATGACCACAAAGGATTTAAAATGGATTTTTAATTAAATTTTGAAAAATTAACTTCATGGTCCTTCTTGACAGAAAAGATGCTACTTGACAGCTCGTTCCAAGGGGACCATAGTTTATCAATCGAAAAAATGTTGTCTTGTCAATATTTTTTTGCATTAAAATAAAAAAAGTGATTAGAAATGAAACAAATTTACATGGAAACTATACTTTTGGTTTTTCCATTATATCACGCTATTTTTTTTTTTTTTTTTTTCAAAATGTCCTATGTACATAGGAAACCCTCGGAGCATTGTTTTGACAAAGTACTCTGGAAAAGATGTTTGATTTCATATTTGTTACGATATTCCCTTGTCAATCACCTAACCTATTGAATAACTGAGATATGTTACAAGAATGCATAATCTTTTCTGTCTTCCAATCATGCGAGCTCCGCTTATTATTCAAATATATTTTACTTATTTTGGCAAAATTCAATTTTAGATTCAAAAAAGAAATCACAAACAAAGCCTTCACTCAAACCTACAGATTGTCAATGGAAACAGATTGGTCGATGCATAATAAATCGGCACTGGCAACGTATGTTTTGCGCTTGCAACACTGCCAGTTTTGCTGGGTGCAAAGGGTGGTTGGTGTCCAGCGCATTTGGATCCGTCAAACATTGGCCAAACTGTTTCCCTTGACAAGTGTGTAATCACCACGTGTGATATGCCATGTGCGCGCAAGTTGTTTTCAGGTATGCTATGATTTAGGACAAATGCGTCTTGCTAAATGAGCGTCCTGCTGTTGCGTACTGGAATATTTTCAAAGTCATCAGAGTAGCAATGGAATTTCTGCTCCCTAGCAGTGGTTCCCAAAAGAGAGAAAATCATCTAGTTCCCCGCTCCGGTGGTCTCTTAAACTTTAAGTCCCACAATTTTGTTCCTGTATCCTCAATTACAGTTGTTGAATTTTTTTACAAGTTTAATTTTAAAATTTCTGGATACGTAAATTAGGGAAGCATTGGTTTCAAATATTCCGGGAGTCTCGATAAAAATTTTCAGGAAATCGGAGGTAAAGAAATGATTTCCCGGGGCTGATAATTTCTATTCCCCGTGGTTCTTTACATTAAAGAAGTTACTTTTGGAATGCTGCAAATTGTGACAATTGACTATCAATTATCTACAAGAAATCGATTAAATGGGGCAACACGAGCTCTTGATGTCAGCCCAAAGTGGCAGATAAAACACAAACAATTTATTTTGCAGATATAAAATCTGTTTGTCTCTTGGCATTTTTGTCGTGATTCAGGATTCCCTTGTGGAAAGTTTTATAAAACTCTTTAAAAGGCCCTCGCCAACCAGAGAAAATGCGCAGCACCTGATAAAACTCGAATGCTTACCTGGGCAAATCTCTACATACCTATATCGGATGAAGTTCTGCTTCAACTTAACGAAAGCAAACAACAGAACAAGAAAAAAAGGACGACGATGAAAACGAGAATATTTAATGTGCAGTATCATCATTATCATTTGTTGTCGACTTCTTTCACTCAACTTGGATTGCTCGGCGAGATAACAAAAAAATGGGAGCCTTAAATTAAATTATGCAATTACGCCAAGCTGTATGCTGAATCCTCAAAGTTTCTTGTTTTTTTTTTCGGGAAATGCCAGCTCTAGTTGATTGTTGGCAGGATCGTGCAAAGTCACGAGCCTTGTCTTCAGCTTGGGATGCACAGCGAAAAAAAAATGTTGTGAATTTTGGTGTGAATTTTCGACACTTAAAAAACGCAGTGAATGAGTGAGAAATTGAGTTTATGAGCATTAATGAGCGAGTGAGTGAGTGAGTAAGTGGATGTCGTTTAATAAGTTAGTCGATATAAGTGAGTCAATTAATCACTGAGTGAGTAAGTGAATCATTGATTCGGTGAGTGAGTGAGAAGGTGAGTGAGTGAGTGGGTGAGTGAGTGAGTAGGTGAGTGAGTGAGTAGGTGAGTGAGTGAGTAGGTGAGTGAGTGAGTAGGTGAGTGAGTAAATAGGTGTTTGAGTAAGTAAGTGAGTTAAGGAGTGAGTGAGTATGTAAGTGAGCAAGTGAGTTAAGCAGTGAGTGATCCATTGAGTGGAGTGAATGAGTGAATCAGGAATTTGGAAATTGAAAAAGTTTAGACAATTTAATTAAAACAGTTGTACTTTTTTAATTCTGAATTACTTTTTTCAATTGTCCAAAATAAGTTAAATTAAACTTGAAATCAAGATAAAAATGACTAATTACCTCAAATTTTAAAAAAATGCACTTTTGAAATAAACTTAAGCAATTGGATCCTAAAATGAAGCTTAGATTGCTGATATTATTGTTTACAGCGATAAAGCTTATTTTTCTGAGTACAATGACCCTTTGTACGACCACAAAGAGTTTAAAATGGATTTTTAAATCAATTTTGAAAAATCAACCTCGCGATCCTTCTTGACAGAAAAGCTCCTACTTGACAGCTCGTTCCAAGGGGACCATAGTTGATCCATCGAAAAAATGTTGTCTTGTCAAAAAAAAATTGCATTAAAATGAAAAAAAGTGATCAGAAATGGTTTTTAATCGTGTTTTTTACCGTTGTACATAAAAATTGACTTAGGGCTTAAGTACCCAATTGTTTGAATCAAATTAGATTATTCTAACCACCAAAATCATTCTTTTTAACAGTGCGCTCTGTGCAAAAATGATGATGATTGCCTGGGTTGGTACTGGAGAGTGATGGCCGCCACACTTCAGACATGTCTATCCGATGGGGAGGGACGAACAAAGTTACTCAATTATGGCACCGCTTTCGTGTAGGAATTTTATTTAAGGTTTTTTTTTTCGGAGGGCAAATATTTCAGCAAATTGGCTTACATTGTGAGTATTTCGGGAGAGCAAGGATGATGTTTTTGCCAGTTGAATTTAGCTGAATTTTGAATTAGAAGACTAACTGAATATTGCCAAGAAAAGCAAAAATCCTGGTTTAATTTGGATTGTTATTAATTGCTTTGAAAAGAAGCAGCTGATATTTTCGACGGCAGGAGAAAAAGATTTAAAAAATGATATCCATTGAAGGTCAAATTATTGTTTTAAAACTGAACAAGCCGAATTAAAAAAAATGAGTCAATGATTGAACAAGTAATGAGTTAGTGAGCGAAATAATTAGTGGAGTCAGTGAGAGAGTCTGTGAATCAGACAGTTAGTAAGTGAGTAAGTAAGTGAGTTATTCAGTGAGTGTGTCGGTGTCAGTGCGAAAATTAGTGAGCATGTTCTGAATGATGGTGAATGAGTGAGTGAGAATGCAAGTGAGCGAGAAAGTTAGTGAAAATGCGAGTAAGCGCGTGAGTAAGCGTGTGGGTTAGTGAGGGAGTGAGTGTGTTAGTGAGTGAGTTAGTGAGTTAGTTAGTCAGTCATCCAAATAGTGACTAAATCAGTTAGTTATCAAGGAAGAGTGAGTGATTGGGTGAGTGAATAAATGAGTCAGAGATTTAGTGAGTCAGTGGTCCAGATCGCACAGTTAAGTGGAAAATGAATTTTCCCAAAAATGGTGAAGTTTTGGAGCTTTAGTGCTTCAGAGGAGTTGTTGCAAATGGAAAAGGGCAACTTTTGGTTTGGTTCAAAATTAGGGTGGTTCACGATTAGGATGATTTTGGAAATCTAACTATTCAGGAATATTTTTATGAATTTTTTCGTCTTCTAAAAAAATGTTGGGCTTGCCAATCCAAGCAACTTTGGCCAAGACACCAAAATTTTCTCTCACAATCTACGCCTTCTACGACCAAATTTAGAGAAAGCATCTGAGCAAACCTTCAAAAGTCAGTTTTTTGAATGTAGCAGTTCAGGGATATGTTTTAGAGAAAAGTGTTTTTGGGAGCACTTTTAGGGCTCTTAAAACAAACATTTTTTTTTCTGACACGTCAATTTGGACACAAGGGTCAAAAGTTACAGCAATTTTAAGGTAAAAAAGATGCAAATTCAAAACTCAAATATCTCGAAAAGGCGCAGGCCAAATTTTAAGCGCCAAGTTGCATGCAAGAGGAGATTTAGCACCATAAACGCTGAAAAAATCCCAGGGGAATTTTTCTTTAAACTTAAGATATCTTCATTCGAAAAGTGTATGGGTCCACCCTAACGAAATTCTAAAATTGTCCAACTATATGTTTTTTCATATAATTTTACCCGCTGAATCTAAATCTACCCTCAGAATTGGGCCAAATTCGATTTTTGGTCATATTTTGGGTTTTTATGACAATTTTCCTCTTTCGAATGCAACGTGGCGCTTAAAATTTGGGCTGCGCCTTTTCGAGATATTTGAGTATTAAATTTGCATCTTTTTTACCTTAAAATGGCTGTAACTTTTGACCCTTAAGTCCAAATTGACGTGTCAGAAAATAAAAATGTTCGTTTTTAAGAGCTCTAAAAGTACTCCGAGCAACACTTTTCTCTAAAACTTAACCCTGAATTGCTACGTTCAAAAAGCTGATTTTTGAAGATTTGCTCAGATACTTTCTCTAAATTTGGTCGTAGAAGGCGAAGATTGCGAGATAAAATGTTGGTGTCTTCGACAAAGTTGCTCGGATTGGCAAGCTCAACATCTTTTTAGAAGACGAAAAAATCCCTAAAATATTCCTGAAAAGTTAGATTTTCAAAATAACCCTAATCGCAAACCAAAAGTTGCCCTCTTCCATTTGTAACAACTCTTCTGAAACACTAAAGCTCCAAAACTTCACAATTTTTCGTAAAATCCATGATCCTCTTAACTTTGCGATCTGGACCACTGTGCAGTGAGATAGTAAGTGAGTGAATAAGCGAGTAAGAGAATGATTGTGATGCGTTGATGTGTGAGTAAAAATTCATGGAAATTGTTGCAATTTATTGAAAATAATTTAAAAACTTTTCAAAATGTATTTAAAACTACTTTATATGATTATAACATTGAAAAGTTATGCATTATTTTGAAATAAATATAAAATTAACAGTGATTATTTCTTCAAAATGTGATAATAATTTCTTATCATCTTTTTTATCACGGCAGTAAACCAACAAGTCAGAAAAAGGTGCTTGATTGATTGAATCGCCTTTTAACAACCAGCAAAAAAAAAATCTAACCGGTCTAGACATCAGATTGCGTGCTGGTCGAGCTCCTTACTTTAATATGGTGTTAATTTTGTTTGTTTTCACCGCTGCCTACACCTCTTCTACGAAATTGTTTTCCTTCATTAACCCTTCCCACCCACATCGTTAAGCTATAGTATTACGAAAAAAAGGCTTTCGTCCCTTACCTACAAGCAAAAATAAATAAACCCTTCCCAGAAGTTTCGCCAGCAATTGAGTAAGTTTCAACGGAAGAAAAGGAAAAACTTTTTTTTCCCCGAACTGCACGACAAACACTCTCAGCCTGGGCACGGTCACTTATGCTTTATTGCTTTGGGTTTTTTTCCTTACCGATTGTTTTTCTTCTAGATTTTCACGACGTTCAGCAGACAGGAACCATGGTCAGGAGAACTCTGTCTTCACGGGGCTAACTGAAACCGACTGAGGAAAGGTTAATCGAGTTTTGCGTCGTCGTTCTCTTATATTTCTTTATGGAGCTGTTTTTCCTTTTTTACTCCTCAGATAATTTCTGCAAAAGTGCGTCCTTCATCGATGAGCTGAGTAGAAACAATTCGGAAAAGTTTTCGGACTTCCTCGAAGGTCCCCAAAGTTGACAAGGACAACCGGTTGACGTTTATGAGTTTGATGTAATTGATTAGGGGCAAAGTTCTGAGTTTTACTGATCCAATTAAATGGACACCTTGGTGGGTTTATTCACTTGTTTAGTGTTACACCAAATTTTCAGCAATTTCTTGAAATATTAGGTTGTTTGAAAAAATTACACGCTTCAGTTTCAAGGTATGATAGATTTGGGCTTCCTGAACATGCTACAATCGACAGAATTCAAATAGAAATAATTCCCTGCCAATAATTAAAATTGTAAATTTCAGGTATAAATCTATGGATTCATTTTAAACAACCATGCACAACCCTTTTAGTTGCTACCCCCACAGATAAACGTGGGTGCGCATGGTTGCTCAAGATGATTCCATACCATTTATACTCGACATTTAAAATTATGCTATTGTCAGGAAATTCAATAAAATAAATTCTGTCTAAAATAAATAAATTTCTTATAACCTGACACTAAAATATGTTGCTCCGTTTTGAAAAAGATAGATTTGTCTCTTTAATTTTTAACTAAACATATTTCAGTGAAAAACTGGGGTTGGCCTAAGCTTGCCCAAAAACTAATTTTATATGATTTTTTTTATTTTTTTCAAAAAAAAAATATTGCTTGGCAAACATGGCAACCTCTATTTTTGAGACCGAAAATTTAAGTCTTTCCTAAAAAAAAAACTTTAAAGCGGCTGTAACTCATAAACGGTGCTCTTTCTAAAAAAAATCGATTGCAAATTCGTTTTAACATTTAAAATTATAGTCATAAAAAAATAGTGCCACAATATCGATTTTTTATTGCTGAGCCATACCCAATTTTTTAATTTCACTTTTTCGTAACAAAAAGTTAATTAAAATTCAGATTTTTTTTGTCGTGTATCTATTTTTACAAAGTCCTTTCTAATAATTTTACCGAAGACACCAAACCAATTGTAAAAAAATCTTTGCAAGGTACAGATTTTTGAATATTACATTCCATTTTTGTACGCACGGTAAATTTTGGATTAACATTTCAGTAAAATAAGTAACTGAGTGCGATACAGTAATCATCACTTTTGCTGAAATTCGGCAATAAACAAAAACATTGCTGAAAAATCAGTGACTGCATATCTGTCAAACTGAAATGTCACTTTTGACTTATTGGATGCTGCCGAGAGAAAATCCTCTTTGAAAAGTGTTGTGTTTTTTAAATTTTGTATTGTGATCTTTAGAAACAAAGGAAAAAAAATGTAAATAACAAATGCCTCGATGCTAACCACCTATTTTTATTAGGATTAGAGGATTGATGAGATAAACGTATAAATAACAGTCCTGGAAACATTCTTGATGGCATGCAACATCAAATTTTGATAACTGAAATGCCAGCAACATTTGCTGAATCTTCAGCAAATGATCTTTCAAACTGACACAAGAAAATTACTGAATTTCCAGCAAAATAATTTGACGCGTCTTTTGCTGAAATTTCAGTTTTTTTACAACCATTTTACTGAAATTTCAGTAAACTATCTGTCTAAGTGACAAATATCAGTTAACTGAGAATTCAGTAAAGTTTAACTGAATTTTCATCTACAAAAATTTCAGTAAACGATTCAGTAATTTGGATTTTACTGAATTCTCAGTTAACTGATATTTGTCAATTTGACAGATGATTTATTGACATTTCAGTGAAATGGTTGTCAAAACTACTGAAATTTCAGCAAAAGAAACGTCAAATTATTTTGCTGAAAATTCAGTTATTTTCTTGTGGCGTGGCAGTTTGACAGATCATTTGCTGAAGATTCAGCAATCATTGCTGGTATTTCAGTTATCCAATTTTGATTTTGCTTGTCATTAAAAATACTGTTATTAATTAATTTATTTCATCAATCGTCCAAACCTAAAACACATGAGGTTAGCATCGAGGCAATTTTTATTAACATTTTTCTTACCTTTATTTCAAAAGATCACAATACAAAATTGTAAAAACAACTCATTTGAAAGAGGATTCTCTCTCGGCAGCATCCAAACAATAAGTCAGAAGTGACATTTCAGTTTGACAGATATGTAGTTACTGATTTTTAAGTAATGTTTTTGTTTATTACCGAATTTCAGCAAATGTGATGATTACTGAATCACATTCAGTTATTTAGGGGAAATCTACCCTTTCCAATCAAACACCTATCTTCGTCATATGGAGAGTTTGATGCTCGATTAAAGCTCCAAAAATACTATTTGGGCTATAAACTTACCAGCAACAGAACCGCCTCGAGTAAGCACGCAAATGTATGCCACTAACTGGCCAAAAAGATCACATTTAATGCACTTTTGATCATAATTTGTATTTTGCGAGACCACTTCTCATCATTTTGTTGGCACACACAGTGACACACACGAGAATCCCTCAAACGCTTAATGAATATCGCCAAAATTAACTTTTCACTTTCGCTTACTTTTTCACGGCGCTTAAGATATGAAATTGCTTCCAACTACCGGCAACATGTTCTTTTGACCGTTACTTAGTCACTCACTTGAAGAATAATCCCGAAAAATGTAATAAATTAGCAAGCGCCATCAAAAAAACAAACGCGCCAAGTCGTTTGACGTTTCAATTTTCACTTTGCATTCAAATCGAAAGCTGAAGAAAACCGAGCACTCAAAAAAATCCACACGTTCATGCTATGTGAAAAATCACGTATTTTTGATTTCCCCCTCGCTAGGCCCTTTTTACGTGACACACGTAAAAATAATATGAAAGTGTTCTGGCAAAAAAATGTTTTCTCGTTGAAGTTACGTGAAAAACCTTATGGTATTTTTCCACTAGGTTCTTTCATGTAGCTTTTACGTGTTTGAAATATAACTTTAACGAAGCTGTTTTTCTGTGAGTGCGCCATTTCGACCAGTTTCTACGTGATAATTTTAGTATGAAAAATGATGGCAAACTGTAAAGACCTGCTGCGGAAAGATAGCAGAAGTTATCTTGCAAGTACTAAAAAAGTTATCTTGCAAGTACTAAAAATCAAAAAACATCGCTGCAAGATAACTTTTTAGTACAGAAGTTATCTTGCAGCGATGTTTTTTTTCTAAAATCATCGAATCTGTAAGATAACTTTCTGCAAGATAACTTCAGCTCAAATTGGCAAGATAACTTTCTGCAAGATAACTTCAATTCGATTTCTGCAAGGTAACTTTAGCTCGGTTTATGCATAATAACTTTCTGCAAGGTAATTTCAGCTAGATTTTTTTGTAAGGTAACTTTCTGCAAGATAACTTCAGTTGGATTTTATAAAACCAGGCTGCAAGGTAACTTCGATTTTAGTCAAAATAATTGATGGAAAATTTTCATGAATAAATAAAATTAAATAAATTTCCTTCTAAAATTTGAACTCGCAAGATAACTTCAGTCGGTTTCATAGAGCCAGTCTGCAAGGTAACTTCGATTTTATTCAGAATAATTGAAGGAATATTTTCATGAATAAATAAAATTAAATAAATTCCATTCTAAAATTTAAACTCGCAAGATAACTTCAGTCGGTTTCATAGAACCAGTCTGCAAGGTAACTTCGATATTATTCAGAATAATTGAAGGAATATTTTCATGAATAAATAAAATTAAATAAATTCCATTCTAAAATTTAAACTCGCAAGATAACTTCACTCGGTTTCATAGAGCCAGTCTGCAAGGTAACTTCGATTTTAATCAGAATAATTGAAGGAATATTTTCATGAATAAATAAAATTAAATAAATTTCCTTCTAAAATTTAAACTCGCAAGATAACTTCAGTCGGTTTCATTTAGCCAGTCTGCAAGGTAACTTCGATTTTAATCAGAATAATTGAAGGAATATTTTCATGAATAAATAAAATTAAATAAATTTCCTTCTAAAATTTTATCTCGCAAGATAACTTCAGTCGGTTTCATAGAACCAGTCTGCAAGGTAACTTCGATTTTAATCAGAATAATTGAAGGAATATTTTCATGAATAAATAAAATTAAATAAATTTCCTTCTAAAATTTAAACTCGCAAGATAACTTCAGTCGGTTTCATAGAGCCAGTCTGCAAGGTAACTTCGATTTTATTCAAAATAATTGAAGGAATATTTTCATGATAAATAAAATTAAATAAATTTCCTTCTAAAATTTGAACTCGCAAGATAACTTCAGTCGGTTTCATAGAGCCAGTCTGCAAGGTAACTTCGATATTATTCAGAATAATTGAAGGAATATTTTCATGAATAAATAAAATTAAATAAATTCCATTCTAAAATTTAAACTCGCAAGATAACTTCACTCGGTTTCATAGAGCCAGTCTGCAAGGTAACTTCGATTTTAATCAGAATAATTGAAGGAATATTTTCATGAATAAATAAAATTAAATAAATTTCCTTCTAAAATTTAAACTCGCAAGATAACTTCAGTCGGTTTCATTTAGCCAGTCTGCAAGGTAACTTCGATTTTAATCAGAATAATTGAAGGAATATTTTCATGAATAAATAAAATTAAATAAATTTCCTTCTAAAATTTTATCTCGCAAGATAACTTCAGTCGGTTTCATTTAGCCAGTCTGCAAGGTAACTTCGATTTTAATCAGAATAATTGAAGGAATATTTTCATGAATAAATAAAATTAAATAAATTTCCTTCTAAAATTTAAACTCGCAAGATAACTTCAGTCGGTTTCATAGAGCCAGTCTGCAAGGTAACTTCGATTTTATTCAAAATAATTGAAGGAATATTTTCATGAATAAATAAAATTAAATAAATTCCATTCTAAAATTTAAACTCGCAAGATAACTTCACTCGGTTTCATAGAGCCAGTCTGCAAGGTAACTTCGATTTTAATCAGAATAATTGAAGGAATATTTTCATGAATAAATAAAATTAAATAAATTTCCTTCTAAAATTTAAACTCGCAAGATAACTTCAGTCGGTTTCATTTAGCCAGTCTGCAAGGTAACTTCGATTTTAATCAGAATAATTGAAGGAATATTTTCATGAATAAATAAAATTAAATAAATTTCCTTCTAAAATTTTATCTCGCAAGATAACTTCAGTCGGTTTCATAGAGCCAGTCTGCAAGGTAACTTCGATATTATTCAGAATAATTGAAGGAATATTTTCATGAATAAATAAAATTAAATAAATTCCATTCTAAAATTTAAACTCGCAAGATAACTTCAGTCGGTTTCATAGAGCCAGTCTGCAAGGTAACTTCGATATTATTCAGAATAATTGAAGGAATATTTTCATGAATAAATAAAATTAAATAAATTCCATTCTAAAATTTAAACTCGCAAGATAACTTCACTCGGTTTCATAGAGCCAGTCTGCAAGGTAACTTCGATTTTAATCAGAATAATTGAAGGAATATTTTCATGAATAAATAAAATTAAATAAATTTCCTTCTAAAATTTAAACTCGCAAGATAACTTCAGTCGGTTTCATTTAGCCAGTCTGCAAGGTAACTTCGATTTTAATCAGAATAATTGAAGGAATATTTTCATGAATAAATAAAATTAAATAAATTTCCTTCTAAAATTTTATCTCGCAAGATAACTTCAGTCGGTTTCATAGAGCCAGTCTGCAAGGTAACTTCGATATTATTCAGAATAATTGAAGGAATATTTTCATGAATAAATAAAATTAAATAAATTCCATTCTAAAATTTAAACTCGCAAGATAACTTCAGTCGGTTTCATAGAGCCAGTCTGCAAGGTAACTTCGATATTATTCAGAATAATTGAAGGAATATTTTCATGAATAAATAAAATTAAATAAATTCCATTCTAAAATTTAAACTCGCAAGATAACTTCACTCGGTTTCATAGAGCCAGTCTGCAAGGTAACTTCGATTTTAATCAGAATAATTGAAGGAATATTTTCATGAATAAATAAAATTAAATAAATTTCCTTCTAAAATTTTATCTCGCAAGATAACTTCAGTCGGTTTCATAGAACCAGTCTGCAAGGTAACTTCGATTTTAATCAGAATAATTGAAGGAATATTTTCATGAATAAATAAATAAATAAATTTCCTTCTAAAATTTTATCTCGCAAGATAACTTCAGTCGGTTTCATAGAACCAGTCTGCAAGGTAACTTCGATATTATTCAGAATAATTGAAGGAATATTTTCATGAATAAATAAAATTAAATAAATTCCATTCTAAAATTTAAACTCGCAAGATAACTTCACTCGGTTTCATAGAGCCAGTCTGCAAGGTAACTTCGATTTTAATCAGAATAATTGAAGGAATATTTTCATGAATAAATAAAATTAAATAAATTTCCTTCTAAAATTTTATCTCGCAAGATAACTTCAGTCGGTTTCATAGAACCAGTCTGCAAGGTAACTTCGATTTTAATCAGAATAATTGAAGGAATATTTTCATGAATAAATAAAATTAAATAAATTTCCTTCTAAAATTTAAACTCGCAAGATAACTTCAGTCGGTTTCATAGAGCCAGTCTGCAAGGTAACTTCGATTTTATTCAAAATAATTGAAGGAATATTTTCATGAATAAATAAAATTAAATAAATTCCATTCTAAAATTTAAACTCGCAAGATAACTTCACTCGGTTTCATTTAGCCAGTCTGCAAGGTAACTTCGATTTTAATCAGAATAATTGAAGGAATATTTTCATGAATAAATAAAATTAAATAAATTTCCTTCTAAAATTTTATCTCGCAAGATAACTTCAGTCGGTTTCATTTAGCCAGTCTGCAAGGTAACTTCGATTTTAATCAGAATAATTGAAGGAATATTTTCATGAATAAATAAAATTAAATAAATTTCCTTCTAAAATTTAAACTCGCAAGATAACTTCAGTCGGTTTCATAGAGCCAGTCTGCAAGGTAACTTCGATTTTATTCAAAATAATTGAAGGAATATTTTCATGAATAAATAAAATTAAATAAATTCCATTCTAAAATTTAAACTCGCAAGATAACTTCACTCGGTTTCATAGAGCCAGTCTGCAAGGTAACTTCGATTTTAATCAGAATAATTGAAGGAATATTTTCATGAATAAATAAAATTAAATAAATTTCCTTCTAAAATTTAAACTCGCAAGATAACTTCAGTCGGTTTCATTTAGCCAGTCTGCAAGGTAACTTCGATTTTAATCAGAATAATTGAAGGAATATTTTCATGAATAAATAAAATTAAATAAATTTCCTTCTAAAATTTTATCTCGCAAGATAACTTCAGTCGGTTTCATAGAGCCAGTCTGCAAGGTAACTTCGATATTATTCAGAATAATTGAAGGAATATTTTCATGAATAAATAAAATTAAATAAATTCCATTCTAAAATTTAAACTCGCAAGATAACTTCAGTCGGTTTCATAGAGCCAGTCTGCAAGGTAACTTCGATATTATTCAGAATAATTGAAGGAATATTTTCATGAATAAATAAAATTAAATAAATTCCATTCTAAAATTTAAACTCGCAAGATAACTTCACTCGGTTTCATAGAGCCAGTCTGCAAGGTAACTTCGATTTTAATCAGAATAATTGAAGGAATATTTTCATGAATAAATAAAATTAAATAAATTTCCTTCTAAAATTTAAACTCGCAAGATAACTTCAGTCGGTTTCATTTAGCCAGTCTGCAAGGTAACTTCGATTTTAATCAGAATAATTGAAGGAATATTTTCATGAATAAATAAAATTAAATAAATTTCCTTCTAAAATTTTATCTCGCAAGATAACTTCAGTCGGTTTCATAGAGCCAGTCTGCAAGGTAACTTCGATATTATTCAGAATAATTGAAGGAATATTTTCATGAATAAATAAAATTAAATAAATTCCATTCTAAAATTTAAACTCGCAAGATAACTTCAGTCGGTTTCATAGAGCCAGTCTGCAAGGTAACTTCGATATTATTCAGAATAATTGAAGGAATATTTTCATGAATAAATAAAATTAAATAAATTCCATTCTAAAATTTAAACTCGCAAGATAACTTCACTCGGTTTCATAGAGCCAGTCTGCAAGGTAACTTCGATTTTAATCAGAATAATTGAAGGAATATTTTCATGAATAAATAAAATTAAATAAATTTCCTTCTAAAATTTTATCTCGCAAGATAACTTCAGTCGGTTTCATAGAACCAGTCTGCAAGGTAACTTCGATTTTAATCAGAATAATTGAAGGAATATTTTCATGAATAAATAAATAAATAAATTTCCTTCTAAAATTTTATCTCGCAAGATAACTTCAGTCGGTTTCATAGAACCAGTCTGCAAGGTAACTTCGATATTATTCAGAATAATTGAAGGAATATTTTCATGAATAAATAAAATTAAATAAATTCCATTCTAAAATTTAAACTCGCAAGATAACTTCACTCGGTTTCATAGAGCCAGTCTGCAAGGTAACTTCGATTTTAATCAGAATAATTGAAGGAATATTTTCATGAATAAATAAAATTAAATAAATTTCCTTCTAAAATTTTATCTCGCAAGATAACTTCAGTCGGTTTCATAGAACCAGTCTGCAAGGTAACTTCGATTTTAATCAGAATAATTGAAGGAATATTTTCATGAATAAATAAAATTAAATAAATTTCCTTCTAAAATTTAAACTCGCAAGATAACTTCAGTCGGTTTCATAGAGCCAGTCTGCAAGGTAACTTCGATTTTATTCAAAATAATTGAAGGAATATTTTCATGAATAAATAAAATTAAATAAATTCCATTCTAAAATTTAAACTCGCAAGATAACTTCACTCGGTTTCATTTAGCCAGTCTGCAAGGTAACTTCGATTTTAATCAGAATAATTGAAGGAATATTTTCATGAATAAATAAAATTAAATAAATTTCCTTCTAAAATTTTATCTCGCAAGATAACTTCAGTCGGTTTCATTTAGCCAGTCTGCAAGGTAACTTCGATTTTAATCAGAATAATTGAAGGAATATTTTCATGAATAAATAAAATTAAATAAATTTCCTTCTAAAATTTAAACTCGCAAGATAACTTCAGTCGGTTTCATAGAGCCAGTCTGCAAGGTAACTTCGATTTTATTCAAAATAATTGAAGGAATATTTTCATGAATAAATAAAATTAAATAAATTCCATTCTAAAATTTAAACTCGCAAGATAACTTCACTCGGTTTCATAGAGCCAGTCTGCAAGGTAACTTCGATTTTAATCAGAATAATTGAAGGAATATTTTCATGAATAAATAAAATTAAATAAATTTCCTTCTAAAATTTAAACTCGCAAGATAACTTCAGTCGGTTTCATTTAGCCAGTCTGCAAGGTAACTTCGATTTTAATCAGAATAATTGAAGGAATATTTTCATGAATAAATAAAATTAAATAAATTTCCTTCTAAAATTTTATCTCGCAAGATAACTTCAGTCGGTTTCATAGAGCCAGTCTGCAAGGTAACTTCGATATTATTCAGAATAATTGAAGGAATATTTTCATGAATAAATAAAATTAAATAAATTCCATTCTAAAATTTAAACTCGCAAGATAACTTCAGTCGGTTTCATAGAGCCAGTCTGCAAGGTAACTTCGATATTATTCAGAATAATTGAAGGAATATTTTCATGAATAAATAAAATTAAATAAATTCCATTCTAAAATTTAAACTCGCAAGATAACTTCACTCGGTTTCATAGAGCCAGTCTGCAAGGTAACTTCGATTTTAATCAGAATAATTGAAGGAATATTTTCATGAATAAATAAAATTAAATAAATTTCCTTCTAAAATTTAAACTCGCAAGATAACTTCAGTCGGTTTCATTTAGCCAGTCTGCAAGGTAACTTCGATTTTAATCAGAATAATTGAAGGAATATTTTCATGAATAAATAAAATTAAATAAATTTCCTTCTAAAATTTTATCTCGCAAGATAACTTCAGTCGGTTTCATAGAGCCAGTCTGCAAGGTAACTTCGATATTATTCAGAATAATTGAAGGAATATTTTCATGAATAAATAAAATTAAATAAATTCCATTCTAAAATTTAAACTCGCAAGATAACTTCAGTCGGTTTCATAGAGCCAGTCTGCAAGGTAACTTCGATATTATTCAGAATAATTGAAGGAATATTTTCATGAATAAATAAAATTAAATAAATTCCATTCTAAAATTTAAACTCGCAAGATAACTTCACTCGGTTTCATAGAGCCAGTCTGCAAGGTAACTTCGATTTTAATCAGAATAATTGAAGGAATATTTTCATGAATAAATAAAATTAAATAAATTTCCTTCTAAAATTTTATCTCGCAAGATAACTTCAGTCGGTTTCATAGAACCAGTCTGCAAGGTAACTTCGATTTTAATCAGAATAATTGAAGGAATATTTTCATGAATAAATAAATAAATAAATTTCCTTCTAAAATTTTATCTCGCAAGATAACTTCAGTCGGTTTCATAGAACCAGTCTGCAAGGTAACTTCGATATTATTCAGAATAATTGAAGGAATATTTTCATGAATAAATAAAATTAAATAAATTCCATTCTAAAATTTAAACTCGCAAGATAACTTCACTCGGTTTCATAGAGCCAGTCTGCAAGGTAACTTCGATTTTAATCAGAATAATTGAAGGAATATTTTCATGAATAAATAAAATTAAATAAATTTCCTTCTAAAATTTTATCTCGCAAGATAACTTCAGTCGGTTTCATAGAACCAGTCTGCAAGGTAACTTCGATTTTAATCAGAATAATTGAAGGAATATTTTCATGAATAAATAAAATTAAATAAATTTCCTTCTAAAATTTAAACTCGCAAGATAACTTCAGTCGGTTTCATAGAGCCAGTCTGCAAGGTATCTTCGATTTTATTCAGAATAATTGAAGGAATATTTTCATGAATAAATAAAATAAAATAAATTTCCTTCTAAAATTTTATCGCGCAAGATCACTTCAGTTGGTTTCATTTAGCCAGTCTGCAAGGTAATTTCGATTTTATTCAGAATAATTGAAGGAATATTTTCATGAATAAATAAAATAAAATAAATTTCATTCTAAAATTTAACCTCGCAAGATAACTTCAGTCGGTTTCATAGAACCAGTCTGCAAGGTAACTTCGATTTTAATCAGAATAATTGAAGGAATATTTTCATGAATAAATAAAATTAAATAAATTTCCTTCTAAAATTTTATCGCGCAAGATCACTTCAGTTGGTTTCATTTAGCCAGTCTGCAAGGTAATTTCGATTTTATTCAAAATAATTGAAGGAATATTTTCATGATAAATAAAATTAAATAAATTTCCTTCTAAAATTTTATCGCGCAAGATCACTTCAGTTGGTTTCATTAAGCCAGTCTGCAAGGTAACTTCGATTTTATTCAGAATAATTGAAGGAATATTTTCATGAATAAATAAAATAAAATAAATTTCCTTCTAAAATTTAACCTCGCAAGATAACTTCAGTCGATTTCATTTAGCCAGTCTGCAAGGTAACTTCGATTTTAATCAGAATAATTGAAGGAATATTTTCATGAATAAATAAAATCAAATAAATTTCCTTCTAAAATTTTATCTCGCAAGATAACTTCAGTCGGTTTCATAGAACCAGTCTGCAAGGTAACTTCGATTTTAATCAGAATAATTGAAGGAATATTTTCATGAATAAATAAAATTAAATAAATTTCCTTCTAAAATTTTATCGCGCAAGATCACTTCAGTTGGTTTCATTTAGCCAGTCTGCAAGGTAATTTCGATTTTATTCAAAATAATTGAAGGAATATTTTCATGATAAATAAAATTAAATAAATTTCCTTCTAAAATTTTATCTCGCAAGATAACTTCAGTTGGTTTCATTAAGCCAGTCTGCAAGGTAATTTCGATTTTATTCAGAATAATTGAAGGAATATTTTCGTGAATAAATAAAATTAAATAAATTTCCTTCTAAAATTTAAACTCGCAAGATAACTTCAGTCGGTTTCATTTAGCCAGTCTGCAAGGTAATTTCGATTTTATTCAAAATAATTGAAGGAATATTTTCATGAATAAATAAAATTAAATAAATTTCCTTCTAAAATTTAAACTCGCAAGATAACTTCAGTCGGTTTCATTTAGCCAGTCTGCAAGGTAACTTCGATTTTAATCAGAATAATTGAAGGAATATTTTCATGAATAAATAAAATTAAATAAATTTCCGTCTAAAATTCTATCTCGCAAGATAACTTCAGTTGGTTTCATTTAGCCAGTCTGCAAGGTAACTTCGATTTTAATCAGAATAATTGAAGGAATATTTTCATGAATAAATAAAATAAAATAAATTTCCTTCTAAAATTTAAACTCGCAAGATAACTTCAGTCGATTTCATAGAACCAGTCTGCAAGGTAACTTCGATTTTAATCAGAATAATTGAAGGAATATTTTCATGATAAATAAAATTAAATAAATTTCCTTCTAAAATTTTATCGCGCAAGATCACTTCAGTTGGTTTCATTTAGCCAGTCTGCAAGGTAATTTCGATTTTATTCAGAATAATTGAAGGAATATTTTCATGAATAAATAAAATTAAATAAATTTCCTTCTAAAATTTAAACTCGCAAGATAACATCAGTCGGTTTCATTTAGCCAGTCTGCAAGGTAATTTCGATTTTATTCAGAATAATTGAAGGAATATTTTCGTGAATAAATAAAATTAAATAAATTTCCTTCTAAAATTTAAACTCGCAAGATAACTTCAGTCGGTTTCATTTAGCCAGTCTGCAAGGTAATTTCGATTTTATTCAAAATAATTGAAGGAATATTTTCATGAATAAATAAAATTAAATAAATTTCCTTCTAAAATTTAAACTCGCAAGATAACTTCAGTCGGTTTCATTTAGCCAGTCTGCAAGGTAACTTCGATTTTAATCAGAATAATTGAAGGAATATTTTCATGAATAAATAAAATTAAATAAATTTCCTTCTAAAATTTAAACTCGCAAGATAACTTCAGTCGATTTCATAGAACCAGTCTGCAAGGTAACTTCGATTTTAATCAGAATAATTGAAGGAATATTTTCATGAATAAATAAAATTAAATAAATTTCCTTCTAAAATTTTATCGCGCAAGATCACTTCAGTTGGTTTCATTTAGCCAGTCTGCAAGGTAATTTCGATTTTATTCAAAATAATTGAAGGAATATTTTCATGATAAATAAAATTAAATAAATTTCCTTCTAAAATTTTATCGCGCAAGATCACTTCAGTTGGTTTCATTAAGCCAGTCTGCAAGGTAACTTCGATTTTATTCAGAATAATTGAAGGAATATTTTCATGAATAAATAAAATAAAATAAATTTCCTTCTAAAATTTAACCTCGCAAGATAACTTCAGTCGATTTCATTTAGCCAGTCTGCAAGGTAACTTCGATTTTAATCAGAATAATTGAAGGAATATTTTCATGAATAAATAAAATCAAATAAATTTCCTTCTAAAATTTTATCTCGCAAGATAACTTCAGTCGGTTTCATAGAACCAGTCTGCAAGGTAACTTCGATTTTAATCAGAATAATTGAAGGAATATTTTCATGAATAAATAAAATTAAATAAATTTCCTTCTAAAATTTTATCGCGCAAGATCACTTCAGTTGGTTTCATTTAGCCAGTCTGCAAGGTAATTTCGATTTTATTCAAAATAATTGAAGGAATATTTTCATGATAAATAAAATTAAATAAATTTCCTTCTAAAATTTTATCTCGCAAGATAACTTCAGTTGGTTTCATTAAGCCAGTCTGCAAGGTAATTTCGATTTTATTCAGAATAATTGAAGGAATATTTTCGTGAATAAATAAAATTAAATAAATTTCCTTCTAAAATTTAAACTCGCAAGATAACTTCAGTCGGTTTGCAATTTTTAGAAACAATCTGTTCTGAATCACAAAGAGAAATTTATATTTACAAATTAGGATTTTTTCTGAAGTTCAAATGGTTGAGACAAATAAAGTAAATGTATAACTTAAATACATTGAAAACTAGATTTTCATCACAATTTAAAAAAAAAATCTAAAAGTAAATGATCAGTTGTGCTAATGAGCAGTTCTCTAGGATTTCGGTCATTCGATTTTTTTGTATTTTTTAATCCGACTAAAACTTTTTTGGTGCCTTCGGTATGCCCAAAGAAGCCATTTTGCATCATTAGTTTGTCCATATAATTTTCCATACAAATTTGGCAACTTTCCATACAAAAATGATGTATGAAAATTCAAAAATCTGTATCTTTCGAAGGAATTTTTTGATCGATTTGGTGTCTTCGGCAAAATTGTAGGTATGGATACAGACTACACTGAACAAAAAAATGATACACTGTAAAAAAAATTGGTGATATTTTTATTTAACTTTTTATCACTAAAACTTGATTTGCAAAAAAACACTATTTTTATTTTTTTTATTTTTTGATATGTTTTAGAGGACATATAATGTCAACTTTTCAGAAATTTCCAGGTTGTGCTAAAAATATTTGAGCGAATTATGAATTTTTGAATCAATACTGATTTTTTTTTAAAAAATCGAAATATTGGTTGCAAAAATTTTTCAACTTCATTTTTCGATGTAAAATCAAATTTGCAATCAAAAAGTACTTTAGTAAAATTTTGATAAAGTGCACCGTTTCCAAGTTAAATCCATATTTAGGTGACTTTTTTCAAAATAGTCACAGTTTTTCATTTGTTTAAATTAGTGCACATGTTCACCCACTTTTGGAAAAAATATGTTTGAAAAGCTGAGAAAATTCTCTATATTTTGCTTCTTGGGACTTTGTTGATACGACCTTTATTTGCTGAGATATTGAAATGTAAAGGTTTAAAAACAGGAAAATTGATGTTTTCTAAGTCTCACCCAAACAGCCCACCATTTTTAATTGTCCATATCTCAGCAAGTAATGGTCGTAATGGGCGTAATATTGAATGTTTGGCCCTTTTGAAATGTAAGTCTTGATTTGAAAACTTTGAAAATATTGCTTTCGAAAAGATCAGAAAATTTCACAAATGTTTCATATTTTAACATTGAAAATCGGACCATCGGACTTGCTGAGATATCGACATTAAATAAAAAAATCACCATTTTTTTTACCGTGTATCATTTTTTTTCAGTGTAGTCTGTATCCATACCTACAACTTTGCCGAAGACACCAAATCGATCCAAAAATTCCTTCAAAAGATACAGATTTTTGAATTTTCATGCATCGTTTTTGTATGGACAGCTGCCAAACTTATATGGAAAATTTTATGGACAAACTAATGATGCAAAATGGCTTCTTTGGGCATACCGAAGGCACCAAAAAAGTTTCAGTCGGATTAAAAAAATACAAAAATTAAAATTGAAGAAAAAAAAACCGATTTCGTAGAGAATTGCTCTAATGTCAACAGTTGTGCTAATGTCAAAAACATGTAAAACATCTAAGAATTCATGCATTTTTCTTTCCCAAATTGATTGATTAAGATGCACAAAAGTTGTCTATGTTGGCGTCCAAATTCAGCAAAAAATGCTTTTTTAGTTTCACGATTGATTGCCATTTCTTTTTTTTTTGTCCCTCATATTCGGAACAGTTTACAGATCTACCAATATTCAAAAAATCGAAAATTGAACTTAATGATTCGCTTTTACCTTCATTTGAAAGTTTTTCTTGCGATCTTTCGAATGCTGTATCGAAAAACTGCAAATTTTAACTTTTATATCGAGTTTTTGAAGAAAAACTTTGACCCTTGAAATCTACAAATTCGGAACACTTTTCTTACGCATGTATACAAACTTTGGTTCTCTCCATGAGTACATAAATTTTACAAAATAATGACTTCACGCACTGAAACCAACGAAACTCAAGCATAGTTTTGTTTCATGAATTATTTGATAACTTTTTTTGTGAAAATATCAGTTAAATTCAGGTGTTCCAAAATTGTGGGAGGCACAATAACATCCCACAATTATGGAATAGGCAATTTGGATGCAGTGTTTTGCTGCTCTGAATAAAATAGTCTTGAAATGCAGTTTTTTGTTTTAAAAGTACTTCTTTTACAAGTGAAATAGCAAAAGAATGTCCAAATAAAGGTCTTCTAAATAGTAGGGTCGACAGAAAAGATGCATTTGGCATGCTATTGACAAATTATCACAAAAGTGGGTGTTCCGAATATGTGGGATGACTGTACAGTTCAGACTCGATTATCGAGGGCCTTGGAAAAATTTCACCTCGGATAATCGAATCGCCATTTTTTTCGTTGTCTGATTTGTGATCGTCGAGCTTAAGTATGACCCCTAAACTACGCTAAAGCGGTATAGAAATTTAATTTCTAAGAAAAGGTTATGAAATTTAAAATAGTAGTTTATGCAACAAGTTGCAAAAAGAGGATTTTTCAGCACGAGTCGTACATTTATCCAACGAGGTTCACCGAGTTGGATAATTACGACGAGTGCTGAAAAAATCAAGTTTTGCAACGAGTTCCATACAACATTTTTTGTAATTCCGAAAAACACCCATTGAGTGAAATTTTAAGTCAAATTTTCATGTATTTTGTCAATAAATCGTTTAAATAAAAAAAATGTTGAAAAGTGTTACTTATAGAAACAAGTGCTTTTCAGCACCCATTTCAGTGCTGAAAAGTAGAACTTTTCAGCATTTAATTTGAAAAGTGTTGCTATTCGATTATGTTATTTTTGGTACAGAAAAGTAGGCTATTTCGTCGTTCAAGAATGACAGGAAAAGTAAGTAGTTTCACGAAGGAATTGCAAAAAAAAATTGTAATTTAATAGGCAAATAACTATTTGGGTCGAAACTCAAATTTGATGTAAAAGGAAGAAAGTAAAACAATACAAAAAAAATATCACGATTTGATTATCCGGATAATCGAACTTCCGATAATTGAAACTTTGGATAATCGAGGCTTCGAATAATCGAGTCTGGACTGTATTTCACAAAACATATTTTTATGGAGCAGGAAATTCACGAGTATGTATTCCTTTATACTCGAATCAATTTAGCTTTTTTTCATTTTTGAAGGGAAAAGCTCATGCACATACAACTCCAAAATAAATCAAAAAATATTTGTTTAATTAAGTTTATTTTTATTTATGAATTTTGGCCCGCTGAATTGTAATAAGTGATTACTCGTTATTTCTATAAATTTCACTGGCATCTTGAAATTTTATGACAGACTTGGCAGATCACAAAACTTTACTACCTACTTGAAATTTTCCAGAAAAACATTATTATCCAAAAAATCTAAATCAGAATTGTCCACGCTCCTTACAAACAAGTTTTTTTTTGTATGGTCCACAAGGGGGAGGAGGGGGGAGAGAGAGTCTGAGATTTCTAAAAATATGTGTCCATGTGGTTTACGGATGGTCTCTTCAAGGAACTATGAAAAAAGTCAATGTAATACCCCAAGTTCAATCCATTTGCTTGTGAATATGATTAAATATAATAAATGTAAAGTAAATTTAGATTTCGTAATAATTTTTAATCCGTGCAACCTGCTAGACAACTAAAAATATTTTATTAATATAGTTTATTTGTTGGTGATTTCAAAATAAGAACGAAATTGATAACCTAAATGTGATACCCTAAAACTTTAAAAAATGTTTGTTATAATTGACTCGGTTGTGAATTATTCCTCAGCGAAATATATCAAAGTAACAAAATGTTATACTTTTATCATAAAAATATAATAAATTTGCATTATAGTAAATGGTGTTGCTACAATTGTTTTTTTTATATTTCTTTCCGAATAGTCGAAACTAATTACCCTTTATTTTAAAACAAGAAAATTATGTTTGATATTTCTTGCAACTTAGTTTGCTCAACGATTTTAAATTTGTTGACGAATGATTTTATAATTCAACACCACGAAACTCACCTGAAAATGCACAACTTTATCCGTCACCTTAACGCCGCTCAACGACTCTTAAGCAAGCTTAAAGCCCTACCCGGGAAATATCTCCGGCCCAAATTCCGGGGCCACCATCACCTCCCCTTCCTTTCCCACAAGAAGATACCGAAAAGTGAAATGCAAAAAAAAGAGAGGAAGCTCCCAATAATCCGCATTAAATCCTCCCTGTCATGCCGCTGCGATGTTTGCTTTCATAGAAAATATGAACTCGCATTTTTCATTTCATTTTCGCGCTTCTACATGGTGAGATATGCTTGAAATATTCGCTGCCAACGAACGCTTGCTTTGAGCAACATTCAATATTAGAAGCACTGACGAGTGACGATGACTGCGGTATGTTACCTGTTACATGGTTTTGCTACACAGTAAGATAAATATATATACAGAATTTAATCGATTAGTTTAAAAATAGTTTTATACTTTTATGCAAGTTTTCCCTGTCTGTTGCTTTATATGAAAAAAATGTTATTTATCTGTGAAAATGTACTCTTATTTAATTATTTAGTTTTTCCATAAAAAGCTAACTCAATACTTAACAACATTAAAAATATATAAATATATTTACAAAAACAGAACGTTTAATAATTATTGTGAATAGTGTCATTTTAAAGTAACAAAATACTAAAATTTAAAAAATAATAAACTCACTCCAAAACAAAATTAAATCTAAAGGTGATCTTTTTGTTCTGTGATGTTAGTAAACATTTTCAACCGTAGAAAACCAACAAATATCGCACATTTCGAGAGAAAGCATCCATTTCATATAACGTCCTACCTACACCAAAGCACTAAACTCGCTGCGCGTGGCGAAACGTTGCTGCCTGACGAAACAACATCCATCATTTCGTCCGTTTGGCGTGTGTGGTGGCGCTTCCTCTAAATTATTTCATCTCCAAAAACGCAACGGTTGGAATGTACGCGTGAGTGACAACAAACGAATGACGGCAATTGATTGAACACGGTGAGTGCTTCTTGGAAACAGTGGAAACTTGTTTTGTTGAATGTACAGTAGGGTGCCCAGAATATGGGATTTTTTTTCAAAACCTTGCTCCACAAGCTGAATATTGTTCCTTGACCTATTTTAGGACTCTGGGCCAAATATGATCAAAATCGGTCATCATTTACCCATTGATACTCAGAGGTGAAGTTTGTATGGGAAAAATCGAAAAAATGTATGGAAAACCCAAGTTTTTTACGGTTTGGACTGCATGGTGCGCTACTTCCATCCAAATATTCCCAAAAGTGAGTTTCTTATTGAAAATTTAATGCTGTACAACTTTGTAGAACATATCAAAGCTGTAAAACTCGATCCTAAAAAGTTATTAGCGGTTTAAAAAAGTAATTTTTGTATGAAAAAAAAAATTCTCCAACTTTAGGCTCGGGTATCAATGGGTTAATCTTATCCAATTTCGCTCAAAATTTACACAGAAGCTTAAAATAACCCAAAAAAAACCGTTTTCCGCTTGTGGAGCAGGGGGTCATTTTTTCTGGGCACCCTAATGTACAGTCATCCCACATATTCGAAACGGTTTCCAGATCGGCAAATGTTCAAAAATTCATAGAAAATCAATAGCTGAACAAAATGATTTGCTTTTACTCTCATGTGAAAGCTTTTCTTGTGATCTTTCGATTGATGTATCGACCGATTGTAAATTTTTACGTTTTATATCATGTTTTAAAGAAAAACATTGATCCTTGAAATCCACAAATTCGGAACACTTTTTTCTTACGGATGTAAACAAACTTTGGTTCTCTCCAAAAGTACACATTTTTAACAAAATAATGACTTCACACACTGAAACCAATGAAACTCAAGCTTAGTGATGTTTTATACAAGGTCTGCTAACTTTTTTTTGTGAAAATATCAGTTAAATTCAGGTGTTCCACAATTGTGGGAGGCACAATAACATCCCACAATCATGGAACAGGCAATTTGGAGGCAATGTTTTGCTGCTCAGGATAAAATAGTCTTGAGGTTTTTTGTTCAAAAAGTGCTACTTTTCCTAGTGAAATAGCAAGAGAATGTTCAAATGGAGGTCCTAAAAAAAGTAGGGTCGACAGAAAAACTGCATTTGTGGGCAAACCGAATTTGTGGGTGTTCCGAATATGTGGGATGACTGTACTTTTTTGTTATTTTTTTCTGTTTCATGTAATTTTTGACTTTTTTCAAAACTGATCTTCTCTACTTATTTTTTAACTAAGATATATTTTTTTAATGTTATCTTAAAAAAGCATAGTTAAGTCTTAACATAGAAAACAAATATTCAAACTAAGTTAATACATTTAAGCTAAACTATCATCAGTAAATTCTGTGATAAAGACTTTCACAGATATAAATTTTCTGTCCAAATTTATATTTTTGGCATGTTGTGACGTTAAATTTTGATTCAGTCCCCATTTAACATTGTTTAGTTTAGTTAAGAGCGAGTCCACGAACTGGGCAAACCCTTTGTTAGGTACGTTGTTTGGAAATCACTAATTTAACTCAATAACAAGTGGGGTCAATTGAAACACAAAGTTTGAATGTCTAATAAGCTCAAAAATCTTGAAATTAAATTTCAAAATTCAAAAAAAGCATTTGAAAAGACTGAAAAAGCAACAAAATAAAGGGTGAAGCATCCCAATTGGTTAAATCTAAAGGGAGTTATTAACATTTTGTGAGAAATAGCCAAATTTGTAAACTCTAACAAAAAAGTGTTTTATTCAGATACCAACTCCATTGGACCTGGAATTTATATGATATTTGGAGCTGTCATACATCCATTTGTATCTGTTACCAAATGATATTAAAAAATAAGAATTCGTTTTCTCGAATCTTTGGTACCGTCAACTAGGGCGAATCGGGACTACAGTCTGAATAGGAACAGTAGTTTTTAGAACACTTAAAAGCTTTACATTTGAAAAACGATGCACTATTTTTATTGTTATGTGTCTGTTCTACCAGCAACTAATCAAAGATATCCAAATATTGTGCAGTAACAAGACTAAAACAGCTGTCCCAATTCGCCCCATGTATCCCGTTTCGACCCAGATGACGGTATCTAGTATCTTTGGAAACGAACCTAAGTTTCAATAAATGTGAATGAATGAAAATAACCATGCATTAACATGAGCAATTCTCTACCAAAACCGGAATTGGATTTTATTTGTATTTTTTGATTTGGCTCAAACTTTGTAAGGGCCATCCCTATGACCAAAGAAGCTATTTTGTGTCATTGGTTCACCCATAAAAGTCGCCATACAATTTTGGCATCAGCTGTCCATACAAAAATGGTACGTAAATATTCGAATATCTGTAATTTTTGAATGAATTTTCTGATCAATTTGGTGTCTTCGGCAAAGTTGTAGGTATTGTTGAGGACTATTGAGAAAAAATTGGTACACGGAAAAAAACTGCCGATTTTTTAACTAACATTTTTTTCACAAAAACTCAATTTCCCAAAAAAACGTATTTTTGATTTTCGAGATTTTTTGATATGTTTTAGGGGACAAAAACCCGCAATTTTTGAGCCATAGAGAAACATGGTCAAAAAATCTGCCGCCGAGTTATAAATTTTTGAAAAAATAGTGATTTTTGGAAAAAATCGAAATTTCATGCAAAAACTAATTTGACGTAATTTTTTTAATTTTCCAATCGAAAAGTACTTTACAATTCTTTTTTATTTTTTATTTATTTTTTTTTATTTTTTTATTTTTTTTTTATTTTATTTTTTGATTTAAGGCTCTGTTTTCAAGATATAGCCACCGAAAGTTTGATTTTAGCGAAATATTTGCAGTTTTTCGATTTTTAAAAATAGTGACCATTTCTAAAAATATTTTTTTTGAAAAGTTCAGAAAATTTGCTATAAAATTGTCTAAGAGACATTGAAGATTGGACCTCTGGTTGCTGAGATGAAGCAGCTTAAATAAAAATAAACACGAAAATTGAAGTTTTCTAAGTTTCACCCAAACAGCCCACCATTTTCTAATGTGGATATCTCAGCAACTAATGGTCCGATTTTCAATGTTAAAACATGAAACATTCGTGAAATTTTCAAATCTTTTCGAAATAAAAATTTAAAAAAAATCAAGACTAACATTTTAAATGGGCGTAGTATTTAATGTTTGGCCCTTTTAAATGTAAGTCTTGATTTATTTTTTTTAATATTTTTTTTGAAAAGATCGGAAAAAATCTCGAATGTTTCATGTTTTAACATTGAAAATCGGACCATTAGTTGCTGAGATATCCACATTAGAAAATGGTGGGCTGTTTGGCAAATATTTTTTCCGTGTACCTATTTTTATTCAATAGTCCTCAACAATACCTACAACTTTGCCGAAGACACCAAATTGATCAGAAAATTCATTCAAAAGTTACAGATATTCGAATATTTACGTACCATTTTTGTATGGACAGCTGCCAAAATTGTATGGAGACTTGTATGGGTAAACCAATGACACAAAATAGCTTCTTTGGTCATAGGGAAGGCACCCACAAAGTTTGAGCCAAATCAAAAAATACAAAAAATAAAAATGGTTGAAATCGGCCGATTTCGTAGAGAGCTGCTCACATACATGTTTTTACTGTGAAATTGGCTCAGGAACTCGAATCTGAAAGTGCTCTATTTGATTAAAAATACGAAAATAAATGTCAATTTATTTTCAATCAAATAATTAACAATCGATTTGAAAAAAAAATCAGTAAATATTTAAATTTTCAGCAACTGTTTCATTTGCCTCTTGATTTTTTGGAGACATTTTGAAGAGGAAGGGAAATCACTTTAATTTTTTTTTTAATTGCCTTAACAGATGTGAGTGCTTATTAAGGTGACAATAAAAAAATCGACATCAGAAATACCTACTGGCTTGATTCTTTAGGCAAAAATAAGTGACTTTGCCAATTTAAGGGGTCGCTTTTTATCGTTGAAGTTTATATGGGGAAAATCTAAAAAATGTATGCAGAAAAACATCGTTTCAGTATTTTTCTGCCAGGTGGCGCAGGTCCAAGTGTGAGATTTTTGTAGGAAATTCAATTCCCTACAACTTTGTCCAAGGGTGCAAAACGATCCGAGTTGATCCTGATTTTTAGTGATTTTTTTTTGGAAATTGAATTTCCTACAAGAATCTCACACTTGAACAAAGTTGGGCGAGACCTGCACCATCTGCTGCCAAAATTCTGAAGCGATGTTTTTCCACATATATTTTCGCGATTTTCCCCATATGGACGTGGCGTTACATCGTGCTGCCATCCGTTTTTTTTAAGTGCATATATAAACTATATATAAACTTCAACGATAAAAAGTGAACTTTAACCGATTTGGCACAAAATTGACACAGTTTCTTATTTTTGCCGGGAACCGTGGTGTAGGGGTAAGCGTAGTGCCTCTCATCCAGTCGGTCTGGGTTCGATCCCAGAAGGTCCCGGTGGCATTTTTCGAGACGAGATTTGTCTGATCACACCTTCCGTCGGATGGGGAAGTAAATGTTGGCCCCGGTCTAACTAAGAGGTTAGGTCGTTATCTCAGTCCAGGTTTAGGAGTCGTCTCCCTGGTTCCTGTCTCGGTGGAGTTGCTGGTAGGCAGTTGGACTCACAATCCAAAGGTCGTCAGTTCGAATCCCAGGGTGGATGGAAGCTAAGCTTCGCTTCGCTTCGCTAGGAGACGGTGATTTTAGCGGATTGCAGACTGGATTTTCGCCATGTGATGTGATGATTGTCTAAGCCCAAGTTGCCTAGGAATCGATAATTGGGAATAGAACCAATTCCACCTGAACCAGATTCTCACCACCATGGCAGCCGTCCATTGCCGGCCGCTCCCATCTCCACCGCGCACCAGGGACAAGGAAAGGGAATTGGAAGACGGGAAGTGTTGATGCTCCACTTTTTTAAGAGTATTAAGGGAAAATCTCCACGGTATCCTCAAGTAAGTTTCGCTTGGAGTTGGACGGTTTTTGGGAAGGTGAATGGTCTGAGGAGCCACCCTAGGCGAGTGGTAACGACCGTTGGCATTGTTGTTCGAATTCTTCGTGTGTTCTCCTCATTTCTAATGGGAATGCTTTCAATTCTTCTCATCTCTTATTGGATGAATTCTAGCAGTCGCCCAGGCTATTTATAGCGAGGTAATGAAGGTTCATTTCAAATGCGCCTGCATGCATGCAATGCAATGCATTCTTGTATGTTCTGATATTCAACTTGCATTCAACTTTATTCTCGTCCGTTTCTTGGATTCAACTATATCAGTCTAAGTCCTACTAAAGCTACTAATGCTCCATGGTAAAGTGGAAAGCATTTTGCTTGCCAATCCTATGGACAGGGGATCGAACCCCGCCGTGAGCTGAAGTTTTTTCATTAATTCCAAATTCAATGAGTCCAGAACTTTCTCGTTGGGAGCAGATGGGTATCGAACCCAGAACCATTCGCTTATAAAGCGAACATCGTAACCATTCAGCCACGACCGCTCCCAGGGTGGATGGAAGCTAAGGTGTAAAAAGAGGTTTGCAATTGCCTCTACAATTAAGCCTTCAGGAAACCTACTTTCGAGTAGGAATCTCGCAATCTAGAACGCCAAGGCCCAAGGCAATGCTGTAGAGCGAATGTTTAGATTTTGATTTTGACTTATTTTTGCCTACAGAATCGAACCAGTTTCAAATTTCTGAATAGTAATCTGTGAATTTACGGTACACATCAACCAGAGCTTTTGAACCAAGATTATTGTTACAGATCTCTTAATATGATTTTTAATTCATCCCCTAAAGTATGGACTACAAAATAATTTAGTTGTCGCAGGATTGGGTCCATAAGTTTGACAATTTTAAAATAAGACGACAACTTCCTTGGTTGCTGTGCACCCTTAACACAAAAAAAAATTAATTATAATTATTGTAAAACAAAATTCTACAACCAAATTGATACGCAAAATCTACTCAACTCCCTGATTACGAATAAATCCTACGAGCCCTTATCTAACCTGCCACCACACAAACAGAACCAACCTTTCCGAGCCAGCGAGCCCTGGATCTAGCTCGAAAGGACTCGTTGTGGCTGGTGCTGCTGCTGCTGTCTTCCCAAAATCCGGGCCACTGCCACCTCCATACCATAAACACTCCCTCTCCCACCCACAATATTCACTCCCAAAATAAACAAACACACACACACATGCACACAGGTTGTTCACCTGACTCTCGCACGCAATTTCCGTTGGACAAAGTGAAAAACCCAGTTCTTCGTGCTCGCTTTTGCGCTCAATTTTGAAGAAAAAAAACGAGAAGGAAAAACCTTGGCCACAAACCACCAAATTTGCATACCAACTCAACGTGCCCGAAAGTCGTCCTCCTAATGGCCAATTCGGTGTGATGGAGCGAAATTTGTCTCCACCGCAAAAGCACCAGCAGAACCAGAACAGGACAGCAAAACCGCAAACGGTCGTTCCTATCGAATTGGGGGAGGCTTAGGTCGAATTGGGGAATAGGAGTCAAATTTAGCGCGAAACTTGCGTTGGCGGAAGGAACAAGTTGTTTTGAATAGTTTTTGTGTTTTGTGTTGCGTTTTTCTACTGGATTTGTGACAAATACTTTTAGAGTTCCTCAAAACAGGTAATTTTGATTGAAAATGTTATATAATCAATTTCCTGAAATTATCGTGTTGACCCCACCAGAGGTTGACCATGCCCAAGCGAAAGTACTTGACCCGGTCGCAAGCCAAACGGGCCCGAACCGAAACCACAATCAGCGCGTTGCCACCGGAGCTTTTGCAGCAAATCTTCGGGCACGTTCCGTTCGACGATCTGCTCAGCGTTCGTGAAACGTGCCACCTCTGGCGGGACGCCGTCGGCCGCTGCCCTGCGCTCAGGGACAAGTTCCGGCTTGTTTACCCTCACGCTGCTGCCCCCGGCAAGTTCAAGGTGATCAACCGCGGTTACAAGCCACCGCCGGCCGTGCCAGCGTCAACCGTGGCTTTCAAGTGCGATAATTACCTCAAGATTGGCTACATCGGCTCGTGGTGGCCACAGGTCGCGGCGACGGTCACTTGTCTCAGCTTTTCGCATTGCCAGATTCCCGTTACGATGCTGCACCACACGCGATGGATCTGCTAGCGCGATGGATCTGCTAGCGCGATGGATCTGCTAGCGCGATGGATCTGCTAGTGCGATGGATCTGCTAGCGCGATGGATCTGCTAGCGCGATGGATCTGCTAGCGCGATGGATCTGCTAGCGCGATGGATCTGCTAGTGCGATGGATCTGCTAGCGCGATGGATCTGGCATTGGTCGGTTAGCTAGCCTGTTGGTGCTGGGTGCGTGTGTCGAAAGCTTTTCCACAGAGGGAAAACCCCAAATTGTGAGTGTTGTTCACCTCGACAGCATGCGAAATTCAACGTAAGGAAAAGCTCGCATGATTCGCTCGCACTAAAGTGATTTTAGATTCTCTTTGGGCGCTCGCTAGAAAATGGCTCTCATTGCAGAGAGAGCTTTTGAGGGGAAGTTTGAACTGAACGATGCTTTCACGAAGAATGTAAACAAATCATTGCGCGGGAAAACCGCGTAGATTTTATTTATGGAAACGCATGGTACCTACTTTAAAAAATTAGAAAGATTCTACAAATCACCATTTATATTCTTTTCTGCTAAAATTACACCGGCCAATAAAATTCCTGCGCAAGCTCAACTCGAGGGTAAGCATGAAGTTCGGAGACCACAGAAACACGTGCACTATGTTTTTTTCAAAATATTTAGACAGGGCCGAATGGTTTTTCATCAAAGTGTGTATGGTGAATAAGTGCTGTTCGCTACTCCTACATATTGCATGCAATTTTTACTTGCATGCAACGCCAACGAACCACCCTAATTTTCCATACAAACTTTGGAGAAATAACATTCGGCCCTGCCTAAATATTTATGAAAAATTCAAAGTGTACGTATTTCTGAGGTCCCCGAACTAATGCTTCCCCTCGAGTTGAGCCTGCGCAGTCATTTTTGTCAATTTTTGTAGTTCAGTTTTATCATACAGCCACGTCAAACAAGCAGGATCCAAGTTGAAAGTGCTCCGATTTGGCTCAAATTTGACATGACGCCATTTGATCCAGTGTCCAATTTACTGCAAAAATACTGGTCGAGTTTTGTTCTATAATTTTTGTATAGCCACTTGGGAACAATGGTTTTTTGAATAGAAATACGAAAATCGAAAAGCTTTGGAGTGGTTCCAGGAAAGAAGGGATGGTCCGATTTTGCTGATATTCGGGATTCTTGCACGTATCGAAAGTATAAACAGCTCCAACAAACCTAAGCATGGTCAGAAAATAGTCGTTTTCGAAGTTGTACTTTTTTAGTGGGGTGAAATGAACCATATGGGTTGACCTGAAAAACTAGTTATGAAAAAGTGGGAAAACGAACTCAGCAAATCGTGGCTTTTTGATTAGGATGAAAGAAGAAAAAACTGGCCCGAAAAATTCAAATTTATGTGAGAGGCAGTTTGACTTTGACTTTACCGTTTGACTAGAATATACTTCGAAAATATTCGTTTTATATGCTTGTTAAAGGAAAAGGAATAACTATTGGTTAGAAACAAAATATAAAACATTTTTCACGAAGGGCTGAGATTGGGCGGTTTTTCCTGTCAAAAAAAAAAATGTCTTCATGTTTTAAATTTCTTTCTGATAAGTGATCCGAAGTATATTTTTTATTAAATTTTTAAAGTGTCTCAGTTGGACTCAAAATGTAAACAATAAACGTAACTAACTTTATGTTTTATTTTGACTCTTTGACTCTGTCGAAGGTCATTTTGTAACTTTTTGTCCTTCAGTTGCTATACTCGATCCAAAAGGCACCCGCAAACTCTCTCCCCAACTTTGAATTCATCAGCTGTTGACGGGTAGTCCACATCTCAGCTTAGAACAGTAAATGTATAAATGTGCCTAAGCAACAAAATAAATTAAATGAAATTAGGTTAAAACTTATTTTGTAATTTCACCTTAATTCGTATGAATAAAGAGCAAATCCACTGAGAATTTTGGCTCGAGCTTCGAGTCGATCTGGCTCGAGCTCGCATTTTCAAATTTCAAGGTTTTTCCCGAATTTTCCAGAAACTCAAATAATAGGCATTTCTTATCTAAAGAGTGTTTTTAAAAAAAAAAAACTCTTTATAAATAGTCACAAAATTCTGAATGAATTTTAAAAAAAATTACGATTGAAATTTTTTGTAACAACAGAAACTTATTACTTATTATTTTGATTAAGATTAGAAACATTTACAGTAGGTCTATGAAATAACCGAAAGCTTAACAATACTTATAATTTTCAGTTTTTTTTAGTTGGCAAACGTATAGTTTTTTATACTTCTTTTCAAATTGAAAGGAGAAAAAGTTTAAGATTACTGAATTTAAAATTTTATTTTAATTCAAAAAACGCTTAAAACATGAAATGTAACTGTTATTATTTTTTCAAAGGTTTTATAAAAATATTTAGAAATTCGTTTAACAGCCATTCCACGTCAAACAGGAAGTCTCCAAATAAAAAGTGCTCCGATTTGGCTCAAATTTGGAGTGGGGGTTCTTTAACTCAAATAATTAGACCCGTATTTTTTTGTTTGGTGATAAGGGTGCTCCTACCCGAAATAGGGTGGTCCAAAAAATTGCATTTTTCGTCGATTTGCGCAAAAAGCGTCATTTTCCCATTTTTGCGCGCGGCGCGTCGAAAAAACCCACTTTATTTGTTTAAAAATCATATCTCCGAATCGTGTTAAGGGATATTCGCAATTTTTTGATATGTTATGTAAAATATTACAAGGAATCAGGGAAAAAAAATTCAGATATGAGCTCTTTGGTCCCGAGACCATCATATTGACAAATGAATTTTTCATAGGACCTTTTCAAATATTCAGCTAGCTTTTTCGAACCTCCACATTTTTTTTAAAAGCCCAACTAATAACCTTTCTTTTGAATTGTGGCGCTCTAAAATTGGTTCAGCCGTTCTGGAGATATGATTTTTTGAAAAATATGCTTTTTGCGAAAATCGAAGAAAAATGCCATTTTTTTACCACCCTATATCGGATAGGCGCACCCTAATCGTCAAACAAAAAAAAATACGGGTCTAATTATTTGGGTTAAAGAACCCCCACTCCAAATTTGAGCCAAATCGGAGCACTTTTTATTTGGAGACTTCCTGTTTGACGTGGAATGGCTGTTAAAGCATTTTTTACCAAGTTTCCTTTTTAATTTTTCCATTTTGATATTAAATTGCTGAATCAATTTTAATTTATCTATAGTTGTCAGTATTTTATTTTATTCAATGAAAAATTAAGTTAGATCCGATAACTGAAAATTAAGCTTTATCTAGAGTTGAGAATAAAGCACAGGGTGAAGGTGCCGAATTTCTATATTGACACCTAATTTTAAGGCGCCCGCCATGGGATTCGCACCGGCAACGTTTGGATTATGAGTCCAGTGCGCGGTCCAATTGATCTACACGGACTGGTTATTTTAATATTAAAAATCTTTTAACTCATTAAAAAATATTATTAATTGTGTCAAATGCATCCAATATTTAATAGGATTTTTAATGTCTTAAAAAGCCTTTTCATTCTCAAATAGATTTAATAAGTAACTAGTTACTAAAGAAAAATTTAGTGAATTTACACAAAATATAAAAAAAAATCAAAAAATATTTAAAAAGGATGCAAGAAATAGGAAATAATGTTCAATCCAGTATGCTTGGAATACCCGTCTTTTTGAAAAAACAAAAATCAAAAATTCCAGACTTTTTCCCGATTTTTGACGGATTTTGACGACTTCCCGACTTTCCCGACTTGAGTACACACTTTTTAGTCAACATTATTCACTGACACAAAATCTGTCCCCATTTACAGATGTGATAATACCAACTTTTTTAATGTGTAGCATTTTGAAAAGTTTTGAATAAAAATATCAAGTTGTAGAGTTTTTTTTCTTGTAAATTTAAAAGAAAAAAAACAGAAGAGGGATTTTTCGCCAAACAGTTTTTAAAGGATTTCTACGCTTGAACGATACATTTGTTCTGGCCAGAAGAGTGAACTTACCCGAACAATCGAACCACTCCATTAAATGTTTTGTGAAACAATTCATTGATGGAGGCGCAAGATACTTGTTCTCAATAAACCAAACGAAACAAAATTAATTGAAACGAAAATAAAATTTATATTTTCGGAAAGTGCATCGTCGCTGAAATAAATTTACATTAAAAAAAAACAAGTGTGAGGTCATAATTCATTTATTACTTTCGATAACTTATATCTTCATAAGATTTGATTATAATTAACATCATGCATACACCAAATACTTCACGTTTTCACACCTTCTCCCACTCTTTGACTGCTGGTTTTCCTTCCTACTTATTCATATTCTTCCTCTTCTTCGCTTATCTAACCTGCAATCTATAAATTTGTTGTATGCTATGTGAAACATACCGGCTTAGACTAAACCAACAAACAAAAAAGGAAACAATAGCATTTTCTTAGCTAGTTACGACCACGGTTCCAAGAACTGTAAATGAGCTGTGTAACATGTAACTATACAAAACTTACGTAAAACAAAAAAAACATACACTAATACCAATCACACTCCACCAAACCCTTCCTTCTGTCCAAAATGGTCTGCCTTTAGGATGCTTTTGGAATCGCTTTTCAGCGACAGAATTAAATAATTTAGATGCAATGTTATTAAACTTCTACGGTAGAATTTTTGGAACTTGATCAGGAATATCGTATAATTTAAAAAATCGAACGCCCTATTAAATGTTTCGACTTGCAACGGTATGGTTTGAAAAACACAACTCTCTCATTCTCTCTCTCGCTCGCTCGCTCAACATCGTAGTAAGATTAAATAATTGGGATAATTGCTACTCTAAATCTATGCTTTCTTTCATGGGGTATAAAGGGTTAATCTTACAATTTTATAATTGATTACATTTTCTTTCTCCCACCATCCCGTGGCTTGGGATCTGTTTCCGTATTTATTTTTTCCAAACATTTTTAGCATTATTTTATTTGTCGATAGAAAGAAAATGTTCGCAGTCGTCGTCAAAGAAATTAATGAGTGTGTGTGTTGTGTTGTGTTAGCCTTTTTTGCATTTATCTACGACAGTTTCAGTTTCTTTTATTATCTTTAATATATATCTTTGTTGTTTCTCTTTACACTTTCAACCGTTGATTAGCTAGATTATATTTACTCTCGCTTTATTAAATATACACAATTAACTACAGCGTTATGTCCTGTTTCCGCAGATGTGGATAAAAACTGGCGCCCTCTCGCTTCTCGGCCCATTGATAATGCATCTCTACTGTATAAATTGTTGTTTACCCTTAAACTTTGCGTCCCCCCAATTGCGTTCCCTTCACGTTGTTACTTTATACCTCTGCTACACGCATCGTGCGCGCAGCATTTACTTCACCTGCGTTCTCAGATGTTGCAGGAACTCGTAGTAGGACAGTGAACTCTGGTTCCGATCGTCGACGAACTTTTCCACAAACAGCGACCGGAATTGGCTTGTGTCTCTGTGAATTGCAAAGCAGTCAAGAAAAAGAGGAAAACATTGTTTTATTACAGAGATAAAAAAAAATGAAGGTGCGTCTGCATACCTAATGACCTGTATGTACGCCGGGTACGGTTTGTCCTCGTTGAGGGTGTCGATAAATGCAAATAGCGCCTCGCTCGCCGGCGTTTCCCGCGACGGCAGCTCGATGCAAAAGTCCGGAATCTCCGCCGTGGTGTTAACTCCTGCGAAAATAACGAAATAAAACAAAATATTTTAATAATTTAATTATTTAATTATTTAATTATTTAATTATTTAATTATTTAATTATTTAATTATTTAATTATTTAATTATTTAATTATTTAATTATTTAATTATTTAATTATTTAATTATTTAATTATTTAATTATTTAATTATTTAATTATTTAATTATTTAATTATTTAGTTATTTAATTATTTAATTATTTAATTATTTAATTATTTAATTATTTAATTATTTAATTATTTAATTATTTAATTATTTAATTATTTAATTATTTAATTATTTAATTATTTAATTATTTAATTATTTAATTATTTAATTATTTAATTATTTAATTATTTAATTATTTAATTATTTAATTATTTAATTATTTAATTATTTAATTATTTAATTATTTAATTATTTAATTATTTAATTATTTAATTATTTAATTATTTAATTATTTAATCATTTAATTATTTAATTATTTAATTATTTAATTATTTAATTATTTAATTATTTAATTATTTAATTATTTAATTATTTAATTATTTAATTATTTAATTATTTAATTATTTAATTATTTAATTATTTAATTATTTAATTATTTAATTACCGTCAGTGGGGGTGACTATGGGTCAAAAAACGAAACACCTCTCGAAATTTCTTAATAACAAAAACAATTTAAATAGCATCGAAAATCTTTTAACGTAGATTTGTTCTTAGATAGCACAGCGTAACAAAATATTTTTTTTATTTTTTGGCAGCACGAAAAAAAATGCTCCTCTAGGGATCGGCTTCCCGAACAAAATGCAACCTGGCGCATATTTTTATTGTTATCCTAACTCGAGATATTCAATGCAGAAGTTTTGCATATGAATCACCCCCCGTCGAAAAATATTTTTTATTTTGTTTTCTCTGTAACTTCTGATCAATTAGGTCTTTTTGGACGCTTCCGGTGTCATTCGACGGTAAATTGTTAGAAACACTCATGATTTGGTCCCATTGGCCGGTTCCGTAACCAGTTCCGGAGGAAATCCGGAATATTGGCCGAAACTGTGCAAAAACTTCAAAATTTTGAAGTTTTTGCTTTAATGCGAAGTGAACACACTATAGCATGAAACAATCCATACAAACTAAGAAAATGTTGGTCCCAGCATGTTTGAAGGTGTTTAATTGAAAAAGTGGCCATTGAGAACCGGTTCCGGTCAATCCGGATCCGGAAACTCCGAAAAAATAAGCAATATTTTCACAATTCCAATGTGTCAAACAGATATAAACAAAAGTGTTGTTGAAGAATTCTTAGCTACTTCAAATTCATATTACCACAAAAACATGGCCAAGTGGCCAACGGGAACCTGTTCTGAATGTTCCGGATCATGGAACCAGTGGACACTTGACATTTTTTTTTAAATTTTAAAAGCATTTTTTTATTAAGAAATTTTCAAGGTGTCTAGAAAAATTATGAATTAATTCGAAATCAGGATCAGAAATGTGGCCAAGTGGCCAACGGGAACCCGTTCTGAATGTTCCGGATCAGGGAACCAGTGGTCACTTGATTTTTTTATTAATTTAAAAAAAGCATATTTTAATAAGGAAATTTTCTAGATTTCTAGAAGAATCTGAATTAATTAAAATCAGAATCAGAAATGTGGCCAGGTAACCAACATGAACCCGTTTTAAATGTTCTGGATTAGGAAACCAGTAAACATTTGAAGTTTTTATCAAGTTTAAAATAAAAATATTTTGATTATTGAAATTTAAAAATTTCTGTAAAAATCCAGAACACATTCGAAATCAGAATTAGAAATATTGCCAAGTGGCCTACGGGAACTCGTTCTGAATGTTTCGGATCATGTAACCAGAGGACACTTGAAATGTTTATTAATTTAAAAATGCATATTTTAATTAATGAGGTTTCTAGAAAAAATATGAATTAATTCGAAATCAGGATCAGAAATGTGGCCAAGAGGCCAACGGGAACCCGTTCTGAATGTTCCGGATCAGGGAACCAGTGGTCACTTGAAATGTTTATTAATTTAAAAATGCATATTTTAATTAATGAAATTTTTAAATTCCTGGAAAAATCTGAATGCATTTGAAATAAATTGTTGCCAAGTGGCCGACTGTTCCGGATCAGGGAGCCAGTGGTCACTTGACTTTTTTGTTTGTTTATTTTATAAAGCATATTTTAATTAAGATATTTTCTAGATTTCTAGAAAAATCTAAATTAATTTGAAATCAGAATAAAAACTGTTTCCAAGTGGCCAACGGGAACCCGTTCTGAATGTTCCGGATCAGGGAACCAGTGGAAACTTGATTTTTTTAAATTAATTTTAATAATGCATATTTTAATAAATGACATTTAAAAATTACAGTTAAAATCTTAAAATTTTAAAATTCCTTGAAAAATTCAGAACATATTTGAAATCAGAATTAGGCATACTGCCAAATGGCCGACGGAATCCGTTCTGAATGTTCTGGATCAGGGAACCATAGGACACTTGAATTTTTTTTATTAATTTTAAAAATGCATATTTTAATTAAAGAAATTTTTAAATTCCTCGATAAATCTAAATGTATTTAAAATAAGAAATAAAAATATTGCCAAGTGGCCAACTGTTCCGGATCAGGGAACCAGTGTTCACTTGACTTTTTTGTTTGTTTATTTTATAAAGCATATTTTAACTAAGAAATTTTCTAGATTTCTGGAACAATTTAAATTTATTTGAAATCAGAATTGAAAATGTTGTCAAGTGGCCAACGAGAACCTGTTCTGACTGATCCGGATTAGGGAAACAGAAATCACATAAAAAGTTTATTTATTTAAAAAAATGCATATTTTAATCAGGAATATTTCTAGATTTCTAGAAAAATCTAAATTTATTTGATATCAGAATTAAAAATGTTGCCAAAAGGCCTACGAGAACCTGTTCTGACTGGTCACAATTTTTATTAATTTAAAAAATATATGTTTATTTCACTGATTTTTTTTTAAATTTTTGGAAAAAAAATTAAAAAAAAATTGATATCAGAATTAGAAATGTTGCCAAGTGGCCAACGGTAACCTGTTCTGAATGTTCCGGATCAGGGAACCAGTGATCACTTGAAATGTTTGTTAATTTAAAAAAAGCATATTTTTATTTTAAAAAATGTCTAGTTTTCTAGAAAAATCAGAATTAATTAAAATCAGAATCAGAAATGTGGCCAGGTGACCAACAGGAACCCGTTTTAAATGTTCTGGATTAGGGAACCAGGGAACATTTGAAGTTTTTATCAAGTTTTCAAAAAACATATTCGAAATCAGATTTAGAAATATTGCCAAGTTGCCAATGGAAACCCGTTCTGAATGTTTCGGATCAGGTAACCAGAAGACACTTGATTTTTTTATTAATTTTAAAATGCATATTTTAATTAATGAAATTTTTAAATTCCTGGAAAAATCTAAATGTATTTAAAATAAGAAATTAAAATGTTGCCAAGTGGCCGACTGTTCCGGATTAGAGAGCCAGTGTTCACTTGACTTTTTTTTATTTATTTCATAAAGCATATTTTAATTAAGAAATTTTCTAGATTTCTAGAAAAATCTACATTTATTTGAAATCAGTATTGAAAATGTTGTCAAGTGGCCAACAAGAACCTGTTCTGACTGATCCGGATCAGGGAACCAGAAACCACATGAAAAGTTTATTAATTAAAAAAAAGCATTTTTAATTAAGAATATTTCTAGATTTCTAGAAAAATCTAAATTTATTTGAAATCAGAATTAAAAATGTTGCCAAGTGGCCAACGAGAACCTGTTCTGACTGGTCAAAATTTTTATTAATTGAGCAATTCCAGCCCAAAACAGGAATTTTTTAGGTACTTTTTTCTCGACCCTCTCCGATTTCAATGAAACTTTGTAGACATGTTATCCTAGGCATATATAAGCCATTTTTGTGTATATGGAGCCAGTAACACTCGATAATGACATTTGAGAAGGGCGTACGTGTTTTCAATATGTTTGTATTTCGTAATTTAAATATTGCTGTATCTCGAAGCCGTTGCATCGTATCAAAAAGTGGTCAAAGACAAAATTGTAGGAAATTTGACGGGCTTTCCAAAAAAAAATACACTGAAAGAAAAAAACAATCCACTTTTATGAGATTTTTTGATTTCTAAGTTTAAAAGTTAAATTTGAATGTGAGCCCACGATTTTTTTTCGCTCAAAATTTTTGTGAAAATAGCCTAAGATGTTACAAAAAGACTCACGAAAAATGCAGGATGGAGCAACTGACCTAAAAATATACAAAAATCATTTACTGAAACTGTTTTTTTGAAAAGTGCTCTAAACGTCAAAATTTTCAAAAGCCAAATACGAAAATCGATTCTCCAGACAATTTTACATAAAAGTCTCCATATTGACCATTGTCCTAAGTCCAATCCATGTAAAGTTACAGCGGTTTTAAAAATAAAAATGTTGAAAAAATAGGTTTTTTGATGGTTTTTGGCAATTTCTATATGACGGACTTGATTTTTTAGTTTCGAAAATATTTTTACCGAAAAGCTCGTCTGATTTCCCATAAGTTTGCCTTTGACAGCTTTTTATTTTGACTCGTTTCAATATTTGCGTAAGCTTATTTTTTATTGAGGTGTCTATACTGCCCATGTTCGCATAAATGTCCCATATGCAAAAACAGCAAGCTGAGAAAAACGCATTTGAAGTTTGTCCCATACATAAGGCTACGTGTTAAATTTTCGTGAAAAAACTGGATTTCCTCCTGATATCTAGAACAAAGTACTGGATGTTATATGCTATTTCGAAAGAGCACACAATTTTGAACCAAACTGCATCAACAACTCGAAATCGATGAAAATGCATATGGGACATTTATGCGATCAGGGGCAGTATAACACTGAAAAAAAAATATTCTATTTTCAGTTATGAGCATTGTAATTCAACTTATATCTCTAAGCCCATACATCCAATTGAAAAGCTGTCAAAGGCAAACTTATGGGAAATTGGACGAGATTTTCGGTAAAAATATTTTCAAAACTAAAAAATCAAGTCCGTCACATAGAAATTGCCAAAAACCATCAAAAAACCTATTTTTTTCAACATTTTTATTTTTAAAACCGCTGTAACTTCACAAGGATTGGACTTCGGACAATGGTCAATATGGAGACTTTTATGTAAAATTGTCTGGAAAATCGATTCCCGTATTCGGCTTTTCAAAATTTTGACGTTTAGAGCACTTTTCAAAAAAACAGTTTCAGTAAATGATTTTTGTATATTTTTAGGTCAGTTGCTCCATCCTGCATTTTTCGTGAGTCTTTTTGTAACATCTAAGGCTATTTTCACAAAAATTTTGAGCGAAAAAAAATTGTGGGCTCACCTTCAAATTTAATTTTTAAACTTAAAAATAAAAAAATCTCATAAAAGTGGATTGTTTTTTTCTTTCAGTGTATTTTTTTTGGAAAGCCCGTCAAATTTCCTACAAGTTTGTCTTTGACCACTTTTTGATACGATGCAACGGCTTCGAGATACAGCAATATTTAAATTACGAAATACAAACATATTGAAAACACGTACGCCCTTCTCAAATGTCATTATCGAGTGTTACTGGCTCCATATACACAAAAATGGCTTATATATGCCTAGGATAACATGTCTACAAAGTTTCATTGAAATCGGAGAGGGTCGAGAAAAAAGTACCTAAAAAATTCCTGTTTTGGGCTGGAATTGCTCAATTAATAAAAATTTTGACCAGTCAGAACAGGTTCTCGTTGGCCACTTGGCAACATTTTTAATTCTGATTTCAAATAAATTTAGATTTTTCTAGAAATCTAGAAATATTCTTAATTAAAAATGCTTTTTTTTAATTAATAAACTTTTCATGTGGTTTCTGGTTCCCTGATCCGGATCAGTCAGAACAGGTTCTTGTTGGCCACTTGACAACATTTTCAATACTGATTTCAAATAAATGTAGATTTTTCTAGAAATCTAGAAAATTTCTTAATTAAAATATGCTTTATGAAATAAATAAAAAAAAGTCAAGTGAACACTGGCTCTCTAATCCGGAACAGTCGGCCACTTGGCAACATTTTAATTTCTTATTTTAAATACATTTAGATTTTTCCAGGAATTTAAAAATTTCATTAATTAAAATATGCATTTTTAAAATTAATAAAAAAAAATCAAGTGTCTTCTGGTTACCTGATCCGAAACATTCAGAACGGGTTTCCATTGGCAACTTGGCAATATTTCTAAATCTGATTTCGAATATGTTTTTTGAAAACTTGATAAAAACTTCAAATGTTCCCTGGTTCCCTAATCCAGAACATTTAAAACGGGTTCCTGTTGGTCACCTGGCCACATTTCTGATTCTGATTTTAATTAATTCTGATTTTTCTAGAAAACTAGACATTTTTTAAAATAAAAATATGCTTTTTTTAAATTAACAAACATTTCAAGTGATCACTGGTTCCCTGATCCGGAACATTCAGAACAGGTTACCGTTGGCCACTTGGCAACATTTCTAATTCTGATATCATTTTTTTTTTAATTTTTTTCAAAAATTTAAAAAAATCAGTGAAATAAACATATATTTTTAAATTAATAAAAATTGTGACCAGTCAGAACAGGTTCTCGTAGGCCTTTGGCAACATTTTTAATTCTGATATCAAATAAATTTAGATTTTTCTAGAAATCTAGAAATATTCCTGATTAAAATATGCATTTTTTAAATAAATAAACTTTTATGTGATTTCTGTTTCCTAATCCGGATCAGTCAGAACAGGTTCTCGTTGGCCACTTGACAACATTTTCAATTCTGATTTCAAATAAATTTAAATTGTTCCAGAAATCTAGAAAATTTCTTAGTTAAAATATGCTTTATAAAATAAACAAACAAAAAAGTCAAGTGAACACTGGTTCCCTGATCCGGAACAGTTGGCCACTTGGCAATATTTTTATTTCTTATTTTAAATACATTTAGATTTATCGAGGAATTTAAAAATTTCTTTAATTAAAATATGCATTTTTAAAATTAATAAAAAAAATTCAAGTGTCCTATGGTTCCCTGATCCAGAACATTCAGAACGGATTCCGTCGGCCATTTGGCAGTATGCCTAATTCTGATTTCAAATATGTTCTGAATTTTTCAAGGAATTTTAAAATTTTAAGATTTTAACTGTAATTTTTAAATGTCATTTATTAAAATATGCATTATTAAAATTAATTTAAAAAAATCAAGTTTCCACTGGTTCCCTGATCCGGAACATTCAGAACGGGTTCCCGTTGGCCTCTTGGCCACATTTCTGATCCTGATTTCGAATTAATTCATATTTTTTCTAGAAACCTCATTAATTAAAATATGCATTTTTAAATTAATAAACATTTCAAGTGTCCTCTGGTTACATGATCCGAAACATTCAGAACGAGTTCCCGTAGGCCACTTGGCAATATTTCTAATTCTGATTTCGAATGTGTTCTGGATTTTTACAGAAATTTTTAAATTTCAATAATCAAAATATTTTTATTTTAAACTTGATAAAAACTTCAAATGTTTACTGGTTTCCTAATCCAGAACATTTAAAACGGGTTCATGTTGGTTACCTGGCCACATTTCTGATTCTGATTTTAATTAATTCAGATTCTTCTAGAAATCTAGAAAATTTCCTTATTAAAATATGCTTTTTTTAAATTAATAAAAAAATCAAGTGACCACTGGTTCCCTGATCCGGAACATTCAGAACGGGTTCCCGTTGGCCACTTGGCCACATTTCTGATCCTGATTTCGAATTAATTCATAATTTTTCTAGACACCTTGAAAATTTCTTAATAAAAAAATGCTTTTAAAATTTAAAAAAAAATGTCAAGTGTCCACTGGTTCCATGATCCGGAACATTCAGAACAGGTTCCCGTTGGCCACTTGGCCATGTTTTTGTGGTAATATGAATTTGAAGTAGCTAAGAATTCTTCAACAACACTTTTGTTTATATCTGTTTGACACATTGGAATTGTGAAAATATTGCTTATTTTTTCCGGAGTTTCCGGATCCGGATTGACCGGAACCGGTTCTCAATGGCCACTTTTTCAATTAAACACCTTCAAACATGCTGGGACCAACATTTTCTTAGTTTGTATGGATTGTTTCATGCTATAGTGTGTTCACTTCGCATTAAAAGCAAAAAACTTCAAAATTTTGAAGTTTTTGCACAGTTTCGGCCAATATTCCGGATTTCCTCCGGAACTGGTTACGGGAACCGGCCAATGGGACCAAATCATGAGTGTTTCTAACAATTTACCGTCGAATGACACCGGAAGCGTCCAAAAAGACCTAATTGATCAGAAGTTACAGAGAAAACAAAATAAAAAATATTTTTCGACGGGGGGTGATTCATATGCAAAACTTCTGCATTGAATATCTCGAGTTAGGATAACAATAAAAATATGCGCCAGGTTGCATTTTGTTCGGGAAGCCGATCCCTAGAGGAGCATTTTTTTTCGTGCTGCCAAAAAATAAAAAAAATATTTTGTTACGCTGTGTAGTTTACTAACATTTTCCCAAAATATGGTCGATTTTGATGAACACTACCTTAAATGCCAATTGTTTGAAAATTGACCCAATCTCACCCCTTAGAGGGGGTGACATTGGGTCAAATGAAACAAAAAAGATGCTGAAATACAAAGATATGGTAAAAACAAGTCATCCAACAGCGTTTCTTGTTCGAGGGAATTGTATTGACACGCTACAATGTTTGAAGTGGAGATTTTCAAACATTTGGGTAGTTTTCGAGCAATTCTAACAAAAATATTAGAAAAATGATTTTTCGAGAGGTCATTTTTGGCCAAAAACGTACTCCAACTTTAGACATCTGCCAAAATAACAGGATATGTTCTAAGAACGAATTTTTTTCAGCGAAGTCATCTTAAGATGTCCCCTACACAACCCTTTTAACAGAATTCAGTTTCATTGAAAAGAATCTGAGAAATGGTGAAATCCGTAAAAAATCACTTTGACCCAATCTCACCCCCCAGACCCAATGTCACCCCCACTGACGGTATCTAATTATTTAATTATTTAATTATTTAATTATTTAATTATTTAATTATTTAATTATTTAATTATTTAATTATTTAATTATTTAATTATTTAATTATTTAATTATTTAATTATTTAATTATTTAATTATTTAATTATTTAATTATTTAATTATTTAATTATTTAATTATTTAATTATTTAATTATTTAATTATTTAATTATTTAATTATTTAATTATTTAATTATTTAATTATTTAATTATTTAATTATTTAATTATTTAATTATTTAATTATTTAATTATTTAATTATTTAATTATTTAATTATTTAATTATTTAATTATTTAATTATTTAATTATTTAATTATTTAATTATTTAATTATTTAATTATTTAATTATTTAATTATTTAATTATTTAATTATTTAATTATTTAGTTATTTAATTATTTAATTATTTAATTATTTAATTATAAAAAAAAAGAAAAAAACTAAAAATTTTCTCAACAAAAAAATCAGTAATGGGCAATTATTGACACTATTTTTAAAAATCGTAAAACTGATGTTTCAGCTAAAATTTAACTTTATCAAAAAATCTGTAAAGTTTACCATAAAAACTTAAGTCAAGTCGAGTAAAATTTATAGTTTTCCAAAAACAATTTTATTTGTTTTAGGGGACAAAAAACAGTGACTTTTGAGCCACAAAGAAATATGGACATAAATTTTACCACAGTGATATGAATTAAAAAAAGTTATTTTAATAGAAATTTTAGCGGATTTTGTTTTTACTGTGGTTTTTACTGTAAAATCAAATTTGCAATAGAAAAGTATTTCACAGATAATTAAAATTTTTATATATATTTTGATAAAGTATACCATTTTCAAAATATATCCAATTTAAGTTTAATTTTAGCTAAATAATTCCAGCTTTTCGATTTAAAAAAAAAGTGAAAATATCTTTTCTCGAGGCGCTGACAAAATTTAAAAAAAAATGCCTGATTTGGAATCCTGGTTACTGAAATACAGCGAAAAAAACAAACAAGAAAAATTTTTTTTAAGTCTCATCCAAACAGCCTTTTATATTTTTTAACCACCATTTTTTCTGAATCTAATTGTCCTATTTTCAATGCTAAAAACTAAACACATGTGAAATTTTCTGATCTCTTCGATTTTTTTATATGATTTTGGAATCAACATTTTAAAAGGGCGGTAAATTGAATATTGGACTTTTTGGAAATGTTAGTCTTGATTCCAAAATTTTAAAAGTAGTTTCTTCGATAAGATCAGAAAATTTCAAATATGTTTAATTTTTTAACATGAAAGATAGAGCACTAGTTTCTGAGATATTGGTATTAGAATATAAAAGGTTGTTTAATTATTCTGTTTCTTTTTTTTATTCTCTGAATTTCAGTAATCATAGATCCAATCTTCTTTTAGGCAATTTATTGAACATTTTCTCAACTTTTTGGACACTATTTTTGAAAATCGTAAAACTGTTTTTTCAGCTAAAATTTAACTTTATCAAAAAATCTGTGTCAAAATTTGACAAACAAAATTTGGAGTGAAATTTGTATTTTTCAAAAAACAATTTTATTTTGATAAATCATAGTTCGACAGCAAATTTTTGGTCCATACTTTTCTATGGTTCAAAAGTGTTGTGTACCCTTAAACACATAAAAAACATTCAAAAATTTAAATAAAAAAATATGATTTTTTGGAAATTGATTTGTTGTGAAAAAAAGTTAACAAAAAAATCAACAATTTTTTTTTTTCTTGTATCCATATTTTTCATAAAAGTCCTCACAATACCTACAATCTACAACTTTGCCAAAGACACCAAACCGATCAGAAAATTCCTTCAAAAAATATGGATTTTCGAATATTTACGTACCATCTTTGAATGGACAGCGGCCAAAATTGTATGTGTGAACCAATGACACAAAATAGCTTTTTTGGTCATAAGGAAGGCCCCAATTTAAAGTCAATTATGCAGTTTATCTCTACATTATTTAAGGTGAAATGAAGAATTACCTAATTTAGGATTGTGGGATTGATTGTGCTTTTAGAAAAAATGGTCTTATTCAGCAACGAAGAGAAACGAAACTATTGGCACTACGCCCCCCGGGGCATGGCCTTCCTCTAACGTGGGATTTCTGCTCCAGCGCCTCTGACGAGACAGGAGAAACCGGGACCGACGTTTTACTTCACCATCCGATAGAAGCTCAGTGGACAAGGCGGGAATCGAACCCGCGTCTCATAGCATCATCGGGATCGGCAGCCGAAGCCGCTACCCCTGCGCCACGAGAACCCACAGCAACGAAGAGTCAATGTTTAAAACTTTAAAAATCGATAGATCGACAAGTTTAACCCATTTTTGCTCAACTTACCTAAGACCTGGTTCAAAATATCAGGCGCCACATTCGATCCCACGTAGATGTACATAGTCGGACCGCAGTCCAGCAGAAACATGGACCGTGAGTCGAACCTGAAACAAAGAAACCCGCCCAAAATTAGTAACTCTTCACAAATCCCACACATTTCGCATCGATCGACTCACTTTTCCGCCGACAGCTGCAACCGGGGCGGTTCCACCAGGTGCGCCTCCCCGTTTCCGCTGTGCTCCTGCGTTGCCGAGTGGAACAGACTGTCGAGCACGTAAAAGTCCGGATAGATGTACCGGATGAGCTGGTCCAGCGGCATCGTCTTCATCTCGCTCATCGCAAAGACGCGATCGTCGAGCCGGGTGCTCGTTCCCACCCGGAAGGCGGTCTGAAAATTGGGTTTGATTAGTTTGTGGAGTTGAGATAAGGTTGATTTTTGGGTGACTTACGTGCTTCAGCAGCGCCAGTATGTACAGCGGCAGCAGCGAGAGATTCTCCGGGGCCACGATCGAGCCGGAATTCTGGGGCAGGTTCTGCGCGATCTTGAACGCGCTGAAGATGTCGACGGTCGCGTTGATAAAGGCATCTCTGGCATCGGACAGACTGGACGTGAGCGAGCGATCGACGGCCATTTTGGAGAGCAGCCCGACGATGCACTGCGAGTCCGCAGAGTACATCACCTCGGACAGGCTGGCCGTAACGGGGATGCACAGCGTGTGTACGCGGATCCGCCGCTCGGCTTTGCTGCTCGTGTAGAGTAGGGCCGCCTGGAAGCACACCGTTTTGCACTCGGCTAAACTTTCCTCGTACGTGATCTGTGCGATAGAAGAAAAAAAAGACACAAAACGATTAATCTTTAAGAAACCCACCTCCAAAGAATTCCCGAAACCCACCTGCATTCCAAAGCCCGCGTCCGGGTTCACGTTGGGCAGCGACAGCAGATCGGTCGACCGGACGAAGAAGTTGCCGTGGAATGTGTGGATCGCGAGTCCGCGCGTGCACCGAACCCGCATGACGGCCTCGAAGCCCACCTTGCGCGTGAGGTACCGCTCGAAGCACTTTTGCAGCGTCTTGACCAGCTGCGGCTTGGACTCGCAGTACAGCGGGATGTGGTGCATGCAGCCGCCGCTAAACTTGCTGATTCCAGCTGGAAGAGAAAACGTTGATCAGCGAATTGTTTCAACGAATGAAGTTCACAGTAGAAGAAAATACTCACACATAGTGGATAGATCACAGTACTGACTATTTAACAAGAACAAATCGACCGCAATCTGCTGGGCGGAGCAGTCGAGCGCGAGGCGCTTGTAGAAATCTGTCGCCGGTCCGAGGTGGGCCACGTCCTTCGAGGAGCGGTTATTTGGGTCCTCCCTGTAAATAGAAGTTGTACAATTATTGGCAAATTCATAGAAAATCCTTGTCTTATTAATTATTGACATTTCCTTATTTTCCAAAAATGTTTGAAAAAATATTGGACTTAATTCATAGAATTTTTAAAATTCATTAGAATGTTAACATTTTAAAAATCTTAGAATTCTGCAAAATTCTAAAAATTAAAAAAAATAATACATTTAAAAAAATTCAAATTCATAAAAATATAAAAATTCTGAAAAATTCAAAATTCTAGAAATTCCAAAAATTCTAAAAAAATATAAAATTCTGAAATTTTTTGAGAATTCTAACTATTCTAAAAATTCTTTAAATTCCAAAAAATCCTAAAACTTCCACAAATAAAAAAAAATAAAGTTTAATTTTTTTTAATTTCTTTAATTTTTTTAATTCTTTAAATTCTTTAAATTTTTAAATTTTTAAATTCTTTAAATTCTTTAAATTCTTTAAATTCTTTAAATTCTTTAAATTCTTTAAATTCTTTAAATTCTTTAAATTCTTTAAATTCTTTAAATTCTTTAAATTCTTTAAATTCTTTAAATTCTTTAAATTCTTTAAATTCTTTAAATTCTTTAAATTCTTTAAATTCTTTAAATTCTTTAAATTCTTTAAATTCTTTAAATTCTTTAAATTCTTTAAATTCTTTAAATTCTTTAAATTCTTTAAATTCTTTAAATTCTTTAAATTCTTTAAATTCTTTAAATTCTTTAAATTCTTTAAATTCTTTAAATTCTTTAAATTCTTTAAATTCTTTAAATTCTTTAAATTCTTTAAATTCTTTAAATTATTTAAATTCTTTAAATTCTTTGAATTCTTTATTCAATTCAATTAGTTTTTATTAGTAAATAATCAATTCACAATTTCGTAATTCTTATAACCTAATAGAGTTTTGGAGTACCTTTCAACTATAATTTGTACTATAGTTCATTTTGATGTAATTGGATATTCTAACAATGGATTTGCCAACAGAAGGAAAAATTATTTTAAATTTCTAAATTTGCTAAGGAAAAGGATAGAGATAGAAAAGCTCAAAACTAGATCACAGTTTGTTTTGTCTTTTGACGTCGAAAAACTTCGCTGCACAAGGCAGCTTATCCGTTGTAGATATACTTCATCATAAGCTCACTCAGAGCTTGGAATTGTTCTGCCTTGTTCCGGCAGGCACGAAAGCGCGTGAGCATCAATTTCTTTAAATTCGTTAAATTCTTTAAATTCTTTAAATTCTTTAAATTCTTTAAATTCCTTAAATTCGTTAAATTCTTTAATTTTTATATTTTTTGTATTTATGTGATTTTTTAAAATTCCTAAAATTCTTTAAATTCTTTATATAAATTTCTTGTCAAATATAAAATTCCAACCAAATATAAAATTCTTTAAAAATTAATAAATTCTTAAAAAATATAGAAATATTTCGAACAATTAAATTTCAAAACAACAATCATTAAAAATTAAGATTTTTAAGAAAGTAAAGATTTTGTTTTTATTTTAGAATTTTAAGATCAAAAATCTAAATAAAATCCATAAGCTCACAAAAATTCTACAAATTGCAAAAAAAAAAAATTACAAAATTCGTTTTATGTCCCATTTTTTTCAGCTTTTTTTAAAAGTCACAAAAAAACGAAGTTGACTTTATAGCTGTCGGCCACCATTGCTAGTACCAACCACTAGTGTCTTCCTTTTTATCTACAAGGACTTCGTCGCCCTGGGCTCCTAAGTGTATGAAAGTATGGCACGGAGCGACGGCGCCGAATACCCATATTTACACAAAGAATTTTGAGAGCGCCCGCCGCGGGATTCGAAAGTCACAAACGGCCTGATATTTGTCCAAAAATATGAAAACATTAAATATCGAAAGATACATTGAAATTTGGAGACCAGGCCATTTTTTTGTTTCTACGGTTTGAGAGTTCAAGGTTGAAAAAACGCATTTTAGAACATAACCTCATTTTTTTAATACTTAGTAAGGAAAAAACGAGACAAAGTCAAATTCAAATGTTTTTACATCATTTTTAAATAATACCAAATTCATAATTCAATGTAAATAAAGAAGCTAAGAAAAAGAAATATGAATTAGTCTTTTGTTGCTTTGTTTTCCAAGAAGTGTTCCGTATAGATAATATGACAAAAGTCTTGAACTTACCTCGACTGCAAAGCACCTGGTCCGTGGTTAGGTAAACAAGTCTGGAACACCGTAACGCGTCCTCCGGTGTGACACTGCAAGAAGAACGACACTTGTGATCAGTTCAATCCAACAACCAAACAAAACCACTGTAAACCATACCATCATCTTGTAGGCCACCTGCAGTGCCGCCCCGAGCGCACTGTGCGTATCGTGGGCGTGCTCGAACCGCTTCGGCAGCTGCGTCAGCAGATCCTTAACCAGCTCCTTGCACTCCTTCAGATTGATCAGCAGATTGTCCGGGTAGGGAAGAAAGACGTCTGCGCGGGGCGGAAGAAAAATCTCTTTTAGTAACAAGTCTTCTTGGCTAGAATTTCGGAACTCACCATCGACGTCCAGCACCGTGACCTCGTGCGGCTGATTGTACCCCTCGGCGATGTTGTAAAAGTGGATCGCACTGTTGTACGCGATGAAGCCCACCTGGGTGCGCGCATCGCCCGGCAGACTGTCCAGGTGCTCTATCAGCGTCCGGCACACCGTGTGCAGATAGCCGGTTTGCTGGGCCAGCGAGGAAACGTCCAGCAGGAACAGGTAGATCGCCGGCTGCGGTGGTCGGAGCTGAAAAAGACGATTTTTTGAGTTTTTGAAGCGATACGAGGGCTGGAGACCGGCGCTCACCATGTACTCCGACGGAGCGATGAACTCGATCGTGCTGGATTTGACCTCGGGTCGCCTCGTTGGGTCTCCGTACGTTTTCGTCACCGGATCGTACTGGAACTCTTCCGGCACTGGAAAAGGGAGAGAGAGAGGTAAGTTTAAAGTCGGACTCATCCTTATCTTAGCTGTTGTTTTGTCTTGTCTGTCTTGTCTGTCTTGTCTGTCTTGTCTGTCTTGTCTGTCTTGTCTGTCTTGTCTGTCTTGTCTGTCTTGTCTGTCTTGTCTGTCTTGTCTGTCTTGTCTGTCTTGTCTGTCTTGTCTGTCTTGTCTGTCTTGTCTGTCTTGTCTGTCTTGTCTGTCTTGTCTGTCTTGTCTGTCTTGTCTGTCTTGTCTGTCTTGTCTGTCTTGTCTGTCTTGTCTGTCTTGTCTGTCTTGTCTGTCTTGTCTGTCTTGTCTGTCTTGTCTGTCTTGTCTGTCTTGTCTGTCTTGTCTGTCTTGTCTGTCTTGTCTGTCTTGTCTGTCTTGTCTGTCTTGTCTGTCTTGTCTGTCTTGTCTGTCTTGTCTGTCTTGTCTGTCTTGTCTGTCTTGTCTGTCTTGTCTGTCTTGTCTGTCTTGTCTGTCTTGTCTGTCTTGTCTGTCTTGTCTGTCTTGTCTGTCTTGTCTGTCTTGTCTGTCTTGTCTGTCTTGTCTGTCTTGTCTGTCTTGTCTGTCTTGTCTGTCTTGTCTGTCTTGTCTGTCTTGTCTGTCTTGTCTGTCTTGTCTGTCTTGTCTGTCTTGTCTGTCTTGTCTGTCTTGTCTGTCTTGTCTGTCTTGTCTGTCTTGTCTGTCTTGTCTGTCTTGTCTGTCTTGTCTGTCTTGTCTGTCTTGTCTGTCTTGTCTGTCTTGTCTGTCTTGTCTGTCTTGTATTTAACACTTATCGTGGTGTCTTGCCTTGAATTGAATTGAACTCTTGTCCCAAAAAGCAATACTCACATTCGTTCACCCGGTAGCACAGATTGCACTTCCACTTTTTGCTGTCCACGAAGAACACGAACGGGTTGATGTACGTCCGGCAGGTCCGGCAGCGCACGATCGTGTTGCACGAGATCACCGGCAGATTCTACAACGAGAGACGAAATCAGTCAATACCAAGTCAGACAAAGCTATTGTTAAAGGTCTTACGTTCAAATCCCGGAACGGATGTATCAGCACGCCCAGCGGAAGTCGCGACTTTTGCAGCAGCTGATTCGTTTCCGGAATCTTGGTCAGCGTGCACCGGAAAATGCTACAGAGAAAAAGTGGGGTTTCGTCAATGACTTCAACATTACGAGGAAAAGCCGAAACTCACTCCGGATTGCAGTTGACCGCCTCCTGGAACGGATGGTTCAGGTGGATGACGGGCGGCCGCACCTTGCCCGGCGGCAGAACGTGCCGGTTCTGGAGCAGATCCATCGTGTTGTTGCCCCAGAGCCGGTTGAACCCACTCTTGACCACGTTGTACTGCGGGTCTTGCTGCTGGTACTGCTGCTGCTGCTGATGTTGATGGTGCTGGTGTTGATGAAGTTGTTGCTGCTGCTGCTGTTGCTGGGCTAGGTTGTTGTTGTTGGGCATTGGCTGTTGTTGCTGCTGCTGTTGCGGGTAGTAGTTGTTGGTCTGCTGCTGCTGAGTAGGTGCCATTGGTTGCGACGGATAGAGCGGCCTTTTGTTGAGTGGAGTTGAAGTTTGGGCAGCGGAAGAAATTGGAGGCATTCCTGGCTGGTAGTGTTGGCCTGCGGGAGGTTGTTGCGATGGTTGCGCATAGTTGCCGTTGATGGGGCGTCCCTGTTGGTTTAGTTGAGGCTGCGGCTGGCCGTAAGTCGTGGGTGGCATTTGGGGAACTTGCTGGACATTTGGCTTCATGGACGTCGGCTGTGACGGTGGCAGTTGGTTCTGGTAACTGCTAGCGGGCACCGTCGGCGGAGGTTGTGGAGTTCCGGAACCGTTGAGATGATTAACCTGCTGCGCCGAGTGGGGTCGATTCACGGCCAGATTTTGCATGCTGGCCGTGAGGTTGTTGACGGCGCTCGGTCCATTCACCGTTGGCGTGGACGCATTCAGTGGAGTCGAGAGGCCAGACGCGGTTCGGGGCGGTGTGTTGACCTGGTTACTCGTGTTGATCCCACTCGCCCAGTTGTTGTTTGGGCTCAGCTGGTAATTACTGCTAACAACGGGTGTCGTCTGACTTTGACTAGAAGGCGGTTGATACGTAACACCCGGGGGAACGGAGCGCGGTGGCAACTGCGACGCCGGGATGTTGTTGTTAACTAGCGCTGGGGACGATGTCCGTGACGAGGTGGCACTGTTGCCATTCGAAACCAAATTCGCCACTCGGTTGTTTTGCTGCTGAGTATTGTTGAACGGAGGTGGCACCTTCTGACCCATCAACATCTGCGGTGGTGGTCCGTTCTGGAGGGGAGCAACGGCTGCCACTGGCGGTGCACCGTATTGCTGCTGTGACGATGGTCCATTCATTAGGGCGGTCTTCACTGGATATTGTTGTTGTTGCTGTTGCTGCTGCTGCTGTGGGGGCGGATATTGTTGTGGCTGGTGCATTGCTGGACCGTTCGCTACCGGAGGGTATCCGTTCGCCATTCCATAATATTGTGATGGATTCGACATCATGCGCTATTCGATATATCTAAAAGCAAACAAAAAAGTAATTAGTTGAATGCAATGCAAAACCCCCCTGGTAAACTCATTTGTATCCCGGAAAATCAATATCAAGGTAAAGCCACAATCATTAAACAATTATTGGAGCTTTAAAAAAACCCGGCAGCCTTGGGATCTCGTTATCATCCCCACTGGAAACAAACACACACACACACACACACACACACACACACACACACACACACACAGGTACCGTGATAAGATAGCTCTCGGTCACCCATTTGAGCCTGTGATATTTAAATTTTCACATTCCAGCACACGACACATTCATCACGACAATTTAGTTGGATGTGCGCCCGATCAAGATGCACCGCGCGTTCGACTAATTTTAGCTTCAACACTTGAGGCTTGAGCAGGGATGAGTACCTACGGTTTGATGTTATTGTCGATTGGCAGTGGTTCCACTGCCACTTATTTGTATAATTACGAATAAAAAAACATTTTTTTATCTTTTGAATAAAGTAAAAATCGTCTTTCTTTACCGCCTTAACCTTGCAACCATTTTTAATAACCTCGATTTTAAGCAGTTAAATAAATGATCAAAACAAAGCAGATCGCAAACTATTTCGACTCAGCTTTGGAGCGACATAACGCAATCGGTCTCTCTGAACCATTCGCTGTACCACCCGAATGAAGTGCGTAGCGAGTGGAGAGCGAGAACAAAGAGAGAGTACTCAGTAGCGATTGTTGTGGAAGTGACAAACGGTAGGAAACGATCAGAGCAGTTTTTTGTCGGGTCCGATTTGTGATCGCTGGTGAATGGGTCTTTTTGGAGCAATCAGGATCCTTGGTCAAAATAACTAGACCCATATTGAAAAAAGTACAATAAAAAATATACACAAACACAACTCTTATCAAGTGCACCCCCTAAGGTGTCCACGTGGTTTATAGATGGTCCCTAATTCGTAATTTAAATATCGCTGGATCTCGAAGCCGTTGCATCGTATCAATAAAGTGGTCAGAGACAAACTTGTAGGAAATTTGACGGGCTTTCCGAAAAAAATACACTAAAAAAAACACGCCACTATTACGAGATTTTTTGTTTTTTATGTTTAAAAGTCAAATTTGAAAAACGGCCCACGATTTTTTTTTCGTTTATTTTTTTTTTGAAAATATCCTAAGATATTACAAAAAGACTCACGAAAAATGCAGGATAGAGCAACTCACCTAAGAAAATACAAATATCATTTACTGAAACTGTTTTTTTTTTAAGTGCTCCAAACGTCAAAATTTTCAAAAACGAATACGGGAATCGATTCTTCAGACAATTTTACATAAAAGTCTTCATATTGACCACTGTCCTAAGCAGAGGCGCCGACTAGTCCAAAATGTTGGGGGGGCACGGTTGTTTTCCGAAATCGATAGGTAAGAGTGGCGATTAGATGTTAAAATTCTTGTATATCACGAATTTAAATAATTTTATTACGATGTGATACGATTTTTTTTCATCCGGAATCATTTTTTTTTTTAGAAAAAGATAATTTATTAAAACGTGATTGTTTTCTAGAAGTAACAGTCAAAAAAATCAGATATTTAGAAATTCAATAATATTAATATTTTAAAAATAAAAACTTAAGTTAACTGCAAAAATTTAAAAACTTCTAAAATTTAAAAATACAAATACACATTTAAAAAACATCCATTTTTCAAATCTGCAATTTAGAAAAAAAATAACAGATACACAAAATTCAATATTCCAAAAAAAAATTGTATAAAAAAATTCCAGGGTTAAAAAAACTCTTGGCTTGAAAATGTTAAGAAATCAAAAGCAGAAATTCAGAAATTTAAGCAATCAGAAATTCAGAAATAACAATAAAACTGAATGTTTGAAAAAATCAAAAATTTAAAAATTATGATACATCAATTATTATTTTTAGAATTTAAGAATTTAGGAATTCAAGAATTTAGGAATTTAAGAATTTAAGAATTTAAGAATTTAAGAATTTAAGAATTTAAGAATTTAAGAATTTAAGAATGTAAGAATTTAAGAATTTAAGAATTTAAGAATTTAAGAATTTAAGAATTTAAGAATTTAAGAATTTAAGAATTTAAGAATTTAAGAATTTAAGAATTTAAGAATTTAAGAATTTAAGAATTTAAGAATTTAAGAATTTAAGAATTTAAGAATTTAAGAATTTAAGAATTTAAGAATTTAAGAATTTAAGAATTTAAGAATTTAAGAATTTAAGAATTTAAGAATTTAAGAATTTAAGAATTTAAGAATTTAAGAATTTAAGAATTTAAGAATTTAAGAATTTAAGAATTTAAGAATTTAAGAATTTAAGAATTTAAGAATTTAAGAATTTAAGAATTTAAGAATTTAAGAATTTAAGAATTTAAGAATTTAAGAATTTAAGAATTTAAGAATTTAAGAATTTAAGAATTTAAGAATTTAAGAATTTAAGAATTTAAGAATTTAAGAATCGAAGAATTTAAGAATTTAAGAATTTAAGAATTTAGGAATTTAAGAATTTAAGAATTTAAGAATTAAAGAATTAAAGAATTAAAGAATTTAAGAATGTAAGAATTAAAGAATTAAAGAATTTATGAATGTAAGAATTTGAAAATTTAAGAATTTCAAAATTTTAAAATAAAAGAATTTAAGAATTTAGGAATTAAAGAATACGACCAAAGAATTTTAGAATTAAAGAATACGACTAAACACGTTTTAAATTGGATTCCCAATACTCAATAATGCTGATTTCCTGAAAATGTTCTATTTTTAGTATTATTCTCTAATTCCTGATTTTTTTTGCATATTTTTTGAGGGTGCAGTTAAAATTTCTACAGCCTTTTTTGGCCTTTTTTTTAAATCGATCATAAATTGCAGAAGACGATACACTTGTTTTTTTAAGATTATAATGTGGAATTGTCTCAGATTAGGTTTTAATTTGTCGGTTTCTCAGTAAAGCGGTGCGCTAGTTTTCAAAAAATTACTTTTTTTGAAACAATTGTATTTATCGGCTAAAATTGGTATAGAACGGTTAACAAATGTATTTGAAATCTTTTCAAATCCTTACTAAAATTACCCAAAAAATTATCGAATTTATCAGCATTTTTGTTAATGTAAAGCAGTCAACAAATGACCATTTTGAAAAGTGTTTCAGTTTATACTCGTTAAATCCTGATCTACAATGGCAAATCGCAGAATGTTGCGTTTGAAAACTTGATGATTGCTTTCGCAAGAGTTTGCGCAAGTTTGTTTGTAGATGAAGTGCTATGAGAAAAGTACATTGGTTTTGTTTTTGGAACAACATGCACAGATAGAAATCTTATGAGCAAATCCGACGTATGTTGACGACATCTCTCAAATCATTCACCGATGCCTCTGTGCTCTTGTACTAAGCTTACTGATTTTCCTAGAGAGCACAGTGGTATAGATAATACGTTGTCGATTTAGAAAAAAATGCATCTTTAAGTTTTAGATATTATTTTCAATTATTTCCTTTTTTTATAATTGATATAAGAATATTTTTCTTCCAAAATTTCTAGGGGGGGCACAATGTATGGGCTGCCCCCCCAGCCAAATTTTAGGGGGGGCAAAAAGTACCGTGCCCCCCCAGAGTCGGCGCCCCTGGTCCTAAGTCTAATCCTTGTGAAGTTACAGCGGCTTTAAAAATAAAAATGTTGAAAAAAATCTCGTAAATATTTTTACCGGAAAGCTCGTCCAATTTCCCATAAGATTGTCTTTGGCCACTTTTCAAAATAACTCGTTTTTTGATGATTTAAGCTAATTTACTATCCAGGTTACTATCATCCAATGAGCTACACTGAAAAAAATATTCTGGTTTCAGTTATGAGACATGTAATTAGCTTATATCTATAAGCCCATACTTCCAATTGCATTTATTTTTTCTTCTAGTGAGTTTTTTTTATTTTATTTTTCAGGAAACCTCTTTTAATCAGGCTTGTACCAATTTTATTCAAACTTCTTGTTCCTCACCTCTGGTTGCAAAAAAAACTAGGTTTAAAATTTAAAGTCTGTTTTTCGCACTTTGTAAGCAAAAGATATTACAAAATGCAAAATGTTCTATAAATTTCACTTCAGTACTCATAATTTTGAATGGGGCGGCAGATTTTAAAACATTTTCTTCTTAACGGTTCACATCCACCAGAACTTTTGCACCCAGATTTTTGTTACAGATATTTTAGTATCTTCAAAACTACGGGTACTTTAGACATATTTTTATATTCATCCCCTAAAGCACTGTCCACAAAGTAATTTACAACAAAGTTTGATTAATTTTGCATTCCCGTTATTGCAGGATTGGGTTCGTAAGTTTGACAATTTTGGAATAAGAAGACAACAACTTCCTTCGTTGCTGTGCACCCTTAAAAAACAAGAATAGATTTTTAGGCATTACGTTTAAAGTACATTACCAAATCTTACAACTTCCAGAAAGAGCTCTAAGAAAAAAAAATTAAGCTGATTAAAATGATTTTCATGCATTTTTTTCAGTTTCGTTTTCAAAATACTTACTTTGCCTGTCATTCTATAGTGACACGGGATTGAAACTCGTCTGAAAAACCTGTATCATTTTCTCAATCAAAACGGTGGCGCCTCTTGGTGGCACTTTGTGTTAGTATGTGTGTGGTCGATATTTGCGGACGTGCACGCAGAACACAGAACAGTGAGAACTTGCGAAAATGCCTCACTTTCTTCTGATACAAGTCGCCATATTGAAATTGCTTGAAGATTCATACCCGTGATAGTGACGATATCGATATCGATACTATATCCTACTTATCTCTACTTATCATCACTTAAAATAACAGTGCTGAATAGTTCATTATAGCACTCATTTGAGTGCTGCAAAGTTCAATTTTCCGGCAACCCCGATACGAAAAGTTGTATTTTTGGACACTGTTTTTTTTTTTTTTTTGAGTTGACCAAATAAACGAACGCCAAACTCAAGGGGGGAAAATAAAGTTAAACTGAAAAATCATATTTTAAACTATTTTTCGTAATTGCAAAAAAAGATTGTAGGCAACTCGCTGTAAAAATCTGCCGAAAATCATCATTTAGCAACTTACCAAATATTTTTGCAGCTATACTGTTTTTGCATCGCTTATAACTTTTTAGTATCAATTCGACGTGGTTGTGCTAACTTGTCGCATGTCGCTTTTTGACGTTCTAAGAAAAAAGCTTTTCAATGTTTGACCTTGAATAAACAAAAACAAAAACTCGCAATGTAAACAATAACAAACAAGTTGAGCCATACATTTCATTAGGGCACAAAACCAAAAAACGCGATTCGAGAAAATCGCTTGCAAAAAATGGACAACTTGTTTCAATTCCTATTTAAAAAAGAAGCTTGACTGATGGTATTTTTACTGATGATACGATAAAACACATCATTATCCTCAACTCTGCTTAAATGTTTCTTAATTTTTGTTGATTTTCGCAATAAAACTCATAATTTAAAAAAAAATCGTTATTGGGCCCTTTTAACTTTCCAACTGTTGTTCATAATGGGCCCTTTCTAAATGCAATTTCGAAGAGAGCTGAAAGGGCACTAAAGCGCTGTCACCGGATTGTTGTTTTGAATGATGTTTACGGGCCCTTTTGTTTAGTAAGAAATAATGAGGAATTCAGTAGAAATTTTGATTATTGGTGAAGTTTTGTGATTGAATAGTGTAGATAAGGTATGTGAAACATAAAAATTCTTTAAAAGTGTACTGAACAGCAGCCGCGGGACCGTTTTAAATATTGTTTTTTGACGAAGTTTTTCTCTGCAGAAATCCTTGGTGAAAAGTAAACCAAACTTTATTTAAGTGAATTAGTGTTAAGAATGTATGAAAAGTTCACTTTATAACACAAAAAGTTCCTCAAGTACGAGAACCTAACGAAAAATAAAAGGGCACATTTGAACAATTTTTTTTGTTTTGCAGTGAACATGGTTATGTGCCCTTTTGAGTTTTTGATTTTTTCAATAGGAAATTGTTTGTTATCAATCTGATTCTTGGAGGACATGTAGGGAGTCTACTAATGAATGGAATAGTGGAATAATCCCGAATGTTTACGTTTTGGTTTTGTGCCCTAATGAAATGTTTGGCTCGAAGTTTTATTTGGCTGACCATCATTGTGCATTGTCCCGAAGTTTGGTTGAATTTGATTGCCCCAGTTCCGAATTATGATTACAAATGTTTACGGTAATCGGGCATGTCCGTGTGTCAAACGCGTTCTGACCTGAAATCCCTTTGGTCAGTAGTCGCACTTACAGCAATTTCCACGGTGTGTCAAGATAGCTCGACAAGATTGAAAATTCTTCCATATGAAAAGTGATTTTTTTCCAAAATCTTCGTACACGTTTCATCCTTGAGTAAGAATAGGTTAGTGATGATTGATACCTTGCGACCCCATTTATTTATGTTTTTTTTTTATTACAAATAAACGAAACTCAAACTCAAAAAAATCAGTCTGAGAATCCCTGCAATCGCCGTCTTTCATCAATCATTGTTTACACCGTTTGACGCATATCTCTAGAATCCACCACGTCACGCAGCCACACACAATACGTCGTCGTGTCATGCCTGTGTGTGGTGAACACATTTTCTCACTCAAATAGTATCGAGAAAAAACGTGCCCGCGAGCACACATATTCATCACACGCTGATCAGACTGTGTTGTTGTGTACAACACTCTCAATGAACTTGGCCGTGAAGTCGAATCGCGCTTATTTCAGCGGACTCAATGTGTGGTGTACCAATACCGACACAATGAGCTTTTAGTAGAGTGTAGTGTATAGGAAATAACAGTTCAGCAGACTGCGCTTGGAGCAAAAAACACTAAGCTTCCGAACGGCAACGAACTTAGTTAGCCTTCGAGCGCCGGAGAATAGTAATGGAATTCAACTCGGAAGTAAGCGCATCGTAACGCTTTGATTGGTACTTTGCAGTTTAGACACGTAAACGTGAAATTCAAGTAGAAACGCAGGCTCGTAATCAATACCCTCGAAAAATGGTTTTATCAGCAAACTCATTCTTTGTCGATTTTGCCACCCATCATCGACACTTGTTCCACTCGTTTAATACAAAGTGGCAATCATTGTCTGTGGCAGCAACAAATTCAGTTTTTTTTCCCAGGCCAGAGCAACTTTTTACGAAAACGATTTATGTCTAAAATCGGTTGACCTGATGGCAGCATCTCAACACGTAATAAAGATGAGCAATTTTGCAGTGTCACAATTGCACAAAAAAGCTTTCCCAAGATGATAAAATCCAACACGTAACGATGACGTAGTCTTCAACGAAGAAGAGTTCGATGTTTGTAAGATTAGCCAAATTGGACGTCTGTTGCATTCGAACACGGGTCGAATCGAAAGGTCAGAAATAAACATACAACATTGTACAACAGGTTTAACCCTCTACTGCCCAAATTTTTTTTCGAAAATATTTAATTTTCCCGTGTTCAGGAGGTCATTTTGAGCAACTTTTGTTCTACGAAAAACTTTACTTCTCTTGTTTAATGTTTTTCTTGTTTTATTTTTAGTATTTTAATTTGCATTTATCTTGTTTAGTTTATGTTTGTTATTGGTAGTATTTAGTCTATTCTACCACCTAATATAATTGCATTTTGCCTATCTATTTTTTCACGTTTTACAGTCACTTTTTCAATTTTTTGCATGTTTTTAACTTTTTTTGCTATAGAATGGCACCATCATCATTTAAATTTCAAAAGAGACATAGACTGGGACACTAGAAAAATTACTGCATACTTCTTTTTACTGAAAATATAGGAAATGTTAGTAAAAAAGTTGACCTCTAAAAAATAACATTTTTAAAAACATTGGCAAAGTCACATAAAACAAGTTAAACTTCCAACCATGAAATTTCTAAAATTTTAAGAGTTCTTCTTTCCAATGCTTTTTAAAGATCAAAAATCGGTTGGAAAATTGATTTTTGGCGATTTTTTAGATCGAAGCCCGTCTAAAGGCGGGGTTAGGTTGTAGAGGGTTAAGGCCGGATATTGCAAACTAACGATCGAAAAAAAAACTAAAAAAATAGAAATAAGTGGTGTTTTATTTTTAATTGTTTTGACAAAAATTACCGTCTATCTGTTTTATCCGCAGTTAGAGGGTGACGAGCGGGAATTCCAGGGAAATCGACCATTTTTGGACCTCTCGATTTCCGGGAAATTTGGTCGAGACTCCCGGGAATATTTATAATTATAAATATCAAAGCAAAATAGTATAAACCAATCAAAACAAAATTGTTTGAATAAATCTAAATTGTTTAGAACATTAGATGTTCAATGTTCAAGTTAAAATAAACCAATGCTTCCCCAATCTTCTTATTCAGAAAGTGTAAATTTTAACTTATCAAAAATTCCAATATTTTTTAATGAGAGAAGCCAAAAAAAGTGGACCTCAAAATTTACCTTAGTAGTTACACCTCAGAAATAAAAAAAACTGCAGTTTTCTTTTTTTATTTGACACATTCCGCCGTGACGTTGCAACGCTTTGACTTTTCTTTTTTCAGTATTTTTGCTGTAACTCAAAAAATACATAAAAAATGTATATATGTTATTACAGATTCGGAAAGAGCATTAAATTTCCTATAAGAAACAGTGTTGAAACATTATTTTAAGCAAATATTCTATTTTTGAGAGGGGAATATGTAGCGTGACGTTGCAACGCGTGACTTTTTCTCAATCCTGACCCAATTCATGTTTCGCCATTAACTCTGCTCTGTTAAACGGCAAATTTTGAGTTCTTCTTCCATTTTCAATGTAAAATTGGCTAACAAATCGAATGCAATCATTAGTTTTTCGAAAAAATCAAACCCCGATTTTTAAAGACCACTTACATTTCGTGACGTTGCAACGCTCTGTTTTTGAAAACAGGGTTTTTCGTTGCGTTGCAACGTCACGAAATTCTAGTTTCAAAATAAATCATAGTTTTTGTTAGTTTTAACAACTGTAGATTAAAATTTCATTATAAGACATTGATAGACAGTATAAGGGCATGTGAATTGATTGGCCCGCCCATGTTAGACCCCCCCCTCTCTCTCTCTCTCTCTATACCGCACAGTAGTATTACGATTTACGAAGTTTTTCAAAACGCTTTCAAAGTAAAAATAAATATTTTTATTATTTCATTATCACGAAGGACACCTCTCCCTCCCCTCTCCCCTCCTCTATCCATGTAATGGGACGTCCATGCATTACGTAATGGCGTTATATCAAAGGGGAGGAGGGGGGATTCGATGATTTAAACAAAAAAATGTATCGGAAATGTATTACCAGGGGGTGGAGGGGGTCTAAAAATATAAATGTTTTGTTACGTAATGCAAGACCGCTCCCTTAATATTTTAATGGTTTTGGGCAATTTACAAAACACGTGGAAGTTTTAGAAGGGATGTAAGGAGCTTCAAGTTTTCAGGAGGGCTGATATTTATAAATAAAGTGCCCATATCGTTTGTTCATGCCCCCTAAGGGGTGATCTGCAAACAACGTAACTTATTTTGTTGACTTTTGTGCTTTTCAAATTAAATTTGAGGAGATAATAAAACTGTTTACCTGCGCAACATAACATTTTTTATTGCGAACAACTAAACGATGCATACAACTTATTTAGGTAAGGGTTCGTCGAACAACAAAGTGACAAGAGTTTGTAAAAAAAAAACAATCGAATCACGTGATTTTTATTGTTTAGTGAATTTCACTGTAATTTGGCCTATATAAGGGTTTGGGATGAAAAAAATCGTTGCGTTGTATTAGAATGAACCCTCACGTAAATCAGTTTCTCATAAAGGGGCCATCCAGTAACCACGTGATTACATTTTTGAAAGTTTTTGAATTTTCTCCCCTTGTGAACATCGGTCTATTTTGATTTGTTTCATAAAATACCTTCTTTTTTCGAGTTGCTTACAAACTTAAGTGACAGAATTTGTGAATGACCCATGTACAATTCTTCTGTAAATATGCTCGGAAACATTATATAAAAATATATAATATTTAGTATCCTTTTATCTTCAACAAACAACTACGCATACACCTTTTTTGCCATGTGACCAACATGATTTAAAATTTCGTGACGTTGCAACGCAAACTTAAACCTGTTGTAACTTTGGACCTAGACAACCTATTTAGTCGCTCTAGGCTGCATTTGAAAGCTCTTTCCAAGTACAAAGAGCATCCGAAATATCAAAATGATTGAATGTTTAGTTTTCTGTTGGCATAAACAACTGTCTCTTTTTCGTGACGTTGCAACGCAATAAAATGGTAAACTTACACTAGTTTGAAAAAATACTTAACTTAAGATAAACTGCAAATCCATGACATTTCCTTTTAGTACATCTATAAACCTACAAAAAGCAATCAAAAGAATAATTTTTGGATTTTATTCCGCTGAAAACCACTAGTTTTTAAAAAAATGTTTTAAAACGATGATTTTATCACGAATCGATGCATAACTTAACCAACTTGTACAAAATGATATTGAAATGATCAATTAATGAAAACCATGATTTTTGAAGCTTCAAGTAGTCTAGAATCGAGGAAAAATATCCAAATAGCTCATACACGCTTTTCAAAATTTCATCCTAAGGTGTACATTGCCGGAGAATGTGTCATTTATTGATTCTAAAAGGGAAATGGCCTATTCAAGATAATTCAACTTTCATATCTAGAGCAACATTTGAAAGGGGCGGTTGCTCTTACGGCCTTTTGTCCCATTTAAACGCGTGTAATGAAAGGCCGTAAGACAGGGGTGCTCAAAGTTTCTGGAGGCCGGGCCAAATTTGAAACTCAAATTAGCTTGCGGGCCAAATGTACAATATAGTTAATTAAAAAAAAAAAAATTGCGTTATTTTAATTTAAATGGCTAATATTTACATCAATAAGTTGAAGTTTATTAAAATTTCTGTTATATTTTGAAAATTTTTGCTATTTGAAAATAATACAAAACAAAAAATTGGTTTTATTGTTTTAATAGTTCTGGTAAAAAATGGGAATATGTTGAATGTGCTTGTGTATTTAAGGAAATTGCATGTATTCTATTCAAAATAGTGACATAAAATGTGATGAAAATGTGTTTATCTTTAAATTAAGTGTAACAAATGAAAAATCGTTGCAAAATTACTGTCCAAATATTAGTCCTCTGCAAATATTTATAAAAGTTTTTGTGAGCGCAAATAATAGCAAAAAAAAATAAAAAAATTATATGCCAGAATTTTAACAATTAACATTCAATATTACGAGAAAAAAGTGCGGTGAAATGTCGAACATTTTGAAAGACAGCAGCCTCATTCCTTCGATTTCAACAATAATTTGTCTGCCTGAATCAGATCGTAGCTAAGCATTCGTTCGTTATTCGTTATCCAACTTTTATGAATTAGAATCCCAAGGTGGAAAAAGGATTCTAAGTACAAAGTAAGTCAGATTTGAACGTTTCATAAATCATTTCTGGAAATATTTGATTAATGTTTTCTTGAATTTCACTAAATATTTTTGCTCACATTGAAACTATGATATAATATTTGTATCGTTTAAAAAGGATCACAATATGGATAAACCATTAGTTTTTGATCAACAAAAATAAAAAAAATAGCATAAAATGGTTTTGAATGAACATTCATTTAAAAAATAAAAATAAATCATTATACAAATGATCAAAGGGCCAATTTACATGATCATTCAAAATGGGTCCGCGGGCCACCAAAAATCACCTCGCGGGCCACGTTTGGCCCGCGGGCCATACTTTGGTCACCCCTGCCGTAAGAGCAATGTCGTACCGCCCCTTTCAAATGTTGCTCTGGATATTCTCTGTCGAACATAGCAATCCTCATAATCTAGTTTTTTTTATTCTTAGTAAGTTAATTTCGCTGTATCAAGGTAATTTCCTTTTTTATGTTTTTAAATAAGTCATTTTGTGTTTCGCATCAACCTCAATATTAAATTATCTTTTGGAAAAACAAAACTCTACCATTCTTTGTAAAGCTAAGGTCCGCCTATTGTGAACATACGGGTTTTCCTGATAACTATAAACATTTTTTGAATGAATATTCACAGTTGACCCTAAAAAGGAAAAAAAAAACAACTTTAAATTGATCATAAGGCTACCAACTGTACGGATTTTTTCCTTACCATACGGATTTTCGAACCTCTTCGCGGATTTTTAACAGGCCGGAATTTTTGTAGGGAATTTTACGCATAATACGGATTTGTACGGAATTTAAAAAACTTTTTAATCATTGAATTGCTTTTTTGATTTGGTCGAAGCTTTTGTTAACTAGAAATTTTTGGTTTCTGTGAGTTTGATTTAAAAAGGGAGAGTTTTCCGGGGTTTTCTTCAATTCAAACTTGATTATCAATAATTCTAGAGTTTTTAAACTATTGTCTTGCTTATGTTGATAGGTCCTTTAAAAAAAACTCTAGAATTGTTCTTTTAGAAATTCCTTACTAAATATATTCCATTTCTAAAAGCTTTCTAAAACTTGTGAAAACATTTGAACATTTAACAAATCTAGAGTTTTTTTTAAAGGTCCTATAAACTGTTGTGTTTCACATGCTATAGGACCTTTTCAATAAAAAAAAACGCTGGAAAAGTGTTCGTGAAAACACTAAGAGCGATATTATTCGTAAAAACAATCTTGACATTTCGTAAACTTTTAAACGTTTAACAAAACAAAATTGAAGAACATAATTATTTGATTCAAATCACGGTTTATTTTATGAATACTTTTAAACGTGCAAGTTATAAGCACTCTGATAGCGTTTTGTGAAATTTGTTAGCTGTAAAAACGACACAGTTTTATATTTTTAATTCTAAGATTTATTAAATTTAATTTATCTAAATAATTCAATGACAGTTTTTCTTATACCATGGTGGCATATCGGCAAAGTGTACGGATTTTTGCTTAGCAAGAGTTGGTAGCCTTAATTGCTAAAATCCCGGTACTGGGAAATTTATATTAGGCATTTTTTTACTTCGCAAAAATCTAAAAATATGTTTATGCAACATTTTTTTGCAAATTTGAAAAATCACTCAGTGCGAATGATGATTCGTAAACATTGGTAAGTACAATGTTGAGTCCCAAAAAGCTCAATAAACGATCTTGTTTTTGAAGATTCAGAAAAAAAACATCAAAAGTTAGAAAAAGTTCCTCAAAATAAAGAGGCAACTGAAATTAACGATTCATTGAATAATTATCAATTAATTGTAACTGAATTAAGAGGCAGTATTTGTAGATTCTGCTCGGTTTGTTCTAGAGGTCGTATCGAGGTGCTCCGATTTGGATGAAACTTTCAGGGTTTGTTTGTCTATACATGAGATGAACTCATGCCAAATATGAGCCCTCTACGACAAAGGGAAGTGGGGTAAAACGGGCATTGAAGTTTGGGGTCCAAAAAACATGAAAAATCTTAAAATTGCTCGCATTTTCGAAAAACTTCATCAATTCCAACTCTCTTAGATGCATTCGAATGGTTTTTTGAAGCCCTTCAAGATGTGCTATAGACATCCAGGATTGGTTTGACTTTTTCTCATAGCTTTTGCAAATTACTGTTAAAAATTGATTTTTTTAAAACCTAAATAACTTTTGGCAACATCCTCCAACACCCATACTCCCATAGGTCAAAAGTTAGGGAATTTCATGGACTATAAGCCTACGGTTTTAACTTTTTGGCCAATCTCATAGTTTTACGATTTTTCTATAACAAACATTTTACAACGTTAGTTTTTGCCCTGTAGGCCTCCATAGCGGCACTTTTTGGTCTCAATTTTGACATATTCGGAATCCTCAGGAAATTTTACATTAGATTGAGATGCCCGTTTTGCACCACTTCCCTTTGTCGTAGAGGGCTCATATTTGGCATGAGTTCATCTCATGTATAGACAAACAAACCATGAAAGTTTCATCCAAATCGGAGCACCACAATACGACCTGTTTCACATCGGTGAAAAACTCGCTCTTAATTGAAAAGAAACAAATTTATTAACTTGCTTTTTTAATTATTGGCACTATTGGCATAGTTCAAAACATTCCCAAGTCCCGGGAATTCGTGGGAAATTAAAAATCTTGAGAATCGTCACCCTCTATCCGCAGTTGAAACTATCGAAATATAAAAAAAAGGTTTCTTGATCTACCGGTAAAATTTCTCTTATGAAAACATTGATTTCTTTTTGCACCTGGACCTTCTCGGACCTGGTTATAGGGGAAATCTCGTATGTTTGGCAGGTTAAGGACTTGGTTCTAATTCCGTCAAATTTGCAAATTCTCACTATTTAAACAAATTGTTTCGCATAAGTTTTGAAAGAAACTTGCTTGCTCACATCTCATTTTTAGCTATTTATTGTTTGAAATTAATTGAAAACCCTTTTCTGAAGCTGTAAAAAAATATATATTTTTTCAAGATTCAGGCCTCAAAAGGGTAAAGGGCAAAATATAAAACCAGATCATGAAACTTTATGACTTATTGAAATGTTTCCTTGAGAATAAACTTTTTCAGTGAGCACAAGTTCATGAATACATGAATCTGTTGTGAATTTCGCCTTCAAAAATACTTACAATAATACAATGCCCAAAAAATAGTCAGTTAAAAAATGTTGCCTCGAGGTTCACAATTATGAATAATCACAACACTGTTCATCTACATACAAAAAAACGTGTTCGCGCATATGTGGGTCAAAACTATAAAGAAAAGATCACATATTGCCAAGAACAAAGTGCTTATCACAGCTCATCACATGAACCATCAACACCTGAACGACACGTGCAACACATACAAATAACACTTTAAAGTCAGATAATGCAATATAGTATATCTACCAGTTACCACGCAAGCCCAGTGCAAATAAATTTGATTAAATAAATAAAATTGCAAAACCCCTCCGGGGCTTCATTCAACCCCGAATGCAAATACCATTACTTTACCTAGATAAATAGTAAAGTACACAACAACTTTCGACACTCGGTTCCAATGCAAGTGCGCTCCAGTCACCTCAATTTCCCATCCTTCATTCAGTCTCGTGTTTATATGTTTGTTCAATCAATCATTCAGTCGGACTCATAAATCATACAGCAGTAGCTAGACAATGAAAGTGAACTCTTCGTTTGTTGCTTTTCTTTATTTCTGATCGTTTTCAGTGTCAAGTTGAAGCAAACATCAAATGCATGTGTTGTGTTTAGCGTTTTTGGCAACGCAACAGAACACTTTCACAAACGTAAATATAACAACATCAAGAATACTGCGTCTTTACAACATTTTTAATAAAGTGTGGCAGTCAACGTCTAAAAATAGAGATAAGAATATTTTTCGGCTAGGCGGCCTTGCCCGTGGCACTTTATACTCAGACTCACGTACAGCTATATTTACATTAATTTATCTGGTTAGCACTCGTTAGAATGAGGTTTAGCTCCTGTATACTGGCATACTGGGTTTATGATGTGTGAAGTATAATGTACCTGTGCGTTTGTTGGATTGCACTTTTATGTTTCTGGTTTGAGCAAACTTAAATTGTATGAGTTTAACTCCTCTTTTAATTTCTGTTAGTTTTTATTTATTTATATGGGTGAACAAATACGCATGTAAACATAATCAGCTCGAGCGTTGCGGATAACGCTTAATGTATGATGTCACTAAACTCCTTATTTAATAACAATTATATCATTGAGTAAAAATAACATTGCTGAAGCAGTTTTGCCTTGACATTTCCAATATTTCTTGTATAAAGAAAACAAACAAAAAACTATTTCTGAATTTTTAACCTTAGAAGTTTGAAGTTTGTTTTAATTTCAACGTTTTGCTTTATCTTTCAAATACCTTTCCAACGAAGTACAGAAATTCGCTAATTTATCTCATCAAAACAATACCGGATTTCTTGCCGGATGTTCAGCTGATCAAGTCCAGAAGTCTCAGATGAAGTATATGATTCAAGTAGTATTTGGTGATGGTTTGGTACGGTATGTCTACGCATTCTTCCTCCTTCGTTGATTCTGTGAAATGTGCTCCGTTCACATAATGTGTCTCTGCGGTTAATGCGACGCAGTTCAAGCCTGGCCGCTTTCATTTTCGCAATGCATGTTCGGCATTACTCGGATGTACTGCAATCATTAAAATTGTCAAGAAAGGACTTGGGGCGTAAACTAACCACCAGTAAGCTTTTTTCGGACTGGCTACGCATGTGTAAGATTAGATTAGATTATCTTTATAATTTTTAATTCAATTAACTCTACAACCCAACCTTGCCTCTAAACGGGCTTCGATCTGAAAATTCGCCAAAAATCAATTTTCCAACCAATTTTTGAACCAGAAAAAGCATTCGAAAGAAGAAATCTTAAAATGAAAGAAAATTTAACGTTTGGAAGTTTGACTTGTTTTATGTGGCTTTGCCAATGTTTTTAAAAGTGTCATTTTTTTCAGCGGTCAACTTTGGCTGTGTTTCTTACTGACATTTCCTATGTTCTATTTGAAAATAAGTATGCAGCAATTTTTCTAGTGTCCCTGACTAAGCCTCTTCGATTTTTTTTACAATTTAAATGATAATGATGCCATTATATAGCAGAAAATGTGAAAACAAGCACAAAAATGTTTAAAAACATAAAAAAAAAACTAGATAGGCAAAAGGTAATAAAAGGTGGTGGTAGAGTAAGCCAAATGCTATCAGAAGCAAACACAAACTTAACAAGATTAACGTAAATTGAAATTCTATAATGAAACAAGAAAAACATTAAACATGAGAAGTAAAGTTTTTCATATTAAAAAAGTTGTCTCAACATGACCTCCTGAACACAGGAAAAATAAAAAATCAATAAACGATATGGGCAGTAGAGGGTTAATTCAAAAAGCCTAATTTGTTTTTAATTCAACTCAATTTACAGTTGCGTCTTTCAATAACGAAAATTTTGGTACCCTAACATGTATAGGACATCGCTGAAATTTTAAAGTTATCGCAGTTTTAGTGAAAAAAGTCGTTTTTTCCGTTTTCGTCATTTTCCCATTTTTGCGCGTGGCGCGTCGAAAACCCCAGTTTTTATTTTCAAAAAATCGTATCTCAGAGTATCGAAAATATAACTTCACCATTTTTTGATATGTTATGTGAAATTTTCCGAGGAATCTGATAAAAATATGTTTAGATATAAGCTCTTTGGTCCCGAGACCTCCAAAACAGGATTTTAAGTTTTCATACTACCTTTTCAAATGTTTAGCTAGATTTTTAAAACTTCTTACTATTTTTTTCCAAATAGCCAAACTAATCACATTTCTTTTGGACAGCTAAAATCGGATAAAATGGCGCGGAGATGTGGGTCTCGTGGCGCAGGGGTAGCGGCTTCGGCTGCCGATCCCGATGATGCTATGAGACGCGGGTTCGATTCCCGCCTTATCCACTGAGCTTCTATCGGATGGTGAAGTAAAACGTCGGTCCCGGTTTCTCCTGTCTCGTCAGAGGCGCTGGAGCAGAAATCCCACGTTAGAGGAAGGCCATGCCCCGGGGGGCGTAGTGCCAATAGTTTCGGCGCGGAGATATGATTTTTTGAAAAAAGTGGTTTTTGCGAAAATCGACGAAAATTGCCATTTTGCGAACCACCCTAACACGGCGTAGGACACCCTAATGGCCAAACAAAAAAATACGGGTCTTATTTCGGGTAAGGATCCCCCAGAAAAAAATTGAGCTCGATCGGAGAACTTTTTTTTCGAATCATGCTGTTTTCGTGGTGAATTGCTGTCATTATGACAAACAAACAAATAAAATCGCATTTTTGCGTGTTTGGCAGTTTGCAAAACTCGTAAACAAAGAAAAATGTATACAGGCTGACGTTTCTGCAAACAAATGCAGGGAAACTTCCAAACTGTCAAAAAGTGCCAGTTTGTTTTTCATAGTCTAATACCTCCTTTACTGTAGCAAGATACTTGAACAGCTGTTTCAAAAATATTTAGGACATTTTGAAGTTTCAAGATTTTTTTCTAGCCATAGCTCATTTTTTTCGAATTATTTTATTAAACTTTTCTAATTTGAAAATATCAATAATTTAATAGATGTTATGAGTGTTTTTCATGAATATATTTTTTATTTTAATATGTAAAACGTAAAAAACTTAACATTTAAAAGAGACGGATTGTTTTTATATATTTTACGAAAGCCCTGTCATGAACACGGGATAAATGTTGTTGTCTAATTACAATTCTCAGCTCAAATTTAAATACATGCATTAAGAATTTACATATTAAGGGATTCAATGTGGAAAATCTAAAAATTTCATGATTTAGAAAATAGGGTCCAAAAGCCCTATGTTAATTTTTATGTACAACGGTAAAAAAAACACGCCTAAAACCCATTTCTGAGCACTTTTTTTTTTAATGACAAGACAACATGGATCCCTTGGAAAGAGCTGTCAAGTGGGACCTTTTCTGTCACGAAGGGCCGTGAAGTATTTTTTTAAATTGATTCAAAAATCAATTTTAAAACCTTTGTGATCATAGTACTCAGAAAAATAATCTATCGTTGTGAACAATAATATCACCAATTTAAGTTTAATTTTAGGACCCAATTTATTTAGTCCTTGCAGAGATGATTTCTAATCTCTCTGGGTCATGAGATTTTTTTTTAGTATAAACAAATTTAAACATTAATTGTATCTCTCTGACACCTTATGTCAGTGTCCATCCAATTGGGTACTAAAGCCCTATGTCAATTTTTATGTACAACGGTAAAAATCACAATCAAAAACCATTTCTGATCACTTTTTTCATTTTAATGCAAAAAATAATAATGACAAGACAACATTTTTTCGATGGATCAACTATGGTCCCCTTGGAACGAGCTGTCAAGTAGGAACTTTTCTGTCAAGAAGGACCGCGAGGTAAATTTTTCAAATTTGATTTAAAAATCCATTTTAAACTCTTTGTGGTCGTACAAAGGGTCATTGTACTCAGAAAAATAAGCTTTATCGCTGTAAACAATAATATCAGCAATCTAAGATTCATTTTAGGACCCAATTATGCGGGATACACTCAATGTCAACATTTTTTATAGGATATAGAAAAAAGTCAAAATTTTAACTAGCTTTAGCAACTCAGTGGTTTCATATGTAGGACCAACACAATTTTTGATCACTTCCCTTTTGGATTCGATGCTTAGTAAAAGGAAGACAGAGTTCTATCAAAAGCTGAACCTTATCTGGCAACCTTTGGTAAGGCGACCTACGAAATGTTAACATCAACATCAACATGTAAACGTTAGTTAAATAATAAACTGTCATTTTATCCGCTGGGCCCGATATTTTTCAAAGGTGTTTCCATCAGAAACTGGGAAAGATACATTTATTTATCTTTGATATTAAGACGAGCAAGATTTAGCACTGAGACTGTGGAGATAAATATGAATTTTATACATACTAATCTGGTGCTGCTTCGCTCTTCAAAATACGATTACCTCGAATTCCTCCAAATTACCACCCATTTATGCTTTTGATTGCACCCATCGCAAGGCAAGCACCTCTCTCCTTCTTTCCCTTCTTCCTCCTTGCAGTGAAGAGTCCATTCAAGTGGCTTACTGGTAAACTTGCTAAACATCGCCATCAGCCAGCTAACAGCGAACGAGGTCTCTGGGTGAACGTAATTCGACCTTCCTCACTTCGATCCACCACCACTGCTGTAGCCACGCAACCTTCCACTAGCAGCCCCGTTCGGTGTAAAATGGTACGAGGAGTGCATTCCGCTTGATTTTACCCAATCTGCCAGCTCACTTCTGTTCACTGCAGCTGCTACTGCTGACCTGGCCATTTACCATCGAAATATACGTTGTACCTTTTGCGCCACTTGGAGGGTGGCCTTCGCAACTGATAGTGACCCAGTTTCGGCAATCAATGAGCCCGCTACTGGGTCCAACCCCACGCACACACACCCACACAAGGCTGGTCTCTGATCCTGCTTCCGCGGAACCTTTTTTTTTTCTTGCCTTGTCTCGAGGCGAAAACACTTTGCTCTTTGTCCGCCAACACTCAAGGCAAATTATTGCCCCCGAACTCGTCACTATCATCAAGGGGTTGTTCCGAGGAGGACGGGTGTCCTGGAAGGTTGGGGAGGTTGTGGGGAAGCTGCTGGTTCTCCTTCTCCTTTCAATGACGTTTACTTTGAGAATTATTGCCTCTTCACCACAGTGGCCTCTTTGACGTAAGCCAAATTCTTCCGGAGATTACGGGATTTCCCCTTGATACTGATTTTCCAAAAAGAAAGCTGATTCCCCCCAGAACTCACGGGCTCACCTTTATCATTAATTCTTTAGAACTCAATGAAAATTCCACTTTCCACCAGCGAAAAAAAACCAAAAACGAAAGAAAAAACCTTCGACGCTCGAGCTTTTCCTCTCAATCACACGCACGGGGCACCACTTTACTTTTAATTCGATATTTTTCCTTTCTAGACGGCTAGTCAACTGTGATACATTTTCCGGACCGACGAGTCACGCACACACTTCCGGAGGACCGCAGAACCGATTTTCCAGGATTGCTGGAGGCCAATTTTCCCGTGGAAATCCGCAGAAACTCGCCAACTCGCGACGACGACCGACCGATGAAAAACTCGAACTGACTCAAACTTTCTGACAGCTAGCATTACGTGGCCAACGGTAGCACCGTACGCGCGCTCTGACAGCTGGCTGGTGCTGACGGTCCCGGGTGGCCAGTTGTGCAGGTTTTTCCTGCAAATTTACAAATATTCAACGGTGGTTGCAGACAATTTTGCATTGCAGATATCTTTAAAAATCAATTTGCGTCAATTTTGCTAGGGATTTTGGATGAAAGGTTCACTGCCGCGTTTATCCGGTTCAAAGGAGTTGTCGGACCAAGCATCTCGAAAGGATTTACAGGCAATCTCAAAAAAATTTGGCATACATTTGAATATTTTAACTGACTTCCCTGCAGACGAGCAGTTGATGCGCACGGGCAATGGGTGGCCCGGGGTAAAATGGCAAATTGAACGGAGCTTGGATTGGAAGGAACGCAAAGATTGTGTATAAGTGGGAGTGGTACTTCAGTTAATCTATCATGATTTTTTTGTATTTCTCGTATTTTGCAAGTCTACCTTAAACCCAGAGCCGTACCTTGGGTCTACGGCGCCCTTGGCAAAACATCAATTTGGCGCCCCTCCCAAATTCACAAGCATTTGGATAAATTGATATTAATTTTCAATGATTGCTTCAATATGAGTTTTGATTTTATAATTTCAATTGGAGACCTAAATATGGTCAAATTCATAAACACAGTTATTTTATGTTTTATTTTTCAGATAATATAAGATAGGTTGAATTGAAATTTTATTATAGGAGTTAAGTTGGCTGAATATTTTCTCAGATTTCATAAAATCGATAATGATAGCAGGTTTTTGTTTTTTTTTTATTTATTTTTCAGACAAATGCACAGAATTAAATGCTCAATAATAATAAATTTTGCTATAACTTGTCAGCTAAATTAATATATCTAAGCCTGCATAATTTGATCTGATCTAGTATTTGATTGTATAAGCAAAGAACTTTTCTCGGATTCGTAAAATAATTAGCTGATTTAGCTTCGGATTTTATTTTGTTAATTACAACCAGTGTTGGTATTATCGCGCTCTCGCGAGAAAATTTTCTCTCTCTCGAGTTCTCGCCGCGAGTCTCGAGCTGCCGAGAGAAACTCACCGATTGCCCGTGTTCTCCTCCGCTCGCGAACGGGCTTTCTCGCGAGCCAGAATTGCCCGTTCGCGAGAAGTTGAACGTTTTAGAAACGAACAAAAAACAACACAGCGATTGAAGTTACACCTCTATACCATCGCCTGGTTCGTATTCATAAGCCTGATAAACAAATTGCTAGCTTGGGGCGAACGGCTAGCACGAGGCGCTCGCGAGCGCTCGCGGCGAGAGCGAGAACGCGAACGAAAATGCGAGCGCGAGCGAGAAGAGAAAAGTGCTACAAGTTCTCTATCTCGTTCGCGAGCGAGAAATGCTTTCCTTCTTCTCGCTCAAATTCCAACAATGATTACAACGAAAAAAGAAAAAAAATCCTTCTTCAAAATTGGAAAAAAAATAATAACTCGATGCCCGTGAGCTATCTTGTTCTATCTAGATAGGAATCCCAGCAAGCTTAGTTCATTGAAGTATAAAATTTCGTCAAAATCAATTTAGGCCTTTGCAAATATTTTTGGAAATTTATGGTCCTCAACTCTGACCAAGAAAATAAAAAAGTAAAAAAAAAAATAAATTACAAGCAACGGTTCCAACATTTGAATTAAAAAAGGTGTTTTAAAATGCATTATGCACCTGTCCAGTTGTTTTGTAATCAGAAGTTTCCAAAATTTCTAAGGATTGACGAGTAATTTGTCCGTATTTCATAATTTTATTTTTTTAATTATGTTTTGCATTGATCTTATTTTCATCAGTATTCATTGATTAATTTTTAATTCGTAAAATTAATTTTTTTATTTCAGAAAAATATGTTTTGCGCAAAACTATACAAATGTTTTTAAACCTCGATAAAATATTATTTTTTTGTTTATAGGGGAGAGTGGGGAGAATTGATCCCCTTTTTTGTATCGCACATAACTCTGTCAATTTCTCACAAAACTATTTTTTTTTTTGCATGAATTGAAAGCTTGAACATTCATCTATGTTTGGCTAATAAGGGTATTTCATCAGATATACTCTTCGAATCATGCCAAGCGTTTTAAAAAAATATTTTAAACCGGCATTTTAAAAATGTTAGGGGTAACTTGATCCCCCTATCAACATTTTGAAGAAATCTTAAGCAAAATGTTTCTTATTCATCCAAACTTTTTATTTTTTATAAGTTACAGCAATTTCACATAACACCTGTACGTTTGTGTTCAAAATATAACAAATTTAGTATGTAAAATATTTAAAAACTTAAAATATTATTTTTAAGACCAAAATTAAGCATGTTTACAAAAGCTGGTAATTTTTGTTTACAAAACTTTTGAAAAAAAATTTACTCTGCAGTAAGTTATGTACAACTATACTAAAGAAAACTATGTATGAAAACCCAGCCCAATTAATTAATCTTGAGGCTGATTCCAGTGACTGTAAAAATGCAGGGATCAAGTCTCCCTAAACGCACTTTTTTAAACAATTGATTGAAAAAATAGTATGACGATAAATTTAACATCAAATGCTTAAGGGTTTTGGAGTTGATAAGTTTATCAAACAATTCATGTATAAAACATATTTTTTTGAATAATTTTTGAGTGTTTTCTATACATATCAAAAAGAAGCTCTTGGAAGTTTTTTGCAGCTCGTTTTAGAAAAATGTGTGTAACTCAATCTAAACATTTTTTATTTTTTTTCTTTGTTTTCTACAATGAGTTTTAGTTAATTTCGCACAACTTTCTAGAACAAAGCTAATTGTTTTACCCACATGCTGACGAGATACAGGTTTGGGATCAAGTGTCCCCGGGGATCAAGTCTCCCCACTCTCCCCTACATTTGCCGTGGTTAAAGCGCCACAACTCGCTCTGAACAAATAATGTTGGTCTTATCGGTGAAAATTTACAGCAGTTTTCCACATTAAAAACTCTAGCTTTTTGAAAAAGAGTATGTAAATTTCTATGCACGAAGTTTATTAAAAAAGGGAAAATCTAGCTGAAAATATTTCAAAGGCCATTTTTTTACTCGAGAACAAGGGTCCTGATTTTCAGTTCAATGAACAGAAACCACTCACTCATCGCCTATCCATTCGTCGCCTATTCTAACCCGCTAGCATTCATGAGCGAATGATACTCGCAAGCAGCCAGCGAGTGGCCCGAACTGTTCACTCAGCGAACAAATACATCGTGAAAATTTTTGCCTACTCCGTCGCTCGACGACACTCACACACTACCATGCTCAGCAAAGAGCCATTCTCACAAAATGCCAGCTCGGCAGTCTTTTTGTCTTCACGCCCTCAGTTTGCCATCAATTTGATTTTTTCTTGGTGGAAGTTTCTTTGAAAGGTGTCTATAATGTTATGAAATCAAAATGAATGCACAATTTAACTGATAACATTGATTTTAGGCAACTCAAATCAATGAGTATAACGCAGCTCATCAGAGAAAAAATGTTTTCAGTTCGGCCTGCCTGAGCCGTTCGGAGACTGAGCCGATCAGAGAGAGAAGGAGAGTAGAAGAGAGAGTGTACGGGAGCGAATGGTGTGAAAGTGACAAACAGTAGGAATTCATCAGGGCAGTATCGCGTCGCCTGCTATTTGTGCTCGCGAATAGAGCGGTTGATTTTGAGCAATCAGGACCCTTGCTCGAGAACGTAAAAATTTCAAAAGAAAGGTTTATATTTTAATGTTAAAATAATTCCTATTTAAAAGAAGCTCAAAATATGACCTTATTTTTTTCTCAATTTGGCTGATTGTGATTCACAGCCAAATTAACGTGAAAATAACGTATAGTTGGACATTTTTTTAGTCTGGAAGGTATGACTTAAACTGCATTATACAACGGTATAAACTTAAACGTGGGTAATTCTCTACCAACTCACACGAAATCGGGAAAAGTTGCCCCGACCCCTCTTCGATTTGCGTGAAACTTTGTCCTAAGGGGTAACTTTTGTCCCTGATCACGAATCCGAGGTCCGTTTTTTGATATCTCGTGACGGAGGGGCGGTACGACCCCTTCCATTTTTGAACATGCGAAAAAAGAGGTGTTTTTCAATAATTTGCAGCCTGAAACGGTGATGAGATAGAAATTTGGTGTCAAGGGACTTTTATGTAAAATTAGACGCCTGATTTGATGGCGTACTCAGAATTCCGAAAAAACGTATTTTTCATCGAAAAAAACACTAAAAAAGTTTAAAAAATTCTCCCATTTTCCGTTACTCGACTGTAAAAAAAATTTTGGAGCATGTCATTTTATGGGAAATTTAATGTACTTTTCGAATCTACATTGACCCAGAAGGGTAATTTTTTCATTTAGAACAAAATTTTTCATTTTAAAATTTCGTGTTTTTTCTAACTTCGCAGGGTTATTTTTTAGAGTGTAACAATGTTCTACAAAGTTGTAGAGCAGACAATTACAAAAATTTTGATATATAGACATAAGGGGTTTGCTTATAAACATCACGAGTTATCGCGATTTAACGAAAAAAACTTTTGAAAAAGTTGGTCGTCATCGATCATGGCCGTTCATGGTCACCCGCGGCAGACACGGACGACGAAACAAAGAGAAACGCAAAAAGTAATTTTTTCAAAACTTTTTTTCGTAAAATCGCGATAACTCGTGATGTTTATAAGCAAACCCCTTATGTCTATATATCAAAATTTTTGTAATTGTCTGCTCTACAACTTTGTACAACATTGTTACACTCTAAAAATAACCCTGCAAAGTTAGAAAAACACGAAATTTTAAAATGAAAAATTTTGTTCTAATTAAAAATGACCCTTCTGGGTCAATGTAGATTCGAAAAGTACATTAAATTTCCCATAAAATGACATGTTTCAAAATTTTAACAGTCAAGTAACGGAAAATGGTTTTAAAACTTTTTAGTGTTTTTCGATGAAAATACGTTTTTTCGGAATTCTGAGTACGCCATCAAATCGGGCGTCTAATTTCATAAAAGTCCCTTTGACACCAAATTTCTATCTCATCACCGTTTCAGGCTGCAAATTATTGAAATGTTCAAAATGGAAGGGGTCGTACCGCCCTCCGTCACGAGATATCAAAAAACGGACCTCGGATTCGTGATCAGGGACAAAAGTTACCCCTTAGGACAAAGTTTCACGCAAATCGAAGAGGGGTCGGGGCAACTTTTCCCGATTTCGTGTGAGTTGGTAGAGAATTACCCAGCTGTAATTGAACGTCAAAGTGCTCATATGGCAACATTAGAGGTACGCTGATGAGTCTGCCTGTGTGGATCAATCGGACCGCGCACTGGACTCACAATCCAGAGGTCGCCGGTTCGAATCCCGAGGCAGACGCAAAAATTCTAAGTGTTAATATAGGTATTCGGTGACCTCTCCCCGTGCCATACCTTCACACTTAGGAGACCCGGGAGGCGGAGTCTTGTCGCAAAAAGAACGATACACGCCTGTGGATCCGTTGACGAAACCGCAAGGTTTAAGAGGGCCACATTATAAGGTGTTACGTCGATTCCGTTTTTTAGAGGTACGCTAGAGTTAGATGCCGTTCCCCTATGACCCCTAAACTATGCTAGAGTGATTTAAAAAATAAAATTCCAGTACGGCGGCCAATATGGCGGTGACGAAATATTGAAAAAATGCATTTTGTTATTTAATAATTGCCTATTAAAATTTGACTAAAATGAGATCGCAAAACAAAAAAAAAAGAAAAAAAAAACGAAGAAAAAATTCTCGAGTTTTTTTTGAAAAGGTCCTATAAACAAAATTTTCACTTTTTGCTTTTTGGGTGTTTTTGAATACCTCTGACTCAAGGCGGTTCTAAAAACACCCAAAAAGCAAAAATTGAAAATTTTGTTTATAGGACCTTTTCAAAAAAAACTCTAGAATTTGTTCGGGACACGATAATTCGAAGTCCCATACAAACCTTCGGATAATCGAGTCTGGGGCACGCATTTTTTTTACCGGTTTTAAAATAAACTTTTTTTTTTTGTGAAAACAAATAAAGTTGTAGAAATTTTTTGATATTTTTTAGGGGACACACGCAACTTTTGAGCCATAAAGAAGTATGTATTTTTTTCCACCTGATTTCTGGATGGTCCCAAAGCATTTTACAGATTTTCGAACCAAAGTGACTCTTCGTTCGACCACAAAGAGTTTACAATGGATTTTTAAATCAATTTTGAAAAATTAACTTTGCGGCCCTTCTTGACAGAAATGGTCCTACTTGACAGTTCGTTCCAAGAGACCATAGTTGATCCATCGAAAAAATGTTGTCTTGTACATTTATTTTTTTGAATAACAAAAAAGATAAACAAAAATGGTTTTTAGTCGTGTTTTTTATCGTTGTACATAAAAATTTACATAAGGTTTTAGTACCCTATTTCCGTTTTTCGACATGTTTTTTAAATACCGTCATCAGGGGTGACATTGGGTCTGGGGGGTGAGATTGGGTCATACAAAAATGCTGAAATTTGTATGACCCAATCTCACCCCCCAGACCCAATGTCACCCCTGATGACGGTACCTGGAGTTTTTTTTTAAAGGTCCAATAAACCAAATTTCCATTTTTTGCCTTTTGGGTGTTTTTGAAAAAAATTGGTTTATTGGACCTTTTTTTTTAAAAAAAAACTCCAGATATCGTCCTTGAATGGACAGGAATGCACAATTCCTGAAAATATTTTTTTCGGAAGTTCAGAAAATTTCCAATAAATTTGCTTAAGAGATATTGAGGTTTGCACCTCTGGTTGCTGAAATACAGCGAATAACAGAAAATTAAATATGAAAATTGATGTTTTTTAAGTTTCATCCAAACAGCCTTTTATTTTGTAGTACCCAGCGATGGAATAATCATCATCAAAAGAAAATCTCTGGACGTTCATCAAGAGAAAAAATCTCTCCTCTCTCGCGCACGAAAGATCGGTAAAAAGAATCTAAAAAAATCATCATCTTGGTTACTCGGCGGAACATCTTGTTCACTACTACACTTGCAAGTGTACTGTCACACGTCGAAAAATGACTTGTCACATTTTGTAGATGGGCAATGTGTGTAAACAAAGTGAAATAAATATTATTAAGTGGTGCTAACAAGGAAATTCACAAAAAATCATCAGCAGATTGATTTTTTTGGAGATTTTCGGTAGCGATTTTCTTTTGCGTGATTTGCCTCCTCTCTCTTTCGCGGGTGAAGAAAGTTCGCAAGCGAAATTGATTTTTTTGCGATTATTCCATTCCTGGTAGTACCAATATCACAGAAACTAATGATCCTATTTTCAATGTTGAAAAAAGAAACATTTGTTAAATTTTCTTATCAATTCGAAAAAAAACTATTTTGAAAATTTCCAACCAACTCTAACATTTAAAAACAGCGTAAAATTAAATATTTCACCTTTTTAAAATGATAGGTAGTCTTAATTACAGCATTTTTATAATATTATTATTATTATTATTTTAATACAGTACTTGTTCGGTAACTGGGCTGAAAAGGGACTCAAACAATGTGTTGCTGAAAAAATCAATTTCGATTCCACCCTACTGTAATGATTTCTTTTGAGTTCTACAAAAAATGCGCAAACCCCCCGAGGTATTCTATCAATAAGAGCATTTCATTTCATCGCAAAATTGTCCTATATCAATATTGTAATACGTTCTGTTTCTCTTGTTTTTTTTTTCAATGCATGCATGAACGAGTTTAAGTTTGCTTGTTTGTTTGAAATTATGGTGTAAGTGAATACGACATCTAAACTGCTTCTTTACTGCTTCATTCTGCATTCTGCCTTGTAACATCCGGGTGTGGCTAAAAAGGTTTCGATGTGCCATTTGCTCTCTAGAGATGATTTGCTGCTGCGACTGTGTGTCGGTGTGCTTTTGGTTTTTTTTTTGTGTATAATTTATAATCTGATTTATTTGCTTTCTCTACACAAGGACTATCGAAACTTGCACCAATATTAACGATTCTTTAATGTTGTTTTTTATTTGTTTGTCTTTTTTCAGGTTAATTTAATCGTGTTGCATTTTGTTTACCGTAGAGATTGCGCGCGCTCACTATATAATCCGACTAAAAGCAAATTTTTATTCGTGACTTTTTCTTGTTTCTTTTTTATTCTTTTTGTAAATAACAATCTTGACTTTGATCGTTAGATTTTTCTGTGTAACATTTTTTCGCTTTCAATAAATATGAAAAAAAAACATTGCTTATATTTGGTTTTTTAAATGTTTTCAACATGGTATTTTTTAAGATTCACATTATCATCTTTGTGTTTTGTTCTTTTTTTTTTTTTTTTTTTTTTTTGTTCTAGATAGAAAAGGGGATGGGGACTCTTCTGTGCAACCAGAGTAGTAGAAGTGTTGTCGAACAGAGTTTTCACATCTTAGAATAGAAAGAGTGTGTTTGTGGTGTTGAGAGAGTTGGTTTTAAAGTCTTAAATTTTTGTTTTGCGTAGATATCGTATTTAAAAAAAACAGTACTTTTATTTCGTAGATATCAAAAGATATGCTGACACTACAAGTTTTTGCTTTTAATTAACTACTGTTTGAAATACCGTTTAGCACATATATTGAATAAATGCAATGATTGTTTTAAGTTGTTGGTAGTATTATATCGTAATGTTACTCCTACGGACATTCCTTAAAATGCTGGTAAAGAGTTTGCTCTTGTGTTTAATAAAAGTACTTTGAATAGCTAATGACTAATAATTGCGTTTGTTGTTGTTTTTTTTTAAATTTTGGAAAATAAAATCACTACGTTTTTTTCAGTACTACTTTGGCAAATGCATCGCGTTTCAAAGTGACACGAATATCTGCGCGCTAAGGAAGCAAACCGAACAGGATTAGAAATGAGTTATGACAAGAGAATTGGGGGGAGGATCGCTAGAAGTTCAGAATAGAATCTGGTGTGACCTCTTTCTCCTTACAGTGTGCAATACTCAACAAGGCTGGGAATACTCTTCAGCAGTTCATCAATATTATGCTTCTTCAAGTGTTCCTCGCACGCCTCGGACGTCTTTAGCAGCTTGATAAACGTTTGCAGGTTGTCCACGATCTCCTTGGTCATCGTTTCGCCGTTGAGCGTAATCTGTTCGGCCAACTTGGCGCCAATCTCGGTCTTGATCACCAACTCGTCCAGCTTTACGTCGGCGTTTTTATTCTGGAAGGTTGTGCTCAAAATGCTCAACGCAATCAACGCTTCGTTTTGCATCACCAGGTGGGTCGAGGTCAGCATGCCGACCATACTTTCGACGGATCCCTCGACGGCTACGAACTTTCGCAGGCCCGTGTCGTCGGCCGCGGCCAGGTCCTTGCTAGCGTGGTAGGCGTGCTTGATTAGCCACGCCATCAGCCGCAGCGATTCCCCCAGCACGCCGGTAAACTCGGAAGTTTTACTCCAGTGAACCAGCTGCTTGATGAGCTTCTCGTTCTGCAGCAGCTGTTGGGCTAGTTTCTCTGCAAAAAAGGACAAATTGCAATGCGATTTACCCAAAAAAAAACATCGACTCTGAACCAACTCACCCTGCCCGTCCACGGTCATCCGCAGCGTTCCGAGCAGCTTGAACACAACCGGCGGCTGGTGAATCTCCAGCATGGGCAGTATAATGTCCACCAGCCCAGCCTCCACGACGGCCGCCTTGTTCGGCTTCGGTATCACCAGGTTCTTCAGCGTGCTCAGCAACGCGTGCTGCAGCGTCATCTGATGGTCGACGCCGTTGTTCTTGGCGAGAATTGCTGCAATCAGAGGAGGACGGTTAGGATCAAGAGGGTGCTCAACAAACGCAGCACTTACAGAGCAACTTGTGCATGATTCGGTTCTCGACCATGTAAATGCAGTGCCGATCGGTACGGGCAAAGTTTCCCAGTGCGAGCACGCCCGTCGTGAGCAGCTCCACGTCCGACGAGTCGAGCCAATCCTCCATGTACTTGAGGAGGGGCGTCGTGTACAGGTAATGCATCGATTTGTCTAAAAACCCAAGCGGAAATCGAGGATTAGAAGAAAGGCAAACCAAAAAGAACGCGCAATACTTGAGCATTTATTCTGAACTAAAAGCGTACACAATAGACTAGTCGTAGCAAATCAAACTCCACTCGCTGCTCACCAGCGAGCGCAAATACTCCTCAAACAGATCGTCATAATTACCTCCGGTAAGAATAAGTACAATCAGATCACAGGCAAGCTTCATCAGCACGCGCGCTTCGTCCGTGTTGGCGAACGTTTTGTACTTCTCGAGCAGTTTGTAGATCGTCTCGCAGAGTCCCTCCTCCGCCAGCAGCAGCTTCACGTCGTCGTTCTGCGCGGAAAAGTGCAACAACGCCAGACAAGACTCTGCCAGGTCCGGGTTCGTGCATTTGGCCAGAATTTGTGCGATCAGCTTGTTCAGCGACGGCTCAAAGTACAGCTCGCTGATCTGTTCGGTCAAAATGCTCAACGGAGGCAGGATGTTCAGCAGCAGGTCCTCGTACTTGTCCACGTCCGAGACGCACCGCGCCAAAATCTTCTCGATCTTCCCGACAATCTTCAGCTCAACCGCCCGCTCCGCAATGTCATCGCTCCCAAGCAGATAGTTCGACACCAGTCCACACCGCACCCGTACAAACTGGTCCCGATCGTCCTCGTCGGTGTCCACGTCCAGATCAAGCAACGCAAAGATCCGCTCATCCCCCTTCGTCGTCTTGATGATACTCCGCGCGTCGTCATTCGCGTAGCAAATATTCCCCAACGCTCGGCACACCTGAATCGTCAACTCCAAGCTCCCCGCGTCAACCGACAGCAACGACACCAACTTCCCAATGACGTCCTCCTTCGTGAACTTGTCCCGCTGGGCTTCCGTCTTGGCCACCTCGGCAATACATCGCGCCACCTGCACCTGCACGGCTCGATCGTCCAGCCCGAGCAGCTCCAGCAAATCACCCTTGATGTCGTACTTATCACAGAGGTTGTTTTCCGCGTCGGAGATTTGCTTCAGCAGGGGCAGCGCCCGCTCCGGGCTCTTCTCCAGCGTGGCGTTCTTCAGCCCGGCGATGATCTCATCCATTTCAGCTGCTGCTGCTGCTGCTGCTGTGGGGTGGGAGGATAGCAAAATATTGGATCAGTACCAGCACGGGTGGAAGCAATTTATAACGAAGAATGTTGGACGGTCGCCAATGGCACAGGGAAGCGTTTAAAATAAAATTCTTTCTGAGTGGTGGCGGAGTGGATAACGGTCAACTAGAACTGTACGCTATCCAGGGATAAGTCGAACACAACCTTGTGGCCGCCCTAAGCTTTTACTACGTTGTGAATGATCTAATTCTGACCTATCTATAGTTTTTGAACGTGACTAATTAGGTCATCTATAGAGATTCTGTACAGTCATGTCATGTCATGCAATGTAACGTATACTTTTTACTTAAGTGGAAGCAATACAATTTTTTTAAGTATAATAGTCAATCTTACGGAAGTAGGGGAAGGTGGGGCAAGACGACCATATGGGGCAAGAGGAACAATCGCTCGTACGGCCGTAATTTTTACAATTTTGATTATTTCCAGTATGAGGAACTGTTGCTAGCAGTACAATTAGCTGATTATACTACCACATAATAGCCAAAACGACGCAAACGCCACGCATAAGATTTAATTAGGTTTTTTTTTCAAAACCTTTGTTTTCTTATAATATTTGGAAAGTACAAAATAAGGCTTAGGGTTCGCTTTAAGGCTTATTTTATAAAAATGCTTTTTTCCTAGTTAAATAGTGTCCCTACCAATGACTTGCACCTATTTTAAAGTATGATTTAACTTTTGGTTTTTTTTTTTTTTTTTTTTTTTTGAGAGCTTCACAAAAAACGGAAACCTTTTATAAATATTTTCGAAGGCTGTGTTACGCTTTATTAAAAAAAAATTATGGAAATTTGGTTAAGTAAGTTAAAATAACGCTCTCTGAGTAAATGTTCCAAAAACTGTAACATGAGGTTTTTTTTTTGTAATAGTTGTGTAGTGCGTCCATCCCGGGAATTCCCGGGATTTTTTCAAACCCGGGAATTCCCAAATCCTGGGATTTTTATTAATTGAAAAAAAAATACCGAAATTGAAAAAAAAATCAAATTTTAGTCAAGATATTCGAGAAATTAAAAAGAGAGATGTGAGCCGGTAACATGGAGTTAAACTTTCGCAACTGTTATGGTAAACTTCACAGAAGCTTGACAGAAATTTTAACTCCATGTTGCACTTTTATATTATCGATACAGTTGAAAACTTAGCAATCGATAAGAATTTTAAAAGCATTAACATTTGTATTCGGCATATATCAGCATTAATTTGGATTATCAGGAAAAAATGTTAAAATTTTAGTTTACAGTCCGCAAAATGAATAGCGCTATAGATAATTTCTATTTAATTTTATATTTTTTTTTAAAAAGACTGGGTATTATATTTACGTATATTTATGATCCTAAATTTGAAAAAAATACCATATTTAATTATTTTTCATCAAACATCGCATCTTGGGCAAATCAGGACAAATGTAACGAATTAAGACAGCTGTTCAAGCCAATTTTTGCCTTCCTCTCCTTACTGAGAAAAGGCTATAAAATCACTCGAAAAATGAACATCTTAATTCGACCTCGTAGACCCACCTTCACGTATACCTATTGACTCAGAATCATGTTCTGAGCAAATGTCTGTGTGGATGTGTGTAGGTGGGTGGACAAAAAATTGTCACTTGATTATCTCCGGATTGACTTCACGGATTTTTAACTGTTTTGGTTTCATTAGCACTAGCGTGCCCAGCTCTTTGAGGAAGGTGGGGCAATAATAAGGACGTTTTGAAAAATACGTCATTTGTGGACACCCCTTGACCAAATTTAGAACAAATTTCTGAGGATGGTGGGGCAGTTTCCCCATGTTGCCCCACCCTGTGCACGCTAGTGTTCATTAGATCCGTCTTGGGGTTCCATAAGTATCTATTTAAAATCAGCATGTTTAGTAAAGTACTTCAAAAGTGATGCTAAGAAAACCATTTTGAGGAAAGTCCGGAAGATCGCAAATCGGGTGGTTTTTGTGAGAAAACCCGTCATGTTATACATTTTTAGAAAGGTATTTAAAATACTTTTCCATCGAACATCGAAGATCTGATTGCCCGATCAAAAGTTATTAGCAATTAAGTGTTATTTAAACACTATCAAAAGTTATGGGCACTTAAGTGTTATTTATACACTTTTTGGAAGCCGGATCTCAAATATTTTGATGAAAATGAAGTCCGAATCAATCATGGGAGGATATTGAAGATCTTACAACCTTGTCAAAAGTTATGAGTATATGATGTTAGATTTTGTATTTGTTTTTGCATTGCTATTTAGAAGAATAACACTGCATTGATGTGAGGAAGGCTCCAGCCACCTCAAGATGGATTATGTAACGTTTTTTTAAATAATTTTTTGATTTTTTTATTTATTTCGTTGAAACAAGAACAGAACATCAAAATCAGTACTCTGATTTCTGAATTTATTGCTCTAAAATTTACTGCACCTATTCAGACTGTAGTCTCGATTTTCCCCAGTTGGCGGTAGTGACTTTGTCTAAAATATTACATTGGCTGGTATCATTTTGTTTGTTGTCATTTCTTGTTTTTTTACATTTTCAAAGAACTTTTTAAAGCTTTGTCATGTCAAATAAAACAAAATAAGTTAGTTAGAATACCTATATAAATATAACAGACTTATTTAGTTTTTTAATAATATTGGATTAAAAATTGTGATTAATTTAAAATCCAAGGCACACCAAAGAACAAAAAAAAACACTTTTAATTTATTTTAAGCTATCTCAAAACTGCTGTTCTTGTTTCGATTGAAGTGTAGTTTATCACCAATTAATAGTATTTTGTAATTCTGAGTCGCGTGGTGTTCGTCGGGGAGATCGGTTGAAGCATCGACGCGCGAGAATCCGCGAGAAAGTGATAGAAGATTCTGGAATTTATTGAAAAAGTGTCGCGTGGTGGCCTTGGGAGTTTGGTCCTCAGTCGTGTGGTGTTCGTGGGGGAGATCGGTTAAAGAATCGACGCGCGAGAATCCGCGAGAAAGTGATAGAAGATTCTTGAATTTATTGATAGAAGGCTTCGCGTCGTCGTGTATATATTTTCTTTCTGTTGTTGAGCCGGTTGTTCGCGGTCCGGACTGGGTAAATTCGTGGGGAAGTTTGTTGCAAAGAATTCATGCGCGAAGAATTTCATTAAATCAATTGAAACAGTTCGGTGTATCAGCACTATTTGAGGTTTACATGATAACGAATAATACGTTGCTAAAAATTTAATTTTGTTTTGAAAGCCCATCCCTTAGCATCGTGGCTCGGATGGCACGACGACGGATCTATTTTAAATTGTACGTTACCGAATAATGCGTTAATTCAAATTTCATTTCGTGTTGAAAGCCCATCCAAAAGCATCGTTGCTCGGATGGCACGCCGGCGGTAAAAAGTAAAAAAATACGCGAATGATAAGTCCTTCTCATAGCGTCGTAGCTCAGAAGGCAACGATTATGGTTCACAGTTCACATTCTGGTCATATCATCTACCAAGATGAATCCTGACCTTCCCTTTCCTTCCCCTACTTACACAATTCCCCCACTTCCCGTGATGCTTGAAGGAGATGCTGTGGATTCAACGGTCTCATGCGGTGTCAACAGGTATAGAGCGACAAACTCTGTGTCTGATGAGTCTGCAACTTCAACTATCGGACTAACATTCCTACCTTTGTTGAACTGCATCTCCTTGGGGGGGCGCCGGTATTGACTTAAAGCAGAGATCTTCAGGGGTTATACAGTGAGGATGATTAGCTCCCACTACTCATCTGTTGGTTCATTGTGTAACTTCAGCTGATCCGTCAATAACGGAGTAGCAGCTCATTGGCAGTCAACCATGCTCATGCTCATGCTCAATTAATAGTATTTTGTAATTCTATAATTTTATTCTTGAAAAACTTAACAAATGTTATGAAAAACATAGTTTTTTATGACTGTTTAAAAAAAAATCCTGGATACCGGGTGTTCCCGGGATTTAAAAATATTATTCGCGTTTCCCGGGAAAATTGGACGCTCTAGTTTTGTGATATAAGCCAGAGACCAAACTACTTCAGTTGAGCCATAGAATAAACTTTATTTCGGACTGCCGTCCCATTACACCTCTGACTCCCCTATACGTAGTCTACTATGATCAGATCTTCGTCGTCTTCCATTACCTCTCCTCGACGTGACCAGGTAGTCGTAGTAGACCGTGTTCTTCACAACTCGAAACTTTTTAAGTTGATGTAATTAAACGCATCAGTTTCGTCAAAGTATGATAGATTTGAGCTCCTTTAACACGCCACAATCGACAGTATTGAATTCACATTCACAAATTTCTTTATTGACAGGGAATCTACTTAATTTCGATTCTTAAGCAGCACCACTAGGGTGACAAGAAAAATTGAAAATTTTGGAAAATCTCAAGAGATACCCCCTGGCCCGAATCTTTATGAAGAAATAAGAAACTGTGCCAATTTTAAGCCAAATCGGTTAAGGGTTAATGTTCGCTTTTGGTCGTTGAAGTTTATATGGAAAAAAATGCAAAAAAAATCCAAAATTATGTAAAACAAGCCTTACCCGACAAACTTCGTTCTGCCTTTTTTCGTTTGTTGACGTTTTTATCATGTTTGCTTATTCAGCCTCCTGTGATCAAAATTTGATTTTACCTAACTTTTCCCATACAATCTGCAGATTTTCTGGAATCGGTTCCAGAGTGGCCAAAGTTGTAACTTTTTGGCGTAAGAACCTTCCTTGGACTTATACGAACCCAACGCAACAAAGAGCACCTCGATCCGACGCTCCGTATTGAATTGATTCGCGTTCGAACAAAACCGTCGAAATTTTTTATTATGTAAAATTTTATGACAAACAACTTTGTCGAAGACCACAAAACGATCCGAGTTAACCCAGACGATTTATTTATTATTAGCAATTTAAAGAAGACGTTTTTGGGTGAAAAGATTATTTTTTCACCAGCTTTAATATACTGCCCATGTTCGCATAAATGTCCCATATGCAAAAACAGCAAGCTGAGAAAAACGCAAAACAAATTTGTCCCACATACATGTTAAGTTTTCACGAAAAAACTGGATTTCCTCCTGATTTCAAGAACAAAGACTGGATGTTATAGGCTCTTTTGAAAGAGCACACCATTTTGAACCAAGCTGCATCAATAACTCAAAAGTGATGAAAATGCATATGCGATCAGGGGCAGTATAGCGACACACCCTTTAACATTAACCGATTTGGTTTAAAATTTGCACAGTTACATATTTTTGCCAAAGGACTCGAATCCCTGAGGACGATACCGGCTCCGTGGCTTAATGGTTACGGCTTCTGCCTCACAAGCAGAAGGTTCAGGGATCAAATCCCGGTCGGTTCCCTTGAAATTTGGAATCAGGAATTGGAACTTTGAATATGATCAAAAACGAAACCGAATCAGGTGGGATTCGAACTCACACCTTTGGATTGATGGTCTGGGACTCTAACCAGTCGGCCATGTGAAGGTTATGAAACATGTTGTATTCTTCTCATATTAAATACGCTCTGATCCCTGATTTGCCTGAAGGGACTGGGAGTCTTAAGATAGATCAAGGATCCGTCTGGTGCTTGCTTCTATGTTAAGGCGGGGCCGGACAATGCCCAACGACCTCGGAATTGGGCCGCTAGGATCTCTGCCATTCTGAAATGGGTCGTTGGAAGCAGTGCGAGGGCTACAAACCACCTAATACCCGGGACTGAGATAAGTTGTTTCAGCATTCGGCATATACAAAGTCTGATACAAATTATACTTTCCCATAATTTCGCTACCGGTTAGCGGGTATTGGATTGGACCACACACACACACAGGACTCGAATCCCTGAGGACGATATTCTATCCGTAACTAATAAAAAAATATAAAAATATTGTGCAGCAACAAGGTTAAAACAGATGTCTCAATTCGCTACCAATGTATCCCGTTGCCGGGTCCGGTGGTTTAGTGGTTAGCGTGGTAGCCTCCAAACCCCAGTATGGCCTGGGTTCAATCCCAGACGGACCCGGTGGCATTTTTCGAGACGAGATTTGCCTGACCACGCCTTCTATCGGATGGGGAAGTAAAACGTCGGTCCATTAGCGTAAAAGAGGTTTTGAGTGACTCACCACACATAACCTTCGGACGCCTAGAAATGAGCAGAAACTTGCAACAGAGCCCACAAAAGACCCGGGGGTCGTTAAAGTGGATTGCTTTGCTTTTTTTTTGTATCCCGTTTCGCCCCAGATGACGCCATGTAAAGTTATCGATAATGGTTTGGGTGGTTACAGATGAATTTATTTTGCAAAATAATATTTTTTTTTTTCTAAATTTGATTTTTGTATCAACATTATCCACCGTAAATTGTTTTCTTGTGAATGCATATTTTTTCCGTGTCCAACTTTAGAGTGATTGAAACGATTGCTCTCACCATGTAACAGTTACATCACGGGTCGACCGGCATGAGTTACCAACCAACCGAACCAGATGCTATCCCATCTTAGCCAAACATCTAAACCAGACCATCCTCCGGCGCATTTTCCTCCAACTGCTGGCGATGCCGTGTGATAAAAACGTGCGCCCTCACTTGGCTTTGGCTTAAATTTAGAACACACTAACCGAAGATTTATTTTAAACATGACTCCAAAGGTAAACACAACACTACTACAGTAAATCGTTCATCGAGCTAGCAGCAGCCTAACCTGACGACTTGGGCCCCAACACCAACATTGTATGAAGTATGAAGTCCGAACCATAGAACATCAACTGCACGGCACTTGCTTGGCACCACCCCCCAACCCTACAACACTACCTTCCTACACCATCGTCCACCCCCACACCGCAAAACACGCTTGGTCTATCCTTCTCTGATGGGTATCGTATCGATCCGTCTCTATTCGCGAGAAGTGAATGATCTCTGTAGAATTTGTTTGGGCTACCTTCCTATCCCGCAATGGTTTATTCTATCCTGAAGTTATGAATGAATAATGCGTTGCTTCTTTTCTGTCGCCGAAACAATAGCATGACATCATTTCCAAATTCCAAACAATCCCCCAGTGGGTTGGATGCTATCGCGAAAAAATTAAATACTTACCCTCCATCGTACTGCGGGATGTTCTAGCTTAACTTTGTGCGACGACGGCTGCCGTTGACTTCATGGGACGTCAATATCCCACTGGCTCAAACACTACCTCAGTCCTTCTGCTGCTGATGGTCACTTGTCGCGAATGTGCAAACTTTTTTCGCCAAAATCCTTCCTTTTCGCTGCGCTTCCGGAGTCCACCGCTGGTCCGCCTTTCTCCGTGGTCGGTCGTCGAGTATCCACTGGATGACTGGTTCCTTCTCGTTCACTCGCGCACATACACCACCAAGGAATCGATGCCGCCGCCGCCGCGCTGCCATATTTATTTTGGTTTTTATTTATGTCATTGCGCACCCATCAAACTGGTGGGCCGATCTAGAGGCCGGGTTGGGAGAATGGATCGTCGTGGGCTGAATGCAGGCACGGTGACGTCTCAGGGAGAGCGGTGCCTTGGAATAAAGATTTTGTTAAACTTTTATGTTTCAAAGGTTAAATCATGTAATGTTTTTAGGTATCTTTTAAAACTTGCATTATTAGAAATAATATTGAGATGAAACAAAAGTTTATGCAACAAATTATGATTATATCAGCACGAGTCCTATATACAAGCTGGGTAAGCACAACGATTTATTTTGCCTCGAGTTGCATAATAGCAACAACTTCCAACAATTTGCAAAAAGAAGATTTTTATTAGCATGAGTCGGACATTTATCCAACAAGGTTCACCGATTCCACCAAGTTTTGCAACGAGTTACATACAAAAATTTTTGCAATTCCGAAAAACACCCTTTGAATGGAATTGTAAGTCAAATGTCCATGTATTTTATCAATCCACCATTTAAATCAAAACAATATTGAAAAGTATTATACTTCAAACCCAGTGCTGAAAAGTAGAACTTTTCACCATTTGTTTTGAAAAGGGTTTCTATTCGATTCTGCTATTTTTTGAAGAAAAAAAGTAGGCTGATTCGTTGTTCGAGAATGACAGGAAAAAGTAAATAGTTTCACGGAATTCCAAAAAACATTTTTGCAAAAATAAACTTTTGAATCAGTTTTTTTAAGTTAAACCTCTTCTTCCCATCTGCTCCAACCTTCCATCGGATGAGGAAGTAAAATGTCGGTCCTGGCCTTGGTTGTTAGGCCGTTAAGTCATTCCAGGTGTAGGAGTAGTCTCCATGCCATAAGTACAAACAATACACCAAACCAAGTCTACTCCGGTGGAATCGCTGGCGGCGGTTGGACTCGCAATCCAAAGGTCGTCAGTTCAAACACTGGGGTGGAAGGTTCCTTGGAGTAGAAAGAGGTTTGGGTGCTCTCCCGGGGGTCGTTAATGTGGATAGTTTGTTTTGATTTTTTGAAGTTAGACCTCTTATGAAGATCTGTGTCAAATGCATCCAATATTTATTCGAAATTTTAAAATAGTCGAAAAAACAGGTCATGTTTAAAAGAACGTATGAAATACAGATTTTTTTTCAAAGAATTGATTAATTGAAAAAAAAAATGCAAAAACTCCTAACAATGCATAAAATCATCATTAAAATATTCCAAAGAACTAGGCATGTGAATATTAACGCAAATATTTTTGTTTATTCAGCAGTTCCATATGAAAGTTAAAGAAAAAATAAATAAAAGTGCTTCGATTTCGGTAATTCGGTAATTTCGGAATACACCCTTCCGGCAGCAGCTGAAGATTCATGCAGTCCCACGTCGCATGTTCGGGTGTAGACCTACGGAAGACCGTGCCGCGAGGATAGGTGAGTAAGACTATACGAGCCACCTACGGCATAATTCCTCGGGCTCCCCAGGTCAACCATAAGCTACCCCAGGTTCTCCGTGCAGGACGCATTGGGGGTAGAAAGCGGATAGAATAAGCAAAAGATCAAAGCAGGCCGCGAGGCATACTTTTAGTATGGTTTGTATCTGCAAAGGAATTTGTATTAACAAAAGTGTTGTGACTAGCAACACTGGTTGGTAGTCACACAGAACTACCACACCAACACAACCATGCGGCTCGGCACTGACAGTGATAGCTGACAGTTCTGCCCGATGCCGCCACTGCATGAACAACAACAAAGGCTTTTAACTTGTTTTGTATCGTCATAATCAGTTGTGCTCTCGTCCAATAAACATGTATTTTAGTTCGTTTGTGTAGTCTAATTGCTTGTTTTATTGTCGTCCATCCTCTTGCCAGCAGAGAGCTGGCTGGTTACAAAAGTGGCGACGAGTAGTGTTTTTTCTCCGCGTGTGTCCCGCAGTGATTAATCACCGGAGAAATTGACCCGCGCGCGCAAGAGGAGAGGAGATGCAATCGATCCCGCTGATTGATTGCCCCCGCGGTGACTTCGAAGTGCCCGATCTTCAGCGGCCAATGGACGGCCATTTTCCCGTCGGCCCAGGATGCATCGACCGGCAGCCATCGCTCTTCGGCCAACAACATGTCAACCCGCCGTTGACTGGCCCCGCTCACGGTGACCAAGTGATCCCCGGTCAGCAAAAGCCGACGTCCGGTTTCTCACCCGTCGGGCCGGTCGCGATCAAGGTACCGTGCAATTTTCACCCGGGAGGCCCAGGATCAACCGGACAACCAGCGAGCGCAGTTCGAGCACCTGGAGCCCAAGCAAGTCCCGATCAACAGCTGCGCAACTTCCACGAGATGCTGGTTCGCTGTACGAAGGTGTTGACGCAAATCACACAGCAGCAGCAGCACATCCAACAGCAGCTTCGGCAAGTGTTTTCGCCGGCAGCAGCATCGGCAACGGAAAACGTAATGGCCGCCGCGCCATCGCACTCTGTCCATCCAGCGAAAAAGGTCAAGCAGCAGCAGTTTGAGGTAATGGCGACCGCGCCATATGTTTCGCCGTACAGTGATCCCGCTAAAGCAAAAGGACCTTGGATGGCACACAGGAGGAAGACTTACACAGACTGTAGTGTCAACACCACCTCGCAGCAAGTCGGATGTCCCACAGCAGAATCCGAAACCGGAGGTGGGTCAGCTCGTGACGTCACCAGCGACGGTCACCATCACCGAAAGCCCGTCTGTGTCTCTGAAGGACCTCGCCAGCGTCCTGGAGATGACGGTAAGGACAGTTTCGGTCAGCAGTTTCGGCCCAAGCCCGCAAAAACATTAGCTATCCAGACCGTCACAACCGGTGTCAACAACATTCACCAACAAGAAAAGGCTGTAGCCTTCGCGTGTGGCTCCCCTCGTTGTTGCATCGACTTTCGAGGACTGTGGGCGATCGCACCGAACTCCAAGTCGTTGAGCAATCTTCCATCTCCTTGGCCGCCGCCCACGCAAGTATTGTGCTCGCTCAGGATCGTCGCAAACAAAATCGGAGGGGGAAGGGGCAGCGCACGGTCATCGCAGCAGTCACGGAAACCAACCTTACTTGGTCAGATTGCCATTGTCAAGCTCATCAACCGTGCACGTGCAGTTTTCAACTATCCACGTGCCATGGCGTGCACGTAACCAGATCACGGACCAGAGCCTGATCTTCCAACACTGCCCTCATCATTCACATCGACGATCTTCAGCGAGTATCCGTCGGTGTCCCAGCATTGCTCGATGGTCATCGCACCTCATCGTTCTTGTGGTCATCATTAACCTTGTTCCGGTGCGATCTGGACCATCGAATCTTCGAGGGGAGATGTTGTGACTAGCAACACTGGTTGGTAGTCACACAGAACTACCACACCAACACAACCATGCGGCTCGGCACTGACAGTGATAGCTGACAGTTCTGCCCGATGCCGCCACTGCATGAACAACAACAAAGGCTTTTAACTTGTTTTGTATCGTCATAATCAGTTGTGCTCTCGTCCAATAAACATGTATTTTAGTTCGTTTGTGTAGTCTAATTGCTTGTTTTATTGTCGTCCATCCTCTTGCCAGCAGAGAGCTGGCTGGTTACAAAAAAAAGGATCAAACATAAAAAGGTGATACTAATTAATACTTCCCTGCGACCTTGGAGGTCTCTCGGTTGGACGTATAGCCGTGGACACCAAGCTTGGTAGCAATCCTCGTCAGTCGGTGTGGTATTGATCACAGCTGGTGTTATCCTGCGGCTGCGTAGCAAGTCAGATGCTCGCTCATTCAGTTTGAAACGAAAAGAACAAAAGAGAACACAAGAAAACATTAGATTCTGATAGTGAGTTTCAACTCAGCTGTAAAGTGTAATTTCATATTAAATATAAATAATTATAATAATATTTTCACTTCATGATTCTTTATAGACACTTTATTTATTTGCTTTCACTATCACTTTCACTATTTCTTCGGGTCGTCTAATTTTCGTCGTGTTCCCGTACTTGGAAATTTCCGCATAACTAATCACTGCTGGTTATTAGTGTCATGTCGAACATGTTACAAGCTAACACAACAGTGACACAGAAACAGAACTTCACAAGCACGGGAATTTGCACACGACCTTCCAGTGAATTAATACCGAGCTTTAACTATTTTCATACTACTAAAATGTCCAAAGCAGCTCAGTAAAACTCACTGGGAGCGTTCCACAATTTAGCCCCATCCGGGAGGAGCTTATCCCTTTGTACAATAAAAGTGCTTCGATTTGGCTCAAAATTATTCTAGGGGTTCCTTGGTTCAAAATAATTAGACCAAAAATCAAACCATCCACATTAACGACCCTCGGGTCTTTTTGTGGTCTCTATTGGAAGTTTCTGCTCGAACCTAGGAGTCCGAAGGCTTGAATGGGGAGAGCACCCAAACCTCTTTCTACTCCAAGGAACCTTCCACCCCAGTGTTTGAACTGGCTTGGTTTGGTGTGTTGTTTGTACAGGGTTGTTACGGGAAAATCGAAAAAAAATCCGCGCCAAATCCGCGCCGACCGAAACCTTAGTCTGCGCGAAATCCGCGCCATATAAAAAAAAATCGCGATCAACATTCAAGAAATGTTATTTCCAAAGAAAAAAACTAATACAGAAAGTATTTGATAAAAAAAAATGAAACTCGTTTTATGTTTAAAGGAATGAAAGCAAAAAATCCTTTTAAAAAAAATCCTCAAGAGACGTCAAGAAAAGTGTCACAAAAAAAATATTTTTTGTAAATCAGAGGGACACCACAATAATTTTGACCAATATAAACAAAATAGAATATTATAAACCAATATAAACAAAATTTAAAAATGTAATAATGAAATTTAACTTCAAAAATATAAGCTCAAAAAAAACAAAAATATAAAATTTTAATATGATTAAATTATATATTTCGAAATTCTAAAAAATCAAAGTCTATGAATTTTAATACAGATTGTATTCTAAATTCCTCACTAAAATTTCATTCAGAAACTAATTGCATTTCCAATATTTGAAATATTTTCTTCTAAAAATTTAAAGTTTAAGTTTTTTTAGTTTTAAAATTTAGATTTTTTTATTCTGATTTTATTTTTATTTTGATTTATTTTTATTTTGATTTTTTTTAATTTTGAATTTTTCATTAGATTTGAATTTTTGATTTTTTTGTTTTTTGGCGTTTTGAATTTCAGGTTTTTGAAATTCTGAATGTAGAAATTTCGGGTTTTTTAATTACGATTTTAGAAATTCGAAAAAAAATAATCTGAATTTTAAAAATTTAAATTAAAAAAAACTATTAAAACATAAAAAAGTATCCAATTTTTGAAATTTGAACTTTAAATGATGGAGCATTATTTTTTGAATGTTCTGATCTTTTTATTTTTCGCCAAGAATGTTTAATTTTAGAAAAATATTTCTACGGGTAAATCCCATCTAAAATTCAAAGGCAAATTGAATATATCCACTATAAAATTAAAAATAAATAAGGTTAAAAAAACATTACTCAAAACTCAAAAGAAATTACATATTCAGAGCCGGATATATTAAGAAATGAGTTAAGTGTAGTAATAATTTTATTTAAGAAATTTTCAACCATACATTTAAAAAATAATCTCTACATACAACGGTTCGTATTAAGAAAATACAAACAAACATTTTCAGAAAAAAATCTATTAATAAGAAATTGAAATTGCACTCAATGGAATAAAAAACAAATTCTCGTAATTCTTAATTAATATTTTTCTTAATAACTTGAAAGTAATTCTACCTATTTATCTATTTATTTATCAGAATTGCCATCCGCGCGAAATCCGCGCCTGAGCAAAATTCGTCAGCAAATCCGCGCCAAATCCGCGCTATCCGCGCGAAACGCGCCATCCGCGCGATCCGCGCCGTCCGTAACAACCCTGTTTGTACTTATGGCAGGGTTACCAGGTCAAAATTTTAAAAATCTGGTAAAGTATCGATTAAAAATCTGGAAAAATCTGGCAGACGAAAATCTAACAATTCTGAATGATGAAGATGAGGGAGGATATGAATTAATTCGAATGTTTGTAGAATTCAGATGTTTTAACTGATTTTATGGCCTAAAAAAATGTTGTACATTTACTACAAGAAAAACTCATTCTAAATTTTATGATTTTCAATTAAATTCGCTCATTTTAGTCAAAAAGTTGTTCAAAATGGGCATTAAGTGAAAAATCTGGCAAAACCTGTCAATATCTGGCACAGAGAAGGGTGAATCTTTATTCTGGCTGACACTTAAAAAATCTGGCATTCCCAGATTTATCTGGCAACCTGGCAACCCTGACTTATGGCATGGAGACGACTCCTACACTTGAAATGACTTAACGGCTTAACAACCAAGGCCGGGACCGACATTTTACTTCCTCATCCGATGGAAGGTTGGAGCAGATGGGAATCGAACCCAGAATCATCCGCTTACAAAGCGGACAGCGTAACCATTCGGCCACGCACTGCCACAAAATAATTAGACCGTATTGCGTATTTCAATTACAAAAATTTTGGTACCCTAACATGTATAGGTAATCGCTGAAATTTTCGAGTTATCGCAGTTTTAGTGAAAAAAGATGTTTTTTAGCCGATTTCGTCAATTGGGTCCTAAAATGTAGCTTAGATTGATGATATTATTGTTTACAGCGATAAAGCTAATTTTTCTGAGTACAATGACCCTTTGTACAACCACAAAGAGTTTAAAATGGATTTTTAAATCAATTTTGAAAAATTAACCGCGCGGTCCTTCTTGACAGAAAAGGTCCTACTTGACAGCTCGTTCCAAGGGGATCATAGTTGATCCATCAAAAAAAATGTTGTCCTGTCAAACTTTTTTTTAGCATTAAAATGAAAAAATAAGTGATCAGAAATGGTTTTTAATCGTGTTTTATACCGTTGTACATAAAAATTGACATAGGGCTTTAGTACCCAATTTCCCGTTTTCGCGCGCGGTGCGTCGAAAAACCCGGATTTTATTTTCAAAAAAATCCTTCCTCTGAATCCTGTTAATGAACCTCGCCCAATTTTTGATATGTAATGTAAAATTGTCCGAGGAATCCGTTAAAAATATTTTCAGATATATGCCTCTTTGGTCCAGACACTGTCAAAACGGCATTTGATGTTTTCATAAGGCTTTTTCAATGGTCAGGCTAGATTTTTGAAACTCCACGTTATTTTTTCTTGGAAGTCAAAATTATCTTCTTTCATTTTGAGCTCAAGACAGCTAAAATCTGTTGAAATGGAGCGAGGTTATGATTTTTTGAAAAAAAAAAGGTTTTTGTGAAAATCGACGAAAATGGCAATTTTTTGGACCACCCTAACACGGCGTTGGCCACCCTAATGACCAAACAAAAAATATGGGTCTAATTATTTTGGCCAAGGAACCCCTAGATAAATTTTGAGCCAAATCGAAGCACTTTTATTTTTCTTCTTTAACTTTCATATGGAACTGCTGTATTTTTTTTAACTACTGATTTATTTTCTACAGTTCGTTTTCTGTCATTTTTTTCCATTCGGCAAAACAACTGTCGGTGAAATGTCCATTCAGCGAAACGACTTTAAGGGGTTACATACATGTAGAGAATCACAAAATTTCATGTTACAGAAAAATTATTAAATCCACTAAAAAGATGATTTTTAATCACTCCTGAAAGTTTCATGAAGATATTTCATGATTAAACTGAGTAAGAGACGATTTAACAGTACACATCAACCATAGCTTTTGCACCCAGATTTCTGTTAAAGACATTTTAGTATCTTCAAAAATACGGGAACTATCGATATGATTTTTTATTCATCCCCTAAATTACTGTCTTCAAAGTAATTTACAATAAAGTTTGACTATTTTGACAATCAGGATCAAAATTTTGCCATGCGTAAAGCGGACTGTCAAATTTTCTTAGCGTTTTTCTCTAAACGAAACGAAGTTGACTTTATAGCTGTCGGCCACCATTGCTAGTACCAACCACTAGTGTCTTCCTTTTTATCTACAAGGACTTCGCCGCCCTGGGCTCCTAAGTGTATGAAAGTATGGCACGGAGCGACGGCGCCGAATACCCATATTTACACAAAGAATTTTTAGAGCGCCCGCCGCGGGATTCGAACCGGCGACCTCTGGATTGTAAGTCCAGTGCGCGGTCCGATTGATCCACACGGGCGGGACTTCTCTAAACACCGAGTTGATTTACGGGTGCCACGATATCTCGAGATAGGACGGACCAAATTGGCTGAAATTTGGGGTGAAGACTCTCAAGACATATCCCGTGTGCATGACGAAGCCCGATTTTAAAATTTTGCTTTTTAAAAAAATACAAAAATCAAATACTGACGGTTTTTTATATGCAAAACATAAAAATATTTTTATCTTTTTTTAGAATAAACTTTTTGAAATCGGCCTTCGTCATGCACACGGGAATTCACCAAAATTTTGAGCCGATTTGGTCAGAGCAGTGTTGAGATATCGTGGCACCCGTTTTTTGAAACTGCTAACTTCAAATAGCTATATCTCGGCAACGATACAACCAAATGGCTCCTAATTTGTTTTGTTAGTAGATGAAAATGTATATTTTAATGCCCTGAAAACAGATTTAAAAAAAAGTTCATATGAGCGCTCAATCAACCTCTGACATTTTTGCCGATTTACATGTATGTAACCCCTTAAGCGAAATGTCCGGCACCCCATATTTTTTCTGACAGTTAAAAATATAGACAAATCTGAATTTTTCGCAATTCGCAATTCGCAATTTTCAGTGTAAGAACGGGCCTTGACCGATCTTATGCACCAGGTTCCCGACGAACACGCACAGCCCTTACACCTACATCTCACCCTTGCTCTGAGTCAGTACGAGCAGCACGCTAGAACACGCTTTGAGTGTTCGTGCCAGGCATGCACACCTTCTTTTCCGGTTACGCATTTTAACTCGGCCGGGGGTGGTACATTACGTAGGGTTTGATGTAAGTATAAGCGCCTAACCATTTATAGTGTGCCTATCAATTTTCATTAAAGCAAAAACTGTTTTATTTTTAGTTTGAATTCAAAAACTAATTGTTATTTAGTGTGTATTGTTTTCTCCTGAAATCTCCCCTATTGTTGAGTTGTGTTTATCTGTTGCTATTTCTTTTGTCGCGGTGTTGTGTTACAATATTTTGGTCCTAAGCATTTTAGAAAAGTTTTTCAAAAGTACAGTAGTAATATTTGTGTTAATCCTTTAATCATTCCATAAATTGAGTAAGGGCTCGAACCTCACTTGCTTAAGAAAAAGGTGAAGTTTCAAAACAATGGACAGTGAAGGAAATATACTATGTAGTAAAAGGAAGATAGTAATTTATGAAGTAGATATAGAAATTAACAATAGTTAATAAAAAGAGGTAACAAACAAGCTTAGATTGTATTGAGGGCAATTTACAGGAAGATGAGAAATTATTCAAATAGATAAATAAAGAAAAGGCACATGATAAACAAAATTGACATCGCTGCCAAATTAAGGGAAAGCAGACAGTTTTTACAGCAACATCAATTGGTAAAATAGAGTGGAAAAGCGTTGAGAAATAAGAGAATCAAATAAGTAAAATCGAAATTAAATGGAGGATAGTAAACAGAAGCCGTTTTAGAAAATCAGTGAAAACAAAATAAACAGAAGATAGCTGATAGCTGAAATGGAAAGAAGAGAAACCCCGTTCTGCGATGCTCAGGTACATCCACAGCAGTTGACTCAACATACTGCGAATCAAAACAATACCGTCTGCAATCACAAATTACTTCCCTTTCCCACATTGTCGCGCCCCTTTCTTTTAGCCGTCTCTACTCTGACCCTCGCTGGTCAAAGGTTTACGAGTCGTTTCCACAGGCCACCAGCTAGGTTACACCTTGTCATCATGATGACTAAACCAAGCCAACGTGGAGGTAAGAAAATAGGACACTTGCAAGGAACCAGAGCCATGCTGTTTTGTTCAAACAGCACTACGGATGTAGTTGGGCTCCTTCCGGGATGTTCCTCGCCTAGGTGTGTCAACCGACGAGTATCATCAGTATCATGCACCCTTGGCCTGCATAGACAAATCTGAATTTTTGCAACCAAATGTATCTAATTTGGTCAATTCTGCCAAAAGCAGATAAGGTTTTTCAGAACAAAGGGTTGAAATTACTACCCGTGCGTTTGAGTGTTAACCCGGGCATGGTCTTCATAAAATATATCGTAAATTTTGACCTTTGATACCTAGAGAGCTTAAGTTCGATGACTATCGGCTCCGACCAATGTGGCCAATCCGGAACCGGTTTCAGGGTACCACCAATACGATTCTAAAAATGGTCTCGTTACACGGGAAAAAGTCAATTCTCGAAATCGTGAATTGTGTTCATGAATTTGAGAACCACGAAGGAATATACGTTTATAGTGCAAATGCATCATACTCATGAATAAATTATTTCGTGGTTCTCAAATTCATGAACACAATTCACGATTTCTGGAATTGATTCTTTTTTCTGTGTAGAACCCCGTCATGTTGCATACCAAACTTCTTGAAATTGCAAGTTATGATCATCTAGGTCAATCCGATATCCTCAGACTCAATCTGGTTATACCGAATTGATTCCGGAACCGGTTACCGATGGCCATTAGGGGACACTTACGGAATATGCTTCCTCTTCGTGAGACATATCAAACATCATGAAATTGAAAATTATAACTATCCAATTTCATGCCTCATTTGACCCATCTTGATTGATCTGACAGTATCTGGCCAATGAGGGTCAATTCTGGATTATGCATGTAAGTCTGGCCAATTAATACTCGAACATCCATCCAAATCATTATCTTCATTTGGGTCACTGAGTTCAAATATAAGTAGATAAACGCATACAAGAATTAAAAACATTAAAAAGGGTAGATGGGAAACCCTGTTCTGTAGGGTTGGTTCAACATGCTGCGAATCAAAACAATACCGTCTACAATCTCAAATTACGCGCCGTTTTCTTTTAGCCATCTCGACTCTGACCCTCGCTGTTCAAAGGTTTACGAGCCGTTTCCAAAAGCCACCAGCTATAATAGGTCACACCTTGTCATCGTGCAACTAAACCAACGTGGAGGTAAGAAAATAGGTGCAAGGAACCAGGATGTTCGTTACCTGTGGTCAACTATTTTTCTGTGCATTCCTGAAAATAATCTATAATTTGTCGGATTTGATTGATCAGAAAAATACTACTCGAGACACAGATTTTTGATTTTTTTTTTCGGTACTTTTTGTGAAATATATGCTTTTTTCTATTTTATAATCTATTCTTTAATGTGCTCAAGGAATCTGTCATCTTCGACCAACAAACTAAATTACAATGCGCGTTAGTTTTGTCATATATTTAATATATATTTCTGTCAAAATAGAACCTCTCTTTGCTAAAAGAGTCGAGAAAACTTTAATAAAAATGCAATATTTTTTTTGCGGAGCGAACCCTCTCTAACTCTAATAGCGATGCCGCGGGTAGTGCATCTGGCCCGGTGGCGGCTGGGGCTGGGCCACTATTTGAGGCGGCCGGGCCGGCGGGTAGCCCTGGGTGATGCTGCCACCGCCTCCCTTCGACATCTGAGAGGGGGGCGCGCGCATTTTGAAAACAAGAGAAAGGAAAAAGAGCAGACGAGACGAGACTCTTTGGTTTTGTTCTTCAATTTAATGTGGCACGTGCAAAGCGTAATTGTTAGGGGGTAGAGAGCGCGAGGAATGGCTTTATTTGGGTGATTTTTTTTTTGTTGGAATGGTGCGAATTGTTTTTGTTAAGCTGTGACCGAAACCAGGATGTTTGAGGGTGTTTGGGTGTTTGAATAAGCAGGTGCGTGCTAGTAATACTTGGATAGATCAATGGCGCTTACTTGCTGGTTGGCGGCGATCGCGTGCATCGGGATGGCCCCGGGACGCAGCGCCGAAGTGTACACGATCCCTTCTGGGAGGTGGCTCGTCGGTGGTGGTGGCTGCTGCGGCGGTTGACCTTGGCGAACGTACTGTTCGGGGATCTTCTCGATCGTAATGGCCTTCAGCTGGGGCGGTGGACCCGGATTTTGAGGCGCCTGTTGCGGAATTCCCTGCTGGTCGAGCGTAATGTGGTACACGTTACCGGGTGGAGGACCTCCGGGTCCAGTTTTGATCAGTTCCGGTGCCTTCTGGGAGCCGCCACCCTGCGGTGGAAGTTCCACGTGGTACGACTGCCGGATGGGCATCGCAATGTTCGCCTGCGGGTACGGCGGGTAGATGATTTGCTGTGGCTGCGGTTGGCGATTGTCCTGGGGTCCCGGTCCCGTCGGAGGAACCTGCGGTGGCGGAGCAGCGGTCGGGTAGAACAGCGTCCCCGGTGGACAGTACTGCGACTCTGGAAGAGGCAAGCGGGAGATAGTCATTTGAACTCGGAGGCAGCTTCACGCTAACGTAAGCGGTTCAACGAGGGGGAAGGGGACGGAGAGGGTCAACCGTTCTGTCCTGTTAGAAGATTTGGCGACTCTCGTTGCGGTTAGTAAGTGGTGTAAAAGCGGGAGGAATGTTTTTGAATTTATATACACACGCACACGCAGCGAACTTTGTTCGATCGTTACCATCCGTTGCAAGCACCCGTGGGGTGAAAGTCGTCTACAGTGGGGGTGATTGAGCACTCAACACGAAAAAAAGAGAGGACAACTGCTGCGAAACCATAGATACCATAGAAATTGTGCTAATAAAGAAGGGAAATCTCAAACAACCAACACGAAATAGTTTTACAAACAAGAAGAAAATCCACTCCCAAAAAATAGACTTAGAAAAAACAAATTAAAAACACACGCAATAGATTTAAAGGAGTTTTGGGGGAGGTTAGTGAATGATTTATAGGGGACTGAAATAAACATTTCAGACATGTTTGTCTTGATAGTATTTTGTTATGAAGAATTTACTGATATTTAGCTTATGTTTTCCATTGAAAATTTTTCTAAGTTAATTATGCAAATAACTTAATAACGCTTTTTTCCGATATTCAACCAAACTGGACCATTTGAGCCGATGCAAATAAATAATTGAGCCTAAAAAGTGTCGTTTTGTTGGCCAACACACTTAGATTTGTTTACCGAATTCGGTAGTTGAAAAATCGGTAAAGTTCAGATCGGTAAACCATCTGTCAAAAAGAACAAAATTTTACCGAAAATCGGTGTTACGATGAACGATAATTAACTTCATTACCGAATTTAGGTAAGTTTTTAACAAATGCAATAGTTTTTAGTTTGCCGAACTGTTCAGCAGTTGAAAATTGGGTACTAAAGCCCTATGTACATTTTTATGTACAACGGTAAAAAACACGATTAAAAACCATTTCTGATCACTTTTTTTCATTTTAATGCAAAATTATTTTTTTACAAGACAACATTTTTTCGATGGATCAACTATGGTCCCCTTGGAACGAGCTGTCAAGTAGGAGCTTTTCTGTCAAGAAGGACCGCGAAGTTAATTTTTCAAAATTGATTTAAAAATCCATTTTAAACTCTTTGTGGTCGTACAAAGGGTCAATGTACTCAGAAAAACAAGCTTTATCGCTGTAAACAATAATATCAGCAATCCAAGCTTCATTTTAGGACCCAATTAGGTAAACTTTACCGAATTCGGTAAAAAAATCTAATTGTTTACAGGGCAAAAGTTAACGGTGTTAAAAGTTTGTTATAGAAAAATCGTAAAACTATTAAAAACTGCAATTGGTCAAAAAGTTAATACCACAAAATTCCCTAATTTTTGACCTATGGGAGTAAGAGTGTTGGAGGCTGTTGCAAAAAGAAAACAGGGTTTATGTTTATTTTTACTGTTCAAACGTAACGGTAAAGTTTACCGAATTTTTAACTGCTGAACAGTTCGGTAAACTGAGAATTATTGTTCACCGTACAACCGAAATTCGGTAAAATTTTGTTCATTTTGACAGATGGTTTACCGGTCTAGACTTTACCGATTTTTCAACTACCGAATTCGGTAAAAAAATGTTAGTGTGAAAGAATTAGATTTCATCAATTTTTTAACTGGTTTTGGAGCTCAAATTTTAAAGCCCGTTTCACCCAAGGATTTACCCAGGCTTACCCTAAAATGACAGTTTTCATTAATTGCGCGTACAGTCATCCCTCATATTCGGAACAGTTTACAAATCGGCCGTTGTTCAACAAATCATGGAAAATCGATAATTGAACATAATGATTTGCTTTTACCTTCATAAGACAGCTTTTCTTGCGATCTTTCAATTGATGTATAGACCGGCCATATATTTTTACGTTTTATATCGAGTTTTTAAAGAAAAACATTGACCCTTGAAATCCACAAATTCGGAACACTTTTTTCTTCCGATGTAAACAAACTTTTTTCTCTCTCCAGGAGTACTTATTTTTTACAAAATAATGACTTCACACTCTGAAACCAATAAAACTCACGCTTAGTAATGTTTTATGAATGGTCTGATAAATTTTTTTGTGAAAATATCAATTAAATTCAGGTGTTCCACAATTGTGGGAGGCACAATAACATCCCACAATCATGGAACAGGCAATTTGGAGGCAGTGTTTTGCTGCTCTGGTGGCAGGTTTTTGTTTGAAAAGTACTACTTTTACTAGTGAAATAGCAAGAGAATGTCCAAATATAGGTCCTAAAAATAGTAGGGTCGACAGAAAAGTTGCATTTTGCATCCTATTGACAAATTACCACAAAAGTGTTCCGAATTTGTGGGTGTTCCGAATATG